>NW_027069510.1:296021-526780 GCF_002906115.3 Quercus suber
AAAAAAAAAAAAAAAAAAAAAAGCGTAGATATTTAATCATAATAATTTTTTTTAATTAATTTGAGGAAAAAGAAAGACATGACATAAAATTGATCTGGATAACATTTTTGCCACATGTTTAATGGTTCCGAGACCATAGCAATCAAAGAAAAAAACGTTCCAAGACTTTGAATTTTCCAAGTATTTGGAAATTCCAAACATCAATAACGAAGACTTGGTGAAAGGTAAGTAGGATTAAAGTCTTCTAATGATGTCACGGTTGAAAGACTTTGGCATATTAATGGCTAAAAAAGAGTGGTGATATTATTTTCTCCAATACAATTTTAAGAGATAAAGTTATTAATTAAACTTTTCTCAAGTGTTATTCTGGATGTCTCTATGCCTTCCTCCTAAGCCCCTTCCAACAATTAGTTATTAGGTTTTACAAATTGCACCATAACTTTGATTAAAATTCAATTCGGTCTTTTAATTTCACTTTAGTTGTATTATTAGTGATTTTTTTTTTTTTGCATTAAATTATCCAAAAAAAATTTCTACTATTATTTGGGGAAAAAAAGTACAAAAACCAAAAACCCAGACGTAGTTGGTGAGGCATCCTGTTGCAGCTGTGCAGTTATTTGTAGTATCCCCCCTTCTTCAACCCTTTCTCTTCCGAACTTCTTCTCCAAGTACTTTTTGAAATTACAGATTTTTAAAACTGTTACTACTTTTTATTTTCATAAATAACCTTTCGAATTTCATGAATATGGTTTCTTATTTTTGTTACAAATACTATGTGATATTCACTGCTTGGCTCTAGTTTAAACCTTATCATTGTGAAATTAGATTTTCGTGATATTTAATAATCTTAAAATATGAATGAACGGATACTGCTATTTGGCTATGTTGGAAGACACAACTGTCCTCTTTGCTTATTGGCTTCCGCTGTGATTCTACCTGTAAATTAGGTAAATTAGGTCAAAATACAGATAAGGTAAATGAGCGTCACATTTTATTTGTAAATTAGGGGGGAAATGGTTTACAAGGGGAGAACTATACTAGAAACCAAGTAAATAGAACTGTAACAGTCACAACTGAAACTGAAAAGGAAAATGAACAAGCTCTTTCTATTCTGTCTAGATGGACTGAGGTGGATGCAGTAATAACGCCAGAAATTTTATTCAAAGGGACCAAACTTTATATATAAAAAAATTCTTAAGTTAAAAATTGTGATATAAATATCAAATAACAAATCACTACCTTATCAAATCAAAACTAATTAACGAATTTAAAATAAAATGAGAAACATTAAATTCTAAAGATGCAAGATGTAAACCTTACATAATACACACACACAAAAAAAAAAAAAAAAAAAAAAAAAAAAAAATCTTGTATAGGTCTGGCATATAAGAATTATATAAGGCTGAAATGTGAGCCCCACAATACTTCTCCATATACACGTCATAGAAAAAACAAAATAGAAAACTATAACAAGCTCTTGCGAGTCTAGTCTCAACATATAAAATAATAGAAAATTTAAGTTTCAAAACATTAAAATGCAAGTTATACTACAGTACACAGAGAGAGAGAGAGAGAGAGAGAGTTGTGGAGGCCAACTATCAAGGACTCCAAGCTTTGAAGACTACGATGACGTAAGAGACTTTTTTCCCTAATGAGATTAGGGGTTTATATTTTTTAGTAAACAACAAAGATATATATTAAAAGGCCGGTTTGAGATGGGATGACTCTTTAAATAAATTAAAAAAAAAATCAATAACATCAAAGTATATATTGTCTCTTGCGTTTGTTTGTTTGTTGGAATTCTAGAAGTGTTTTTTTTTTTTTTTTTTTTTTTGACAATTCGAAAGCGGAGAGGAAGACAGAAGATGATGATGAAGAAGATGAAGAAGATGAAGATGATTGAAACATTGGGTTTGTATTTGATTTTGATTTTGGGTTATGGGTTTTTAGTTAATGGGTTAAATTTTGAGTTGATTTTCTGTGGATTTTGGGTTTGATTTTGAATTGATTTTGAGTTGGGTTTGAAATGGGTTTTGTTGATTTTGTTGATTGTGGTGGTAGACCGGTAGTTGGGTGGTGTTGTCTTTGTAGCAGCACGGTGAGGGTAGACCGGCGTGAGAACTGAGAACTGATGAAGGGTAATTTGGTAATTGAACTCACCCAACGGATATACATATCAAATGCCCAGTCCAACTTTTACAAAATGGACCGAAAATGTCCATAACTGAAACGCGCATTTCCTTCACAAATATAAAATGCAATTTTTGTCAAAAAGTTGCGTTTTATAATCACCAAACGCTGAACTTGGGCTGGCTTTTTTAAAAAGCCAACTTTTGAGCTCAAAACGCCCAAATAAACGGGCACTTAGTCATTTTGCCATAATATGTTTTATTTGATATCTTTCCTTGCATGTTTGTTTTGATGTTAGTTTTTCTTTTTAATATAATCTATTTAATTGTGGTTTTATTTTATTTTTTTATATGTTATAATGTAATCTTTGACATGTTGTGTGCGTTATTTTATTAAGTGCAAGATGTATGTTTAGGGTTAGGGTTAGGAATTTTGGCTCTTTTAAGTTCTTTATCTAAATATGGTCTATCAACATATAATGGAGGCCAACCCACAAGCTAGGCGGCCTTAGGTACCTAATACATTCCTAAGCAATATGTAAGGTTGAAAATTATCAACCATCGTGTTGGCTTTATTCCGTGCCAATTTTCTTGTAAATTAAGCACTTAGTAACCCTGTATTTAGGTGGGATTATTGTAAGAGTAGTGTGTGAGAAGTTGTGAAGAGAAGCTCAAGTATGTGCAAAGAAGCAGAGCTTCGCGGTTAGGACTCGTGAGTGGCTCGCGGCTGCAAGTCGCCAACTCCAAGCACGTGAGATGCATGCAGGGAAGCTGAAGGGTTGTACCAGCTGTCACACTACAGGACAAAAGTCCCAGGCTGGCCAGGTTGTTACGTCGTGACTTGATTTCGCGACTTGGACAAGCCGCGAGACCAAGCCACCAATTTATCCTGTTTGGCAAAAATATGTCTCTTCATATTCTCATCTCACCTCACTATATATAGACCCTTATACCCACTAAATGTAAAAAGCTTCTAGAGAGAATTTTTGTGAGAGAAAACCCTAGAGAAAAACAAGATTTCCTATCCCCAATCTTCATCTAAGAAACTCTACAAATTCCTCTACTCTCTTCCTCTTCATTGTCATACCCTTGAGAGGTCTTTCACCAAATCCTTATCTCACCACACCCACGTCTGTGAGAAGGTTTATTTGGTGCTGAGGGAAGCAGTTTGAAAGGAACCAATATACATTGGTTGATGCTATGGTTAAGTAGTAGAATCCGGGAAGCTAAAGAAGAAATAGGTTCGGCGTAACCTCGTTGGAGCAAGAAGCTTGGAGGGTTTAGGTACCTAGGTAGATTAGGCTTGGAGGGTCTTCTGTTGTTCATGTATGCCAACTACATTCTTTAGTGGATTTTATCACCACTTGGAGGGCGGCGGAGAGGTTTTACGCCGAGGACTTCGGTTTCCTCTTCGATAACACATCGTGTGTTGTCCGTGTGCTTGCATCGTTCTTCCCTTTATCTTTGCCTTATATTTACTGCTGTGGATGTGTTTATATTTGGCTTAGATTGTCTATCAACTCTGTTATTGGCTTATTATCATGTTCCGCACATTAATTGTTTGATATAAAGCTTGAATTAGTGTTTTTATAATTTGGGGTCTAAACGTTCAAGGGTATTTCATACCCATATTGAACTTTCAATTGGTATCAGAGCGGGTGCATTCTTCGTGGTTTGATTACCTGAGTGCGATCCTAGACCCCTTGGCGATGGATGCAGCTGTAAAAAGGGTCATGCTGAATTGTGGTTTAGTGTCTGTGATAATGACTCTATGAGTATGTTTGAAGGATGTTCTAAAAATGAACTTTTAGAGCTAATTAAATCCAGAAAACATGCTAGGATGTTCATTCACTTACTGAAATGCTTTGAAAATAAGAGCTACATTTTACACAATAGTCTATGTGAGTCTAATTCTTTGATTGAGAAATACAAAAGAAGAAATAGAACATTGCATGAAAAGGTTGATAATCTAAAGAAAAAAAAAATTCAATCTAGGAAAAGCATGGAAAGTAACAATGAATTTTTGTTTGGTGGTCAAGAATGCTTGTCTCATGCTTGTATGTTTGTACACACCTCATTGAAGGTATTTAATTCGTGCTTATGATATCTTGATAGTGGATGTTCTCGTCATATGACAGGAGATAAATTACTGTTTAAGACTCTCAAAGAGAAAGCATGTGACTATGTGACTTTTGGTGATAGGAGTCATGTTCAAATTCTCGGGAAAGGAACGGTTGAAATACCGGGATTACCTTTACTGAAAAAAGTGCTACACATCAAAGGATTGAAGGCAAATCTCTTAAGCATTACTCAAATATGTGATGAAGAGTTCCTTGTCCAATTCTCAAAGAAGGGGTGCATAATCATTGATGAAAAAGGGATTCAAGTCTTGGAGGGAAATAGGACTATTGATAATTGCTATGGAGTAGTTCCTACGGCACCCATCTCATGTAGAAGTGCTCGTGTTGATATGCTAAAACTTTGGCATCACAGGTTCGGACATGTCAAATGGGGAAACAAACAAAAGCAAACCATCACAAGGTGAATGTGATTGCTACCTCACAGTGTTTGGAACTTCTTCACGTTGATCTAATGGGGCCTACAAGAACTGAAAGCCTAGGAGGAAAGAGATACATTATGGTGGCAGTTGATGATTTCTCAAGGTACTCTTGGGTGGAATTCCTTAGAGAGAAATCTGAAGCATGTGATAAAATGCAAAGATTATGCAAGCGACTGCAGAATGAAAAAGGAGTTCCCATAGTCAAAATCAGAAGTGATCATGGGAAGGAATTCGAGAATGCTAAATTTGAGTCGTTTTGTGAAGAGCATGGTATCAAAAAGGAATTTTCAGCTCCAAAGACTCCGCAACAAAATGGGGTAGTTGAAAGAAAGAACCGGGTGATCCAATAGACGGCTAGAGTTATGCTACTCAACAAAAACATACCTCAAAAGTTCTGGGCTGAAGCTGTGAACACATCTTGTCACATTTATAACAGAATTTATTTCCAAGCAGGGATAAAGAAGACGTTATACGAAATATGGAGAGAAAAGAAACCCAAGGTGAAGTATTTCAGAGTATTTGGGAGCACATGCTACATTCTAAATGACAGGGAAAATCCAAGAAAATTTGATGCTAAGAGTGATGAGGGAATATTCCTAGGATACTCCACAAATAGCCGAGCTTATAGAGTGTACAACAAACGCACTAAGACGATAATGGAATCAATCAATGTGGTCATAGACGACACCATATCTAAAAAGGAAATTGAGGATGATGAAAAGGGGCTCAAACTCAAGGAAAATGAGGATGTTGATGATATGCCTCTAAGTGATGATGCTGAGAAAGTAACACCTGGAAAGGAGTCCACACCTTCTATATCAAAAAGAGAGACTAGATCAACACGAGAAGTCTCAAGTCCTCTCACTCCTCCAGAAGTTCAAATACCAATTTCTCATGATGAGGAACTCTCAACTACCAAGAAACATTCATCAAAAGTGACTCTCAATCATCCATCAAGTAATATTATTGGGGATGTGAACGAGGGACTTCGTTTGAGAAAAGGGCCAAGGTATACTACTAACCATGTAACATACAACTGCTATCTTGCTCAATTTGAACCTAAAAAGGTAGAAAAAGCACTGAAAGATGAGAATTAGGTAGAGTCTATGCACCAGGAACTACACCAATTTGTTAGAAATGATGTATGGGAATTGGTTCCAAGGCCTGAAGATACACATGTGATTGGCACCAAGTGAATTTTTAAGAATAAAACAGATGAAGATGGTGAAGTTATCCGAAATAAGTCTAGATTGGTGGCTCAAGGGTATACTCAGGTGAAAGGCATAGATTTTGATGACTCATTTGCTCCGGTAGCAAGACTAGAGTCCATTTGGATTCTCTTATCCATAGCATGCATCATGGACTTCAAGTTGTATCAAATGGATGTAAAAAGTGCCTTCTTAAACGGCCTTCTTAATGAAGAAGTTTTCATTGAACAACCTAAGGGGTTTGAAGATCCTCACTTCCCGAGTCATGTATTAAGATTGAAGAAAGTTTTGTATGGGTTGAAGCAGGCACCAAGACCATGGTATGATCGTCTCATTACTTACCTATTGGATCGTGGGTTCAAAAGAGGTCAAGCAAATCGCACATTATTTGTTAAAAGAGATGAAAAATCCCTTCTTGTCGCTCAAGTGTACGTGGATGATATTGTTTTTGGATCCATAATTGATCAACTTGCTCACGAGTTCTCGGAAGAAATGAAGAGGGAATTTGAAATGAGCATGGTGGGAGAGTTGAACTACTTCCTTGGGTTTCAAGTGAAACAACGGAGAGATAGTATATTTATTTCTCAAGAGAAGTATGCCAAAAATCTTGTCAAAAGATTTAGTCTGGACTCCAAGAAACACTCCTCTACTCCCATGAGTTCCTCGGCAAATTTGAGCATAGATGCAGCCGGTGTTGACGTTGATCCAACCCTTTATCGGAGTATGATTGGTAGTCTTCTTTATCTTACAGCAAGTAGGCCAGATATTGCATTCAGTGTCGGAGTATGTGCAAGGTTTGAAGCTGCTCCTAAAGAATCCCATTTAATAGTAGTTAAGCAAATCATTCGCTATGTAAATGGCACATCTGAATATGGAATTTGGTATACAAAAGATTCGAATGAGTGTTTGGTGGGATATTCAGATGCTGACTGGGCAGGGTGCATTGATGATAGGAAAAGTACTTCTGGTGGGTGCTTCTATCTTGGAAATAACTTGGTTTCATGGATGAGCAAAAAGCAAAATTCAATATCTCTGTCAACGGCTGAAGCTGAATACATTGCAGCAGGAAGTTGTTGTGCACAATTGTTATGGATGAGAAAGCTATTACATGACTATGGAATTTCTCAAGACACTATGTATGTGTTCTGTGATAACACTAGTGCCATAAACCTATCAAAGAATCCAGTTCAGCACTCCAAATCAAAGCATATCGAGATCCGCTATCACTTCATTCGGAACTTCGTAGAGGACAAGATAGTATGTCTAGAATTCATCAACACTGACAATCAAAAGGCAGACATATTCACCAAACCTCTTGATGGCCCTAGGTTTGAATCCTTGCGCAAGACAATTGGTGTCGGTATCATTCCTTAAACTCAATCTTCCATGACATTTTTTTGGTTTGTTGAGTGGGTCTTTTGTTTATCTAAATGTTTTTTTGTTTTTTTTTTTGGTTTGTAATATTTTTGTGTCAAAAATCCAAAAACACATAAAAAAAAGTAGAAAATCCATAAAGTTTGATCACTTTGTTGAGTTTTTGTCACAAAGCATGTTTTGCGTTGTACCTTTGTGCTTATGGCTTTGTGCATTTATCGAGCTTAGCTTGTCTCTCATGCACTCATATCATTGTGGAAGAAATTCTGAAATCTATGTTACTATTGTAAATAAATCTTCAACCTTGTCATGAATGATTAATGAATGGTTGTGATGATCTTGAGACATGCATAAACTCATGCCTATATATCTTCCCACCTTTTATTTTTATGCTTAAAAGAGCTCTCTAAATGTAAATCTCCAAATTCTCACAAACACTCCGAGTTTCTCTGTGAAAATCCTCCATTTCTGCATCATCTTCTCTCAAATCTTCCACAAAAAGGTATGGGCTTTCTTCCTTTCCCTTCATACTTACTGGTTTAAGCAATTTTTTATTTGTGAAGATGTTGTTGTGGGCTGTGACTTATCATGTTCGAACATGGGTTTCTGATTTTCGGGATATATTGCTTGTTTGTGCTGGTTCTAACACTAATCTTCTCAATCTTGTGTACCTACTGTGGTATTGGTTGGTTGCACACACTCATTGCCATGTTTTGAACCCAAATGTCAAGTATTTAGGATTTCCTTCTTTACACATGGAATGGCACTGACATATTGCTAATAATGTTTGTTGTCCTGTTTGGTGTTTCTTGTGTGTGTAAAATCATGGTGCAGAGTTAAAATGTCTCCATTCAAGAGATCAGCTGTGAAAGGAGGCAGTAGCAAAGGAAAGGAACATGTTATTGAAATGGATGATTTTTCTGCTACACCAAAGTGGGCTCGTTCCCCATCTGGTGTGTTCGATCCCAAGAGGTTTCGATCATATCCTGCCTTTCAGACTCATGACAATTACTTCAAAAAGGCTACACCTCTAATTGAAAGAGTCTTTGACCAACATTCTCTGTTTGACACCAACATTCCTCAATGGTTTGCACGCAAGGATTGGAATTATCTCATCTCTGACCTTGATGATGCATATGAAGATCTGGTCAAAGAGTTCTATGCCAATGCAATTGTTGAAGGAGATGAACTTAAGTGCTGGGTTAGAGGAAAAAGTTTCTCGGTCTCTCCCGCATACTTAGCAGAGATTCTGCCCATCAATAGGCCAATTCTTGGGGTCTCACCGGTCTATGATGATTTACATCCGGATGAAGAACTACTTAAAGCAGCTCTTAGGGAAAATCTGGAATTTTCCTCAAATGGGAACTCAGTTAGTGTTTCATCTCTTCCTCCAAAATTAAGGGTGCTCACCATCATTATGTTTCACAACTTGTATCCCCTATCCAGCACAGGGTATATGAATCTCGGGCGTGCACTGTTTCTTCATGATCTGATTTCTGATGTCGAGATTGACATCTATGCTCATATCTTTCATATCCTTCGTAAAACTGCTCTACGAAGCGAATCAAGGATGTGCATCCCATTTTGCTGTCTCATCTCACGAATTCTGAAGTGTAAAGGGCTCCATCCGTCTGACAATGAATTTTCCTGCGCAAAACCATGTCAAATCAACATGCGCACATTCAACGCTAGCATTGGTCATAGTAAGAAGGGAATCAAAATAGAAGCTTTTGCGTCCCACAGTGGCTCGCGCTCCAGTTCACTTCTTGCTGACGAGAAGCTAGACTCTATTGTAGCTTCTGTTCATGAACTGAGTTCCAATATATCCGACCTTACTTCCATCTTGAATCATCTCAGCATTCGATGGGATATGAAGTTCACTTCAATTCAAACTCAATTGGATGAAATTCAAAGAAAGCTAGAAGATAATGACGACTAGCTATTCCATGACAAAAAATGGGAGAGCTCAACGAAAGGGAGAGATTTCAGCTAACAGACTTTTGTTTACTATTTTTGTCTATCTTTAGTTGTTACCATATTTCTGTATCCATCTTATATAATTCAGTTTCAGCACTTTATGTTTTGTTTTGTACCCATGTTGCTTATGTAAGCTTTAAGGGTTTGTTTATGCACATTTTGTAGGCCTTTGTGGTTTGTGCCATGCTTTATGCAGCCTTTGTGCTTTGTTATATCAATACTTCTAACTAAATGTCTTGCATTTTTCTTCTAAGCACTGTCACTCTTGTGCCCGTTGTAGGATTGTTCCTAGATGCACATACTTCATGTATTGTGCATTGATTGAGTGTTGGTCATTCAAGCGATTTATCTTGTGTTTATTGTCTTGAATGTCCGGATGTTCATTTCAAGTGTAAATGAGCATTGTGATCACTTGGCTATAGTGATTACCTGTTTTGGTTTTGCCATGGTTTATTACTTTATTCCATTGTGCATGATCGCATTGTGCTTGCTCCATATGCATTACAAGTTTCTGTATATAATGAACTTATTGTGTTGTTGTGTTTCAGGAGTTACTTGTTCTTATGGTTCTAAAACTTCGCAGATTCTAGAGTTAGGTGTGAGTGAGTTTTCTAACTATTCACAACTCACGCGTTAAGACTAAAGTTTGTTTTAGGGTTTTGTCACAGAATAGCCAAAAGGGGGAGATTGTAAGGTTGAAAATTATCAACCATCGTGGTGGCTTTATTCCGTGCCAGTTTGCTTGTAAATTAAGCACTTAGTAACCCTGTATTTAGGTAGGATTATTGTAAAGGTAGTGTGTAAGAAGTTGTGAATAGAAGCTCAAGTATGTGCAAAGAAGCAGAGCTTCGCGGCTAGGACTCGCGGCTGCAAGTCGCCAACTCCAGGCACGTGAGATGCATGCAGGGAAGCTGAAGGGTCGCGCCAACTGTCACACTACAGGACAAAAGTCCCAGGCTAGCCAAGCCATTACGTCGCGACTTGATTTTGCGACTTGGACAAGCCGCGAGACCAAGCCGCCAATTTACCCTATTTGGCAAAAATATGTCTCTTCGTATTTTCATCTCACCTCACTATATATAGACCCTTATACCCACTAAATGTAAAGAGCTTCTAGAGAGAATTTTTGTGAGAGAAAACCCTAGAGAAAAACAAGATTGCCTCATCCCCAATCTTCATCTAAGAAACTCTACAAATTTCTCTACTCTCTTCCTCTCCATTGCCATACCCTTGAGAGGTTTTTAACCAAATCCTTATCTCACCACACTCACATCTGTGAGAAGGTTTATTTGGTGCCGAGGGAAGCAGTTTGGAAGGAACCAATATACATTAGTTGATGCTATGGTCAAGTAGCAGAATCCGGGAAGCTAAAGAAGAAATAGGTTCGGCGTAACCTCGTTGGAGCAAGAAGCTTGGAGGGCTTAGGTACCTGGGTAGATTCGGCTTGGAGGGTCTTCTGTTGTTCATGTATCCCAACTACATTCTTTAGTGGATTTTATCACCGATTGGAGGGGGCGGAGAGGTTTTACGCCGAGGACTTTGGTTTCCTCTTCGATAACACATCGTGTGTTGTTCGTGTGTTTGTATCGTTCTTCTCTTTATCTTTGCCTTATATTTACTGTTGTGGATGTGTTTATATTTGGCTTAGATTGTCTATCAATTCTGTTATTGGCTTATTATCATGTTCCGCACATTAATTGTTTGATATAAAGCTTGAATTGGTATTTTTATAATTTGGGGTCTAAACGTTCAAGGGTGTTTCATACCCATATTGAACTTTCACAGTACCTAAACTCCAAACCCATAATCTGGTATGTAGACCTATGTATGTAAGTAAGGGGCCCAAAAGGCCCAGTTTGGTTCCTGGACCTAAACCAAGTGGCGACTCCTAAATCTCCACCTCCCGTCCTTTTAGCTGAGGCGTACCTTCCGTGGGGGACATGAACCACACGTGAGTAGTGCGAGATGGTGCACTCATAGACTCTAAAAATCACTTATATTAGTTAAGCTAAAATTGTGAAAGTTTGGATTGTGGCTACCTGCTATAGTATAAGGCTACTGTAGCTATGTAAATTGATAAAGAAATAATAAAAAATAAGAGAGAGAATTATATTTGATTTGGAAGAATAAAAAAAAAAATTAATAATGAAATAATATTCTAATGAAATGTAGTGTAAAATAGATAATTTGTTGTAGAGTGTTTTGAAAAGTTATTGTATAAAATAGAAAAAGTATGTTCTTATGCTACAGAAATTTTTTCACAAGCTGATGTGCATGCTCTAGTCCCTAAAGTTTACCTAATGAGTGTTATTGATCCATAAAGTTTCAAATGAGCACTATTGATCCATGAAGTTTAAAAAATGAGCTTTGTTGGTCTCTTCATAAACTTCCATTTGTTTTCTTGCCTATTGCAAATTTTGTATTTTATTAAAAAATACACGTAAGCATCAACTCACAATCTGAATTATCAAACTATTTTTACAAATTAGACTTATTCCAATTGACAGGACTGACGAACTGATCTCCCAGAGACAATCTCAACAATTACGGATGAAGACATCCCCAAACGAGTTAAGCAAATACCCGCATCACTAACGAAGACAACCAGGCCATTAAATGCAGCCAATTACACCCGGAGTGGTTACGGGGCCAGCTGTATGAGCCGTTGGAGCACATTAATAGCTATATTACACAACACAAAACGTTACCAAAAGGAACATCAAGGCCACCATAACTACCTCAACGGGTAGGAGTTGCAAAAGACATATATAAGGCCCTCATGATATCAACAGGAGGTATGAGAAAATACTGAGATAATTTTACTACCATTTTGCTATTCTGTTTTACTTCATAAAGCACTTTTATATTAACTTTAGCATCGAAGACATTGTGGTAGGCACCACATCGGTGACCAGTTTTGAGAAGACATACACGTGAATTGTGGATTGGCTCCATCTGCTGGTTGACGAACTTACGCTTCATCAACTTGGCACTGTCTGTGGGAAGCGCATTTTCGTGTTACATTCGAAAACATAGTTTCCATCAACTTTTATATTCAGATGGAGTCTAACCAAGATTCCACAGCCTTGGCTCAGCAAGTCTAGACTCTTGCGGCCACTGTTGAAGAACTTACTAGGCAAAACCAGGAAATGAAGCTGCGGCTCCAGCAGGAGGAGAATCGATCTAAAGGCAACTTGGAAGATGAGGGAGATAGTCATAGAAGAAGTAACCATCGAAGACCTACTACTCCAGATGAAGAGAATTCAGATCTCCTTAGAGAGATAAGGAAGGAGATAAATGAGCGAAGGAATGCCCTAAAGGAGAAAACAGACCGGAGCGTTGATAGACTGGTAAGAGTCATGGATTCACCCTTCACTACAGCAGCCCTAGAGTGTTCGGTGCCGTCAAAATTTCGTTTGCCTCAATTTGAGCCATTTGACAGACTTAAGGACCCCCAAGACCATCTTAATACCTTCAAAACGACGCTGGGTCTTCAATAACCACCTGACAAGATATTTTTCCGTTCATTCCCCACTACTCTCAAGGGAGCTGCAAAGGAATGGTTCACAAAGTTGCCAACATCGTCTATCGATAACTTTGAGTAGTTGAGCAATGCTTTCTTGCGTCACTTCATCGAGGGGCAACGTCCGAAAAGGCCAGTAGACCACTTACTCACTATTAAACAGGGAGAGAAGGAAACCCTAAGATTATATGTAAAACACTTCACTCGGGAGACCCTGAAGGTAGACGAAACTGATGATAAGGTGCAACTGACGACTTTCAAAGCAGAACTAAGATCCAGAGATCTCGTGGCTTCACTCGCGAAGAATCCTCCAAAAATGATGGCAGAGATGCTCCTCAAAGCACAAAAGTACATGAATGCTGAAGACGTATTAACAGCCACAAAGGATATAGAGAAACCAGGAGATAAAGGAAGGAAGGACAACGAGCATAGGGGACAGAAGTGAGAGCGCCCAGATCGCCGAATCGGTGACGGCAACAGGAGGAAAGACGATAAGAATTCTCGAAAGGTAAAATTTACCCTTTTAGTTATGCCTGTTGACAAAATTCTAATGCAGATTAAGGACGAACACTACCTCAAATGGTTGAGACCATTACATTCATCTCCCCATGCTCGTGATAAGAATAAGTATTGTCGGTTTCATAAGGATCATGGTCACTGCATAGAAGACTGTCGGGACTTAAAGGAGCAGATAGAAGAGTTGATTTGAAAAGGGAAACTGCAGAAATATGTGAAAAAAGGGGAGTATAGTAAGTCCAAAAACAGTGATAAGAGTCTGCACGAGTTCACATCCAGGAATGAAGATCGTCCGTCCTAGCTTCCACAAGATGTGATTGGTGAAATAAAGACGATTGCAGGGCGACCCTTCAAGGGAGGATCATTTAGATCCCTCAAAAAAGCATGCTAAAGACAAGTGAAAAGCATCCACATGATACCGCTGTTTAAGCAAAGACGGACAGAGCAAGACATGTCTTTCAACGAGTCAGATGCTAGAGGAGTGAAGCAGCCTCACAACGACCTTTTGGTCATAATGCTGACTATAGAGGGATTCAACACCAAAAGGATCCTTATGGACAATGGTAGCTCTGTGGACATAATATACCTTCCTGTTTTTCAGCAGTTGAAGCTAGATCTAAGAAGACTACGCTTATTTGACTCTCCACTCGTCAGTTTAAGTGGAGACAGGGTCTATCCTAAGGGAATAGTGACGTTGACAGTGACAGTGGGGACCTACCCAACGCAGTTGACTCATCAGTTAGATTTCTTAGTGGTAGATTGCCCCTCGTCATACAATGTAATTATTGGAAGGCCTACACTCAACAATTGAAGAGCAGCCACATCTACTTATTGCCTGAAGGTAAAGTTCCCAACACATAACGGTGTAGGTGAGGTAAAAGGAGACAAAGTCTTAGCCAGAGAATGCTACCAAGCCGTCTTGGCTGCAAAGGAGAACCATACATGGATGATTGAAGAAAAGGTGGAAGATAGAATGGAACTCTGGAAACAGTGGAATTGGACGAAGTAGACACAACAAAGACGACAAAAATAGGGACGACATTAAGTCCTGTAATGAGAATAAAGCTCATCCAGTTCCTTAAAGAGAACATAGATGTCTTCGTATGGAGTCACGAAGATATGCCAGGCATATCTCTGGAAGTTATTTAGCATAGGTTGAATGTAGACCCGGAGAGAAAGCCCGTCTAGCAGAAACGAAGAATTTTTGCCCCAGAGTGAGACCAAGCGGTTACAGACGAGGTTAACAAATTATTAACAGCAGGATTCATCCGCGAAGTGTACTATCCTGACTGGCTCGCAAACATCGTCTTAGTGAAGAAGGCAAATGGGAAGTGGAGAATGTGTGAGAACTTCACAGACTTAAACAAGACATGCCCGAAGGATAGTTTCCCTCTTCCAAGGATAAACCAGCTTATAGATTCTACAGTTGGACATAAGTTGTTGACGTTCATGGATGCTTTCTCGGGATACAACCAAATAAAAATGACTGAAGAAGATTAGGAGAAAACTGCTTTCATTACAAGCCAAAGGCTTTATTGTTATAAGATGATGCCTTTCGAATTAAAGAATGTAGGAGCTACTTATCAGAGGTTAGTAAACAAGATGTTCAGTAAGCAGATCAGCAGGAATATAGAGGTGTACATGGATGATATGCTCATAAAGAGTAAGGAAGAACTCATCCACCTGGACGATCTAAAGGAGACATTCGCCACCCTCAAACAGTACCAGATGAAGCTGAACCTAAGTAAGTGTGTTTTTGGTGTAGCCTCAGGGAAATTTCTGGGATTCATGGTGTCCTAGAGGGGAATAGAAGCAAACCAGGAAAAGGTGCAAGCCATAATCAACATGACATCGCCCAAGACCGTCAAGGAAGTCCAGAAGCTCACAGGAAGGATCGCAACCATTAATAGATTCGTCTCTAAAGCAACGAAAAAATGCCTACCCTTCTTCAAGACTGAGACAGGCTTTCGCCTGGACCGATGAATGTGAAGCAGCATTCCAGGAACTCAAATGCTACTTAAGTAATCCACCCCTTCTAAGCCTGTCCAAGGAAGGAGAAAACCTATACTTATACCTGGCAGTATCAGCTACAGCCGTGAATGCAGCCCTGCTTCGAGAAAAAGCCAAGAAACAGCTCCCAGTGTACTACGCTAGTCAAGCTTTCCAAGGGGCTAAATCAAAGTATCCAAGAATTGAAAAGATTGTGCTCGCCCTAATAGTAGCCCCACGCAAACTAAGACAGTATTTTCAGGCAAATCCTATCCTAGTAATAACGAACCAACCCATCAAGAAGTCCATGAACAAACCTGAAGCAGCTGGAACAATGGTCCAGTGGGCAATTGAACTCAACATTAAAGCACAAGCGTTAGCGGACTTCATCACCGAATTCACCTCCCTGGACGAGGATGGGTTCGTTAATGAAGTCGAATCATGGACAATATAGACTGATGGTTCGTCAACCCAAAAGAAGGGGGGAATAGGGGTCGTCATAACCAGCCCTGACAAAGAAGTACTTAAGTATGGCGTTCAACTAAAATTTTCAGCTACCAACAACGAGGCCGAGTACGAAGGAATACTAACGGGGCAGAGACTCAGAAAGGCGTTAGGAGCTAAGAACCTGTTAGTTCAAAATGATTTGAAGCTGGTGATTGGGCAGATTAAGGGAGAATTCGAAGCAAAGAAAGAAAGAATGCAGAAATACCTCAGGCTAACGAAGCATCTGACTCAAGAGTTTGATAAGGTGGAATTTGTACAAATCCCAAGAAGCTAAAACATGGAAGCAGATGAAATCTCGAAGATAGCATCGTCAGAAGAATAGGCAACAGATATAGGTTTGATGTTGGAAGTCTAGAAACGCCCCAGCATTGAAGAAGTCCCAACTTTTGCAATCTAGAGCACAAACAGCTAGATGACACCCATTGTGTCTTTCCTCCAGGACGGGCACCTCCCACAAAATGCAGACGAGGCCAGAAAGGTCAAGAAGTGGGCGGCCAGGTTTACGATCCTTAATGATACTTTATACAAGAGAGGCTTCTCTATGCCTTACTTGAAGTGTGTCGACGAAGAGGAAGCTAAGTACACCCTGGCAGAAATCTACGAAGGGATTTGCGAGGATCATACCGACCCTAGATGTTTGGTAAGCAAGGTTATTCGAACAGGTTATTTTTGGCCTACTATGCAGGTAAATGCAATGGAGCTCGTCAAAACGTGTGACAAATGTCAACGGTTCGAGAATGTTCAGCGACTTCCAACAGAGAAACTAACAACAATAGCATCCCCATGGCCATTTGCGCAATGGGGGATCGACATCGTCGGTCCACTGCCCCTAGGTAAAGGTCAGTTAAAATTCCTACTAATTGCTATTGACTACTTTACGAAGTGGGTTGAAGCAAAGGCACTTGCAACCATCACGGAAGCAAGGATCCGGGGTTTTATATGGAAAAATATAATTTGTAGGTTCGAGATTCTAAGGACGATCATATTAGATAATGGGCGACAGTTCGATAGCCAAGACTTCAGAGACTTTTGTTCAGACCTAGGTATCAAGAACCAGTTCTCATCTCCAGGGCATCCTCAGGTGAACGGACAGACGGAGGTGACAAATCGGACACTACTCAAGATCATCAAGACCAAGCTGGACAACGTGAAAGGTGCCTGGTCGAAAGAATTACCTAACATTTTGTGGGCCTACAGGACCACTACAAGAACCCCAACAGGGGAGATCCCCTTCAAGCTCACCTATGGCACTGAAGTAGTGATCTCAGTCGAGGTAGGAGTAACCAGTATCAGGCGAAAGGTATTCAACGAACAAGACAATGACAATCACCTGCGAATAAACCTGGACTGCTTAGATGAAGTGAGAAAGAAAGCTTCCAGCAGAATGATGAAATACCAGCAAAAAATGGCCGACTACTACAACAAGAGGGTAAAGCTCAAACGACTTGACATAGGTGACCTCGTCTTGCGCAAAGTCACCACAGTAACTAGAGACTCTACACAAGGAAAACTTGGCCCCACATGGGAAGGACCCTATCGAGTCGTCCACTACTCTAGGCAAGGCAGCTATCACCTAGAAACCCCAAACGGATAGAGACTCCCAAGGCCATGGAACATCGAGCACTTGAAGAAGTACCATCAATAGATGTAACAAACAAATGCATTTGTAAGGTTTAAATTTATCAACCATCTTGTTGGCTTTACTCCATGTCAATTTGCTTGTAATTTAAGCACTTAGTAACCCTGTATTTAGGTGGGATTATTGTAAGGGTAGTGTGTGAGAAGATGTGAAGAAAAGCTCAAGTATGTGTAAAGAAGCAGAGCTTCGCGGCTAGGA
Organism: Quercus suber; assembly: GCF_002906115.3. Classification (NCBI taxonomy): domain Eukaryota; kingdom Viridiplantae; phylum Streptophyta; class Magnoliopsida; order Fagales; family Fagaceae; genus Quercus; species Quercus suber. The sequence goes on from NW_027069510.1 coordinate 313,642, forward strand.
CTCGCGGGTGGCTCGTGGCTGCAAGTCGCCAACTTCAGACACGTGAGATGCACACAGGAAAGCTGAAGAGTCGCGCCAGCTGTCGTACTATAGGACAAAAGTCCCAGGCTGGCCAGACCGTTACGTTGCGACTTGATTTTGCGACTTGGACAAGCCGCGAGACCAAGCCGCCAATTTATCCTGTTTGGTAAAAAACTATCTCTTTGTATTCTCATCTCACCTCACTATATATAGACCCTTATACCCACTAAATTGAGAGAGCTTCCAGAGAGAATTTTGTGAGAGAAAACCCTAGAGAAAAACAAGATTGCCTCATCCCAAATCTTCATCTAAGAAACTCTACAAATTCCTCTACTCTCTTCCTTTCCATTGTCATACCCTTGAGAGGTCTTTTACCAAATCCTTATCTCATCACACCCATGTCTATGAGAAGGTTTATTTGGTGCTGAGGGAAACAGTTTGGAAAGAACCAATATACATTGGTTGATGCTATGGTCAAGTAGCGAAATCCGGGAAGCTAAAGAAGAAATAGGTTCGGCGTAACCTCGTTGGAGCAAGAAGCTTGGAGGGCTTAGGTACCTGGGTAGATTAGGCTTAGAAGGTCTTCTGCTGTTCATGTATCCTAACTATATTTTTTAGTAGATTTTATCACCGCTTGGAGAGCGGAGGAGAGGTTTTACGTCGAGGGCTTCGGTTTCCTCTTCGATAACACATCGTGTGTTCTATGTGTGTTTGCATCTTTCTTCCCTTTATCTTTGCCTTATATTTACTGTTGTGGATGTGTTTATATTTGGCTTAGATTATTTATCAATTATGTTATAAGCTTATTATTATGTTCTGCACATTAATTGTTTGATATAAAGCTTGAATTGGTATTTTTGTAATTTGGGGTCTAAACGTTCAAGGGTGTTTTGTACCCATATTGAACTTTCAATTGATATCAGAGCGGGTATACTTGTTGTGGTTTTAATACCTGAGTGTGATCTTTGACCCCTTGTTGAGATGGATAGGTCTCAATTTCTCACTGTTCCACCATTTTTTGATGGTAATAATTATACATTTTGGAAAGTCCGAATGAGGGCGTTTTTGTGTTCTACGGATGAGGCTGTGTGGGATGCTGTTGAAATAGGTTGGACAAAGCCGGAGGATGCCAAATCCACTTGGGACAAGGCAGCTCTTGCGGCGGCTAATGCAAACAATAAAACATTGAACGCCATTTTTTGTGGTATCTCTCTAGAAGAATTTCACAGGATTTCACATATTACCATTGCTAAGGAAGTATGGGAGATTTTGGAGACGACTTATAAAGGAACCAAGAAGGTGAAAGACACCAAACTTCAGATGTTGGCCACTCACTTTAAGCAGCTAAAGATGGATGAGGATGAGTCCTTTGACTCTTTTTACAGTAAGCTAAACGAGGTGGTCGTTGGCAAATTTAATTTGGAGGAAAAGACGGAGGAGTCTAAAGTTGTAAGGAAGATCCTTCGGTCAGTACCAGAAAGTTTTCGTGCCAAAGTTACAACCATTGAAGAGAGCAAAGATCTTGACGACATCAAGGTTCAAGAGCTGGTTGGTTCTCTATAGACATATGAGTTATCCCTGCCTTCTCAGAAGAAGAGCAAATCACTTACTCTTAAAACAATTAATGAAAGAGTGGCATCACATGACCCTTCGAAAGAAGATGCAATAGATAAAGATGTGGCGTATCTTGTAAAAAACTTCCGAAAATTCTTGAAATTCAAGAATGGTGGGAAATTTGGTGACAAAGGAAAGGTCTATGCCACTACTCTGAGTGACTTGGATTCATCAAACTCTAACTCGGATAGAGCTGTGACAGAGAAGGAAATTACTCCACTTTCATGACCATTGCACATGTGGAGATCTTGGATGATTTGGGTACACTTATGAAGGAGCTTGGGAAACATTCTGATTTGGAGTCTATTGGAATAGTCGAGGAGTCTGAAGATGAGGAAGTTAAAGAAGCAGTGGGATTGCAAGAGACTTACAACTCACTCCTTGAGAAGACCGGTGAATATGCTAAGGTGGCTAATGCAGCCATTAAGAAGATGAAAATGGTTGAGGAAGATTACAAAAGTCTCCTGGCACGATACAAGGAGGCAAAATGTGAGATTGAAGCACTTAATGGTGAGCTATAAAAAGCTTACACAAAAGTGAGATACCTTGAGCAAGAGGTAGTGGAAGCTCATGCCAAGATAGATAGGGTCTCCTCTAGGAAGTTAGATGATGTTATTTCATCTCAAAAACATGCCTCAGACAAATCCGGATTGGGATACACCGGAGGAAGTAGCTCATCAGCAAATGTCACCAAAGAAGTGAAGTTTGTAAAGGCTAAGTTGACGACTGTGGATAGGTCCAGTCCTGAGAAAATTAAAGCCGAGAAGAAGAAGAATGTGGCTAATCAACAGGTATTACATAAGTTCAGTAATCAATCAGAATCCAGATATGGAGTTAGAGGAAGATCACTCCCAAGACAGCAGTAGGGTCCTAGAACGGAGTATGTTTGTCATTATTGCAGATTGCAAGGACATACCAGACCCTACTATCAAAAGCTAAGAGCAGACAACAATGCAAGTGCACCTCAGTCACGAGCAAGAAGAAATGATATGAGGACTTGGGGTGGTGAGCAACCAAGAAGCCAAAAACGTGATCCAGGAATGATGGACGTGATGAAGATGATCGGTGCATTCACCAATTGCTTGGAAAGCTTCACTCGAAGGTTTGACAGTCCTAACTCTCGTACCCGATCCGTCAAGGATATCACCCCAAATGCACGTGACCTGTGGGTGACAAAGGGTACTCATGCATAAGCATTATAACATGTCCATGCATCAATTCTTCCTATACTTTGTGGATATGATTGGTTATATGCTTTGTGTTTTTTAGTATTGATTTTTAATTTGTGTTCTGTTTGTGTTTATAATGCTTTTACATTTTCTTCGTTCTGATCAATCTTTTACTATTTTTGTGTCAAAAATCCAAAAACACATAAAAAGTAGAAAATCCAAAAAGTTTGATCATTTTGTTGAGTTTTGTCTCAAAGCATGTTTTGCCTTGTAACTTTGTACTTATGGCTTTGTGCATTTAAGGAGCTTAGCTTGTCTCTCATACACTCATATCATTGTGGAAGAAGTTCTAAAATCTATGTGACTGTTGTAAATAGATCTTCAACCTTGTCATGAATGATTAGTGAATGGTTTTGTTGATCTTGAGACATGCATAGACTCATGCCTATATATCTTCCCATTTTTTATTTTTTATGCTTAAAAGATCTCTCTAAATATAAATCTCCAAATAAAAAGAGATATAAAGCTGCAAAAGCCTGTCGCACAAACTAGTATTCGACTAGGAAAAAGGGAAAGCAACCAAAATAAAATGTATGATACCCAAAAAGCCAAATGCTAAATCATCAATTGAAATATCAAAAATTTCAGGCATCTATCTCTCAATGAGATTTTTTTTGCTCAAAAGTTGCAAATGATATGTTGAATATGGAGCCAAATGAAAAGCTTCAAAGAATTGTTATCAAGTCCTTGTGGGAGGTCATATATGCATGTTTCTATAATTGAGATAGGTCACATAATCTAGTGCTAGTTGTGTATGCCTTGATTGAATTGATCATTGAAGCTTCACATTGGACTAAGGACTATCTCATGTTTGATATCCACCCACAACACACAAGTCTATGTTCAATGAATTTCATATTCATTTGTGTGATTGTACTTGATTAAATGTGTTTTCACATGCTCAATCTTTGTTGGTCAAACGCAAAAAGATTTTTGAGTGTTTTGATTTGTTTTTGGGAAGTACTTTGTTTTTACAAAAATGTCAAAAATTTCAAAAACTGTGTTGCCCTGTTTTAGCGACTAAGTCGCTGGTTGGCCCAGTCGCGAGATTACTCAGAGATTTTTCGCGGCTAACTGGCGAGTAAATGCTCTAATCGCGAAAAAAACTTAGAAAATTTTTCCAAAATTTGAGTTTTCTAGTTTTCGCAGGTCAGTGTGGCGACTGGTTCGCGGATGGAAGGTCTAATCGTGAGAGGTACTCAGGGAATTTCGCGGCTCATATCGTGACTATCTCGCGGGTAGATCTTCCAGTCGCAAAAAACACTTAGTGAAATTTCTCAAGTTTCTTCTATTCACTGTGTTTCGCGGCTTAACCTGGCGACTTGATCCAGTAGCGAAAAACGCGTGTTTTGCGTTTTAAAGACAAATTTTAAAACTGTTTTTCAGTTTTTCCCTCGAAGTTCAGTGTCTGTTCACCTTCTTCTCAAAATCTCTTTCTCAACACTCCGTGTTTCTTTGAAAAAGCTCTCAAATTCTGCATCATGTCTTCATCAAACATCAAGAAAAAGGTATGGGCTTTCTTGTCTTCACTTCATTCATCATGATTTCATTATTGTTCTCTTGAATCTGTGTGTTGTGTTGTTAGGTTGTGATTTTGAGGGGCTCGAACATGGGTTTGCATATATTGTTGAGTTTGGGTGAGTGATGCTATTTGCTCTTGTTGCAATGACTGTTTTGGATTCTTTGCTTACATCAGGTCACTTATCCTTAGTCTGAGCATTGATATTTGTCATTTTGTTTTTGGGCATATGAATGTGGGGTTTTCTACAATTTTTACTGTGGTTCTAAATTTATCTATTTGGTTGTGGTTTTGTTGATTATGGCTACCATTTGTTTTGACTCTTAAGTCACCATATCTTGTAGGTGTTGCTACATTTTTTTTCTGCACTGTTCATAGCAAATGGGTCTTGACTCACTGTTTTTGAACAAATTTATCTGAAGTTGTCTGCATATTTCAGTTTAAACTTGGCTAACTTGTTATATCCAATGTTTGGTTATCAATTGTGCTTATTCTATGTTTGTGTCTGGTCACTCTGTTTATCACTGTGTAACTAACTTGTTACTAATGTGTGTGCATTTCCCCGTTATGTGCTATGTCTTATTTGTGGCCTTTTCTACTTGTTTACAAATGGTTGCACTTCCTTCAAAGAAGAAGACAACTGCTAAGAAAGCTGACAAAAGAATGAAGATGGACCCTAATCTATTTAGGTCTGTCAAGCACTTTGACTGATATAGAGATTTCTTTATGAAGGGTACCATTATCTAGGAGAGATTTGTTGACTTACATGATTTGAAGGACACTTTCATTCCAAGGTGCTTTGAGGGAAGAGGATGAGAGAAGTTGTGAATGATCTACCTGCAGTCTATGATCCCTTGATAAGGGAATTCTATGCAAATGTAATCATAAAGGATGAAGAGATGAACTGCTGGGTCAGAGGACATGAGTTCACCTTAGATGCACATGACATTGATGAGGTCCTTGGTCTTGAGGGTTTAGAGGAGTATGAATTCATCAACTTCAAAGATAGGATGATGTCCCTAGATACGGTCTAGGCTCGGATTGGTGGTACTAAGGAAGGGAAATGTCTCAACACTAATGTCTTTCCTGCAGATATGAGATGTTTGACCACCATCATGATGTTCAATTTGTATCCCATAAGAAAGATGACCACTCTTACTAATTCCAGAGCTATATTTCTTATGGAGCTCAAGGAGAAAGTCATCATTGACATCAGCTCACACATTTATGACACCATCTTGGACGAGACTAAAACTACTGCTAGGGCAAAGTTAGTCTTTCCTAGTCTCCTCATGAGGATCTTCAAATTGAAGGGTGTTAGAATTCCTCAAGATATCAGTCCCCTGATTTCACTGTTAGCAATAAACAAATTCACCATCACAAGGATACAAAGTCATCTTTCGGGTGGTGAAGAGCAAAGGGATTCAATGGAGACTGAAGCAGAAGATGCAGAACAATCAGTCACACCCAGGAGCAGAAGAAAGAAGAGTAGAGCCTCAACTTCATCAGCAGCACCTCCTCCTGATGCATTTCAAATCATCATAGAAAGACTTGATGGACTCAGAGAAGTTCAAAGTCAGTAGACTGAAAGGATGATAGTAATGCAGGATCAGATTGATGTGCTTTCAGCTAAGATTGACAGCCACTCCACCAACCAGGAGCAGTGACCCTTTGGCCATTCCGGTCAAAAAGGGGGAGAACTTTTGAGGGCAGTTCTTGAGGGGGAGTGCTTATTTTGAGGGGGAGTCTCACTATTATACATTGTGTTTATGTTGTTTGTGCTTATAATTTTGATACTATGCTTGGATAACTACTGTTATTATAGGTTTGACACACTGTGGTTTAAGTTTGGTTTAATTATTATATATTGATGTTGTTTTTTTTTTTTTTTTCAGTAGTTTTTCAGCATATATATTATGATGTTAATCAACATTTTTTTCTTTTTGTTTGTACCCATGTTGCTTCTGTAAGCTTTAAGGGTTTGTTCTTATGCATAGTTTGTAGGCCTTTGTGGTTTGTGCCATGCTTTATGCAGCCTTTGTACTTTGTTAAATCAGTACTTCCAACTAAATATCTTGCATTTTCTTCTAAGTACTGTCACTCTTGTGCCCTTGTAGGATTTTTCCTAGATGCACATACTTCATGTACTGTGCATTGGTTGAGTGTTGGTCATTCAAGCGATTTACCTTGTGTTTATTTTCTTGAATGTCCGGATGTTCATTCCAAGTGTGAATGAGCATTGTGATCACTTGGCTATAGTGATTACCTATTTTGGTCTTGCCATGGTTTATTGCTTTATTCCATTGTGCATGATCGCATTGTGCTTGCTCCATATGCATTACAAGTTTCTGTATACAATGAACTTATTGTGTTGTTGTGTTTCAAGAGTTACTTGTTCTTATGGTTCTAAAGCCTCGTAGATTCTAGAGTTAGGTGTGAGTGAGTTTTCCAACTGTTCCCAACTCATGCGTTAAGTCTAGAGTTTGTTTTAGGGTTTTGTTACGGAATAGCCAAAGGGAGAGATTGTAAGGTTGAAATTTATCAACCATCTTGTTGACTTTATTCCGTGCCAATTTGCTTGTAATTTAAGCACTTAGTAACCCTGTATTTAGGTGGGATTATTGTAACGGTAGTGTGTGAGAAGATGTGAAGAAAAGCTCAAGTATATGCAAAGAAGCAGAGCTTTGCAGCTAGGACTCGCGGGTGGCTCGCGGCTGCAAGTCGCACTACAGGATAAAAGTCCCAGGCTGGCTAGACCGTTACGTTGCGACTTGATTTCGTGACTTGGACAAGCCGCGAGACCAAGCCGCCAATTTACCCTATTTGGCAAAAAACTGTCTCTTCGTATTCTCATCTCACTTCACTATATATAGACCCTTATACCCACTAAATTGAGAGAGCTTCTAGAGAAAATTTTGTGAGAGAAAACCCTAAAGAAAAACAAGATTATCTCATCCCCAATCTTCATCTAAGAAAATCTACAAATTTCACTACTCTCTTCCTCTCCATTGTCATACCCTTGAGAGGTCTTTTACCAAGTCCTTATCTCACCACATCCACGTTTGTGAGAAGGTTTATTTGGTGTTGAGGGAAGCAGTTTGGAAGGAACCAATATACATTGGTTGATACTATGGTCAAGTAGCGGAATCCGGGAAGCTAAAGAAGAAATAGGTTCGGCATAACCTCGTTGGAGCAAGAAGCTTGGAGGGCTTAGGTACCTGGGTAGATTAGGCTTAAAGGGTCTTCTGCTGTTCATGTATCCCAACTATATTCTTTAGTGGATTTTATCACCGCTTGAAGGGCGGCGGAGAGGTTTTACGCCGGCGGAGAGGTTTTACGCCGAGGACTTCGGTTTCCTCTTCGATAACACATCGTGTGTTGTCCGTGTGTTTGCATCTTTCTTCCCTTTATCTTTGCCTTATATTTACTGTTGTGGATATGTTTATATTTGGCTTAGATTGTTTATCAATTCTGTTATAAGCTTATTATCATGTTCCGCATATTAATTGTTTGATATAAAACTTGAATTGGTATTTTTGTAATTTGGGGTCTAAACATTCAAGGGTGTTTCGTACCTATATTGAACTTTCAGTATCCATTCTTGAAATTAATAGAAGAATTATTCAGCTAATGTCTTTGTGCAAGAAGGTCTAGTCAGCCATACAAAACAAAATGGCTAAGTGATAAAATTCTGCCAAGATGGATGTAAATCACTAACGAAACCTAAGTGACAAGATCTCTTAAATGGGTGTAAGTCACAAAAAGACAAAGTGATAAGATTCTGCCAAGACAGATGTAAATCACTGACGAAGCCTAATTGACAAGATCCCTTAAATGGGTGTAAGTCACAAAAAGACAAAGTGATAAGATTCCGCCAAGACAGATGTAAATCACTGACGAAGCTTAAGTGACAAGATCCCTTAAATGGGTGTAAGTCATAGAAGGACAAAGTAACAAGATTCCGCCTAGACGGATGTAAGTTACTGACGAGGCCTAAGGGACAAGATCCCTTAAATGGGTGTAAGTCACAAAAGGGCAAAGTAACAAGATTCCGCCTTGACGGATGTAAGTTACTAACGAAGCCAAACAAGCACGACAAGATCCCTTAAATGTGTAAGTCACAAAATGGCAAAGTAACAAGATTCCACATTGACGGATGTAAGTTACTGACGAAGCCAAACAAGTATGACAAGATTCCTTAAATGGGTGTAAGTCGCAAAATAGCCAAGTAACAAAATTCCACCTCGACGGATATAAGTTACTGGCGAACCCAGACAAGATAAAAAGAAAAATCCAAAGGAGAGGGGACAAGAACCTTGCAACATGTCAGAACAAAGCCAAGGCTGAGCCTCACTAAAACCCTTGACGAGATCCCCAGAAGAGGTTCGAGTTGCGGGAAAACAACAAAGTGTGCAACTAAAATTTTTTGCTAAGTACAAAGTATGGACGGAAGATACCGCAAACAAATCATGAACCAGCAAGTGCACAACCATGGATACAAGTAAGTATGTAGCAAATATAATTAAAGCCCAAAAACCAAGGGCAATTACCATTGTTTTTACATCCAAAGGACCCACAAACAACTGGGTAACAAATATTGTTCTCAAGACAGGTTAAAAGCAATTGTTCTGAAATTAGATTTACAAAAAGCCCAAAACATGACGGGCATCTGCTAAAAATAAAAAGGAATTTTCATAAATAACAAAATCAGTCATCAATAGCGGAATTGTCACCGTTAGGAGGATCAGCAGTCGGAGCGTCAGTAGCATTCTCAGGGACATCGCCTTCAAGAGCTGAGGATTGAGCAACTTCGTCAATTGCCATTTCCTTGTCAACTTTCTCTAGGTCCAGGCTCTCCATGTCAACTCCAGTAGGATGTTTAACTAAGTACCTCCTGAGAAGCTCAAAACCTTTAAAGTACCAACTAAAAAGTACTGTATTGTACTCGTCAGTTGTTTGGAAAGCTTCAACGGATCTGGTAGCAATTGTTTTAAGCATCTCCTTGGCATTAAGAAGCTGCTGGTCCTTCTCCAGAGTCAACTGACGCTCAACTCGAAGGTCATCATTCATGTTCTTGACCTTCTCCTTTAAGGTGGTGGCCTCGTTCATAGAATCAATAAGATTCTTCTTCAGCTCAGAATTCTCCTTCTCCAGGGCCTCCATCCTAGATGTTAGGGATGCCACCTTAGCTTCTTGAGTCAAATACTCAGAGGTGATGTGAAGACTTTCCCCCAATACCTAAAAAAAAAAAAAAAAGGCTTCAAGTTGTTGGTACCAAAAAAAAAGAAAAAAAGAAAAAAGGGAGACTAAAAGGAACGTGAACACTCTACCTGAATGAGCCTATGGACGTGATGAGACGTAACCTCGTTGAAAGGCACACTAGAGAAGGCCTTCAAGTCTGCTGCAGTCACGACCTCATGAGCCCTTTCTACCACCAATCTCTCATCATCCCATATAGCTGACGATCGAGAATCAACCATCTCCTTCTCTCTACTAGATATGCATGGCCTTTTGGAACCTGGAGTAGGGATCTCTTCAAATGAGGTAGCGGGAGAGGCCGTCTTCGTCGTCTCGGTAACGAAAACTATGGGATTGACAGAGGTAGTGGGGGTGACGGATGAACCCTTCCCGATGACACGCACTGTCCTATTCCCAATGTTTGACAGTGGCTCATCTTTCTTGGATCTCATCTTCGCATACATGTCCTTGTTGAATTTGGTCGTCATTTCTGCAAGAGGAAAACACTTACTCTTTTTTCCAAGTGTGCACAAGAAGAATCAATACCAACGAGGTCAGTACTTACTCTTTTTTCCTTCAATACCAATACTACGAAGAACATAAGGAGAAGGATCGGGTCCAAGATTGTAAAAGGCAAGGGTCTGTGGATCAACTAGGTCGTCCCAACTTTCAATCGTCTGGGCGTATCCTATTGCAATTTCAACACGCTCCTTATGCCTGTTTTTAAGCTTAGGCCATCTCTTAACTGTGCAAAACAAATAGGTAAAGGAGTCAGTGACAATAAACAGCAAATGCAACAAAACTAAAATGACGGGGAGAAATACTGACACACCTAAAGTCAAGGTTCCTCACCGACAAAGCAACTTTGGGATATCGCCCCAATCCCTATTGGATTGAGTCTCAAAATCATCCCCGTACACAAAGAAAAATCTTGATTTCCAATACCTGAAGGACGAAGGTAAGCCCTTGACAATCCTTGTTCTTCTATCCCGAGGAACTAACTCGTAGTATCCATACTCTTTAGACTCTTTCAAACGGCATAGATAGATGAGTTCACCTACCTTAATCATGTCCCCATTAGCAGCCAACCATATTTTCATATAGTTGAGCAATGTTCTCCATGAATTGGGCATAAGTTGCCCGAGGCCAATACCAAAATGGTCTAAAAGCTCCATCAAGAATGGATGGACAGGGAACCTAAGTCCACAAGTGAAGGCCGCCTCATAAAAGCACACCTCACTAGGGAAAAAATGGCAAGCCCTATCCTCGTCATTAGGCCGACAGACACGAACCCGCTTAGGAAATTGAAACCTATCCTTAAATCTGCCCACAGTATCGGCATCCAGTCTACACACCTCCTCGAGGGCATGAAAAGCCCTAACCTCACGGGGGGTAGAGACGGCTGTATCTCCCTCCACTAGGTCACTGTTAGACGATTACCCAGTCTCAAGATCACTAGATCTAACCTTAAACATCGTCTCTCCTTCTCTTCCCAAACTCTCGAACCAGTTAATTGATTGACGAAGCAAAGGCAACAAATCAGCCAAAGCAACGCTCAAACAATTAGCCTAAAAAACGAAACCCTCTAGAAGATGTGGGAAAACACCCAAAGACCCCCCTAAGTGCGCAAAAAGAAAGGAAATTGATCGGCAAACTATCCTAACCTAAAAGCTGCTAACCATGGAAATACAGAGAAAATGCAAAGGAAAGCTACACGAAGCTAACTCCCCAAGAAATCAAGGACAAAAGGAAAAAGAAAAAGAAAATATAAAATCAGAAGCTATATCGCAATAGGGCGAAAAAGAAAGGTAAAACATGAAAAGGAGAAGAAATGTACCTTAACAATGGCAAATGAAGGAAGCACCAATACGCTGCACACTAGTGTGAAGAAGAGTTGTAGAGTAAGGTTCGCAAAGAAATCGCTTAGAACAGTGATTGGAAAGTTTTTTGAGAAAAGTGAAAAATGAAAAGGGGAGAAGTTTAAAACCAAAGACTTAGAAAATTGAAAAACTAGTAGGAAGCCCGATAGTCCCAACAACTGGAATATTAACTCCACCAGTCAGAATGTGCCACGCAGGCCACAACCCAGAGAACGTCGCCACTATGCATTTAATACGGAACGAAACTCCAAGAGTCACTTACCATCTGGAACCTTTCATATTCTATGGTCGTCATGACACGTCTTGATGACCACAGAATCGGGGGTAGCTGATAGGACTGACGAACTGATCTCCCAGAGATAATCTCAACAATTATGGATGCGGACATCCCAAACGAGTTAAGCAAATAACCGCATCACTGACGAAGACAACCAAGCCATTCAATGCAGCCAATTACACCCGAAGCCATTACGGGGCCAGCTGTATAAGCCGTTGGAGCACATTAAAAGCCACATTACACAGCACAAAATGTTACCAAAAGGAACATCAAGGCCACCATAACTACCTCAACGGGTAGGAGTTGCAAAAGACATATATAAGGCCCTCACGATATCAACAGGAGGTATGAGAAAATACTGAGATAATTTTACTACCATTTTGCTATTCTGTTTTACTTCATAAAGCTCTTTTATATTAACTTTAGCATTGGAGACGTTGTGGCAGGCACCACACCGGTGACCATTTTTAAGAAGACATACACGTGAACTGCGGATTGGCTCCATCTACTGGCTGACAAACTTACGCTTCATTAGCAATCCCTAAAAAACCCAAATCCGAACTAGAACCTCCATACTAGCCTCCACAATAATACCAACTATGAAGCCACAACCGCCATATACTTCATCACAAAATCTGAATCTCATTGTCAAATTCCACAACTCCTGACAAAAGCCACATCAACCCCATGATGATCCTCTACAAGCAACATAAAAAATTCAGATCTATATAAAATAATGGATTGGCTTCAAAAGCTATGAAATTCTCCTTAGCTTCACTGTTACCAAAGAATGGATCTACTTCGTCATTTAGACCCATATCATTAATAAAAAATGAAAATTAGTTTTTAGAGTCATAGAATAGTTTGTAATTGTAGCATTACTTAAAAAATAAAAAATAAATAAAAAAAGTGTTACGTCAACAACATTTTTACAATACTTTCACAACAAATCTTAAGTGGTAAATTATTACTAGTTTTAATTTGAAACCACCACTAAAATTACATTTTTACCCACTAATAACAACTTTTCACTTAGAATTTGCTGTGAAAATATCATAAACATAACATTTCCATATATATATATATATATAAAGCCACATTACTTAAAAATTGACACATCATTTTTTCATTAAATAGTTGGGCAAGAAAACTAACAGAAGTTAACAAAGGAACAAATAATGTTCATTTTTTTTAAGTTTAGAGACCAACTAGCCTCATCACACCTGTGAAGTTTATGCTATGAGGCTTCAAAAAAAAAAAAAAAAAAAAAAACCAAATCACGGTATATAAAAATTATAAAATTAAAAAAAAAATTAAAAAGTATGTAGAATGACTGACTTTTCAAACAGAGTTTCCCTTATCAGATGACCAAGAACATTACAAAAATTTATCAAAAATAAAACCTTTACACTTTGCATTGCTTTTCTTTTTTGACAAACGATGATATCTAGACTTATTCGAGTATCTGACTATTTTCTCGAGTGTATGCAATCCTCCCATCCTACACACACCAGGTTATTATAGGAAAAAATCTCGTAGGAGTGGTACCAAAATGTTGGCGAGAGAAATATCATAATTAACGCCTTTGGAACCACTAAGATAACCCCATGGGGTTTACACTCTACATTTCTAACAAAGGAGAGCTGGGTGTTTTGGTATTCACACGAGTACCACTTAATATGGCTAAACCTTTTGCTATTGAAGAGGTGTGTCGGATGCATTGGCTTGGTGAAAGTCTCTCAACAGTCGTACCTCCTCTAATAATTGAGAAAGTTGGTTTTGAATGCCATCGTAGATGAAAAGGTTGAGGGTGTTCCATATGTAACGGTGTGAAAGCTTTTGGAGCATATTTTTGGTCGGAGAAAAAAATCCTCTACCATTTTCTAGGCAATGAACAAATTACAAACTAACTAACAGAAATGAACATAATAAATTTGCAAACAAAAATTAATGAAAAGACCTTTAAATGAATTATGGAATGTAGCACCTAGTTAAAGGAATCGCCCAAAATTCCAAGAACCCTTGCTTTTCTCTCACATTTTTGGAGAATCGTTAGGAAAGAACAATAGACCGATTTCATTATCATTTTGTTGAATCCAAAAACAGTAGAGATAGAGAGAAAAAGCCTACCCAATTGATCTTATATTAAGGTTGAAACCCCCCAAAAAAAAAAAAAAATCAGTGATTTAATGTAAAGAAAACCACTAAAAAAAATGAAACTACATAGTTTTAAAGTCATTAACAGAACATTTCTGGCAGAGGCTAACAAGGAGACTAAATTAAATAAAATTGAAACTAAGAGGACTAAATTAAACCAAAGCAAAGTTAGGAGACATGATTGAATTTTAAATAAAGTTAGAAAGTGCAACTTGTAATTTAGCCTTTTTTTTTTCCTCTTTCAATAATTCAATAGTTGGGGTGGACGGTTTAAACCTTAAAGATGTTCATTCTTGGTTGAAATCATTAGATTGTGTCAAATTGTCAATTGAACTATGAGATTTTTGGTCTATTCTAAGATCAATCATGCCATCATGTGCAGTAGAGTGGGATTGTGGCACATGGGTCATATACAGTGCCTCATGAGTCATGAAACAAAATTTTCCTGCTTGTATTAAAGCTTGGGCTAATGAATACGGTGACCACTTGTCAAGTCCAATGTCCCTCTCCATGGCCATAAAGTTGTTTCAGCCCAAAAATGAAAAGATCTCCTATTTTCCTTTTTGGGCCCCATTAACATTATGCACTTTCAAATTTCAAAATGGCAACGGTCATCTATTCCAAATAACTCAGATTCATCCTCAAAACGAAATCAACGGCATCCCAAAAGCATTTGAGTTCTTTCTTTCTCTTCTTGTATTTTTCTTTCTTTTTTCGAAAAAAAAAAAAAAAACCCAATTCAACTCTTTTTATTGCTCTCATTCAAAAAGCAGTCATAAATACATTTTTTAAAGTTTTAACAACAATGAAGGAGGATGGTAATCAATGGCATGACCCACTTCTTCTCACTGACGTTTCTTGGCAAAACCAAAGCTCCAGTTCTTACTCTCACTCTCACTCTCACTCACCCTCTCAATCTCACTGTAAGTTCTTTCGATTTCACTTTTCTCTCTCCTCACAAATTTTTTCATGCACTTTCTCTCACTTCTTAATCTCCCTCTCTTTCATTTCTTTTACAGACAATTCGCCTCCTTTGCCCAGCTATCATATGCAAACTTCTACTATGGCTGATCAAGGTCCATATGAGGGTAATGTGGCTAAGATCTTTGTACTTATTTAACTCACTTTTCTTTGCTTTCTCTGCAAAACCATGCTTTAGAATTGTGTAATGGGTCAATTTCAAAATTAAAGCTTGGATGCTATAAGTGGGCTAAAAAATCCAATGACCCATTTGACAATTTTGTAATTGAGAAATAAAATATTCGTATATTAGAATTTAATTCTATGATTGGATTTTTTTGGTTAAACTTTTCACTCGGTAAGGATTTGATTATTCAACTTTGATTGTTGTCGTCGTCCATGTTATATTGTTCCTAGCTTGGTGGACTCATTTTTTCTTGTTAATTGAAGATAAATCTGTTACTATAGCTGTGAAGCACCTTTCAGATGATTTTTGGCTTCTGTTGGGCAATTTCTGTCACTACTAAAACATTATTGAGCTCGTAATGATGGTCCTCTCTTTCGCCCCCATTAGATGGACATGTGGTATGCATTTGATTTTTAAATATCACATGTTTTACATTTAAATAAAAATAAGAGTAAATTAGAGGATTCAATGAAAAGAGATCTTATCCTGTTGAAATATTCTCTTCATATTACCTATCAAAAAAAAATTTTATCTTCATATGGAAAATTTCAATTATTTAGGTTGATCTTAGGCCTAAGTAAAAGGCAAAAATAGCTTATGGGCTCATGTTAAGTCACTTATGAAAGGGTCCATTTATTCATATATATAACGTGACAGAAAATTGGTTTCTTACCTATAAGAAAAAGGTCTCATTTTGAAACTTGTTCTCAAACAAAGGAAAAAAGAGAACCTAAGATGACGACAACCCTCAAGGTATGGTTTTGGAATACTTTTTTTAACTCAAAAGATGTTCATTTTTCAAGCTCCCACTGAAAATTAGGAAACACAAAATCAACCATTAGGATCCTCTAGATCTTTTATATGTTATAAATGATATAAGGTTTTTACAAAGAGAACATCAAAAGAGAAACTATGGAAGAAGAAAGCTATATTATTTACCCGTTACTCCTTTACAAACGAATACATCTACATATATAGCAAAAGTTGTATGAAAGAAGTCAAACTAAAACAAGATAAGAAATAATCACCTAGTCTCTAGCTATCATGAAAATTAGAAATAAGAAGAAAATAGGGACATTAGGTGTCCCCACAAAATATATATATATATATTAACTTTTCTATTTTGTTTTGTAGCATGAGCTGATGGTATGAGATATCATTTTACTATTTGCAAAGATCCACAATACTTCTCACATGTTTATCTTATCCTTCTTGAGAACCTTTAAAAGAACGTTATTTTTAAGATCAATCATGAATTATTACCTCTCTCTCTCTCTATATATATAAATAAAAGATCAATCATGTGTTTTTTTTGGTGGGGGGGGGGGGGGGGGGGTGTGTTTGTGGCACATAGGACATGGTGCCTCATGAAACAAAATTTCCCTGCTTTGTATTAAAAGCTTGGGCTAATGAACCTGGTGACCATTTTTCAAGTCGAATGTCCCTCTCCACCAGCAAATTTTCCAAAGAACACTGGAAGGATGATTATGCTTCTGTTATATATATTCTTAAATAGAAGTGTGGAAGTAGACTTCTTCACGCTGTGGGATTGAAAAGGCATCTAGATCTAGCTTGACAAGATGCACATAAATCAGCTTATCTCATGTTAATTGTCGCCCTTTACAAATAATATCTGGATGCATAAGCTTCCTCTTAGCTAATTGCTTTCCAATAAACAGTGTAATTGTTTTTGCAATAAGCCAATCACTGGAATGCTTCTATCTGAAGTTTTTATTGCAATTGGGCTTAGTTTAACTACTATGTTGTTTAAGATTTTTTGAGGCTGTATAACTTATAGTATGACTAAAAATTGTGGTTGATTTGTACAAGCAGCATCTGTGGCTGCTCCTAAAAGTTCGCAGAGGCACTGGGACTGAAAGGGGTGTTACTGTTGTGGCCAATTTGAGTGCCAGGGTGGGATCCATCGGAGACAATTGCCTTGGGGGTTGGCACTCGTACCGATCTACAAAGGCTGCACTTAATTAGTGTATGAATTCTTCCTTGACGGCTTAGCATGGATTTTCTGGTTCAAATACTGCAACTAAATTTGACATAATTTTTTTTAATAAAAAAGGGATGTGATCCTTGAGGTAATGCTCATAGAGACGTGATCATGAAATACTGAAAATGTGCATATTAAATGAAAATGTGTCTATTAAAGAGTCATAATCCTTTGTATATAAATAGTGGTTTCTATTCATTTGGTAATTTCTTCTCAAACTTCTTCTCTTTTATCTTTCTTAGAAACACAAGAAATCTATAGGTCTTCTCCAAAATTGCTATTTATAGAACCCAATAAATGTGGTTGTATCGTGTAGAACCCAATAAACCTTACTAATTGATGATACCCTTCACATTGAGGGCACAAATGAATCAACTTATAAATTGGTGACTAAACTGAGCAAGATCACTTCAGTTTAGACGATCCTTACATGAAATACAACAACAACAAAGGCTTAGTCCCAAAATTTGAAGGCAGCAATAGATTCTTGACAGATTAGATTGGGTCAATCACATGAATTCTTTTCCTCTATTCTATTCTATCTGAAATCATGTTCTCTATTACTTCCCTAATTAACGTTTCATTTTGGGAAAAATGCCTATACACATCTTGAACTTTAGAGGAGTGGTCATGACACCTCCTTGAACTTTTCTTTTCGCTAATTTACTCCTCAAATTTTACACCTATGCCAAATTAATACATCAATTGGTCCACCGTTACTTTCTTAACAAAAATAAATTGGTCTGTTGTTAATTCAAAAACAGAAACACACATGGAGTTTAAAATACAAATATCATGCCTAAACCCATATGAAAAGAAGAGAGAGAAATTCAAAGAGAGACATGACTGACCAAGAACCACCAGTGGTCACCGCATCCCTCCTCCAACGACAGATTTCTTTATCCTGCTATTGATCTTGCCATTCACATTCAACCGCATATCTGGATCTGCAATTTATACTTTATAATTTGATTTTCTTTTTGGATTGAGAAATAAAACACTTTATTTTTGTCTTCTTTAGTTCCCCCAGCAAACATGGATCTTTCAAAACCACTACACACAAAAACTAAAAAACCCCATTAAAAAAAAAAAAAAAAAAAAAAAAAAAAAAAAAAAAAAAAACCGAAATCCAAAAGCAAAGCAAAGTAATAGTAACAAATTTATGGATTTACACAAATGCTTCTCCTATAGTAACAAATTTATCTTCAACAATTACAAAAACTACTCGCAGACGCATGCAATGCGTGAGAATATATGATTATTTTATAATGTGGTATAATACATATGATGTAGTATAATACATAATTTACTCTCTAAATTTAATTGTATATAATTTGTTCTTTCAAAATATTAAACAATTTCTATAAAATATATATATATATATATATCTCTCTATTTTGAAAATATATAAATTTATCATTTTTGGTGTTTTTGTTTGATATTATCCTTTTCCTACGTGGTCCATATTCTTCTAAATATTATCATTATGAATTATATTTTTCTTCATTCTTTTGGTACAACTAAAATTTTTAAGTTTCAAATTTACCATTTAAAATTTTCTTTCTTTCAAGGAGATTATCATGATAATCAAAACTTATCACATAATTTCAATTGATATTATTCAAATAATTGATAGGCACATTTAAATTCGTAGTCATTTAGATTGTGTTTTGATATAAACTCAAATTCTCACTTCCAAACTAACTAAGGATTAACTCAAATAAATATCAAATAAATATAAGAGGGAGTGAGAGGACTTGTATGCGAACTCAAAAAACACAACACCAAAAACGTATCAAGAGTTGCAAGAAAGAGAGTATGTCACTTTTTTTGGGGTAGAGAATAACAAATTCACAGAATAAAAGATAATGAGAAAAATATTCAAATTAAAAGATATAGTTGTAAACAACAAATTATCCAAGCCATGCTATGTAATAGAATAACATTATATCATTATATAATATATTTATAATAAAATAGGACCACATCTAACAATCAAAGGAAAAAAAAAGATAACAAACACACATACACACATACATATGAGAGAGAGAGAGAGAGAGAGAGAGAGAGAGAGGGAAATTGATCTTGTTGAGGGGAGAGATAGAACGATCTTACATCAAAATAGCGTTGCCTTGCGTCAACATGTGGCTTACTTCCAGTCTTTGAAGAACATTGAAGCTACCTTGTGTCAATTCGTCGACGAAGAACTCGTCAAAGGAGAGAGGGAGAGAATTGATGTAGAGGAAATAGAGAGAAATTGGTTTTGTGACTTGTGAGGGAGAGAAGAAGACGAAGTGAGAGAGAGATATATGAAGTCTTCATTAATTATTTGGGCACCACCAACTTGATGTTTTTACAAGAATGCCACTGTATTCATTTTCACTTAAAATAAAAACGACCAAAAGTTGTATTCATTTTTTGTATTCAAGTTCATTTTTTTTTTTAACTAAAAATGAATATTGAGTATAAAAACACAACCAAACCAGTTTTTTGGTAGTGGGTCCTACAAAAAACTGAAAATGAATACTAAAAACACCATTTTCTTTTCTCTTAACCAAACAGACCCTAAATTCTATGCTTCAACTTTTACATATATATAGAAGAGTACAATGAACTAGGAACAATACAACATGAGCAATGATAATAGGGACGAAGCCAGACTTCGAATCTAGGGGGACAAGCTTAATGTAAATTTATCGAATTTCATCACGTTCATTAACATCTTAATCTCATTCTCTCCCATTTATATGGGTATATTGCATCTATCTATTTTTAATGTCACACGTCTTGCATCTATAAAAATGAGAGAAAATTAGAAGATTCAATGGGAGGAAAACTTATCCCATTAAAATACTATATGGGGATTAAGTTAAGTCATTGATGAAGGGGCCATTTATTCATATATAAGAACATTCACATCAAACTCTACACATCATTGGCAAAATAACTAAAAAAACTCCATTTTTTCTAGTTTAGTTTTCTATTTTTTTTTTACGTACACCTACATCAGCCTCAATACTATATCAATGTTCCATTAAATATTATTTCCTTTCTATTTCTTTATGCATTCACATTTGTAAATCTCAAAATCCACAACCAAATCCACAATAATAATAATTATAATAATTTATTTAGTTTTGTTGATGAACAATAGCTCAATAGGGGTATTGAGCTATTGTTCGTTTGTTAATTTTATACGATAGTTTGTTGAGCTTGATGCATCATCAATTTACTGGATTTAGTTTATTTTTTGTTGGAATATTAGTTTATCTAGCCTCTAGCTAATACTTTAACCTTACAAAAAATTGGTTTCTTATCTATAAGAAAAAGGTCTTATCTTAAAACTTGTTTTCAAGAAAGGAAACGAGATAACCTAACAACCCTCAGGTTATGGTTTTGGACCACTTTATAAAACTCAGATGTTCATTTTTAAGCTCCCACCACTACAAAAAACTTGGCCTATAGTGGCGTTTTTTTTAGCGGCGTTTGTCAAAAACGCCACTATAGGTACCCTATAGTGGCATTTTATATAAACGCCACTATAGGTACCCTATAGCTGCGTTCAGCAAGTCCTATAATGGCGTTTTATATAAACGCTACTATAGGTACTCTATAGCAGCGTTTTTAAGGGCCTATAGCAGCGTTTTTAAAAACGCCACTATAGGTCTGACCTATAATGGCGTTTCTCGTGGTCTTACAAACGCTGCTATAGGCATTTTTTTTTTTTTACTTTTTAAAATTTTTTTTTTTCGGCTGGGTTTAATTTCTTTTATAATTATAATAGATCTATAGTGGCGTTTGTTTGACAAACGCCACTATAGACCTTCCTGTAGTGGCGTTTGACAAACGCCACTATAGGCCCTTGTAAGTGTGGACCTATAGTGGCGTTTGTCAAACGCCACCATAGGCCCTGTAGGTGTACGACCTATAGTGGCGTTTGACAAACGCCACTATAGGTTCGAAAAAAAAAAAAAAAACATTTTGACAACAAATTTCATACATTTTAACAATATTTTTACAACAAATCATGAGTAACTAATTGTTTGTTAGTTCAAATTTGAATTTAGCACTGAGATTGCTTTTTTAACCCAACAATAAGAACCAATAACAACCCACCATTTAAAATTTGTTATAAAAATATTGTTGTAAAAATATTTTATGGTATGTTTCAAACTATTCTTAAAAAAAAAAAAAAAATTAAACAAAAAATAAATCCGTAAAAAAAAAAAAGGGTGATATATTCTAGCTAGGAATATGCCATAGAATATTCCTAGAATATTCTATAGTATATTCCAAAATATTCCTTAAAAAAATTAAAAAAAAAAACTAAAAAAAAATCAATCCGTAAACACAAAAACTATGATTTGTTTTAGGAATATGCCATAGAATTCTAAACTATTCTTAAAAAAAAAAAAAAAAAAAAAAAAAAAAAAAAAAAAAAAAAAAAAAAAAACCCGAATTGATTCAACGTTCAGGTAATATATATATATATATATATATTATATATTTATATTTAAATGAGAGGTGTTATATTAACAACATTTTTATAACGTTTTCACAACAATTTATAGTGGTTAGTTTTTATTGGTTTAAATTTAAACTGAACACTAAGATTATTTTTTTGCCCAAATAGTAACAACCAGTAACAATATGCCACTTAAAATTTGTTGTAAAAATATTGTAAAAATGTTGTGAACATGCGTTTCTCTATATATATATATATATATGAGGTGCTACGTCCACAACATTTTTACAATATTTTCACAACAAATTATAAGTGGTTAGTTGTTATTAGTTCAAATTTGAACTTAACACTAAGATTACTTTTTTTTCCCAATAATAACAACTAGTAACAATCTATCACTTAAAATTTATTGTAAAAATATTGTGAAAATATTATGTACATATCATTTATATATATATATATATATATAAAAGAACTAAACAAAAAAAATTTTAAATTCAAAATTCAAAACCCACCTAACCCCACCTACCCCCACTCACCTTATCAATTCATATTCTCTACGTTTAGCCAACTTCTTCAGACTTCCTTTTTTTTTTTTTTTTCCCCTTTCTTTCTTTCTTTTCTCCCTTATCTCAACTTCTTCAAACTTCTTCAGACTTCTTTTTCTCCCTTACTCCCACTCACCTTATCAATTCTTTTTCTCAACGTCAAGCTAGCTTCTCCACTCTTCTTTTCTCTCTTTTTTTTTTCCTTCTTTCACTATTCTTTCACTACACACCTAGATTTATTCTTTTCTCTTCCTCTCCATTTTGATTTTATTTCCCCTATTTTATTTGTGGTAGTGTTAATGTTAGTGGGTTTTGGATTTGAAGATGGTGCTGCAAGTAAGTATTTTTTTTTTTTTAAATTTTAATGATTGTTTTGGTCTTTTCCTTGATTAATTTTTGTGAATTCTTTGGCTTTTTATTATTGATAGGTATAGAGATCTCAAGTGTGATAATATCTTTGTTAATAGAACCAAAAAAGTAGTGAAAATTTTGAAATCTATTTGATGATTTCTTTTTGCAGGTTGGTCTATGGTGGCTGAATGTGTTGGGGTGGAGTTGCTATTTTTTTTTTTTTTTTGGATGTGAGCATATTTTGTTTAACTTTGAATTTTTTTTGGTGGGTTTGTGTTTCATTTTGAATTTGCTGGACTATAGTGTTTGTATTTTGTATTTTTTTGAATTTGTATTTTTTTAGATTTGGATTTGTAATTTGCTGAACGTATTTTGTTTCATTTTGTATCATTTAATTTAATTAAAATTGTAATATTAATTTAATTACAATCTTAATTCAATTAAAAAAAAAACTTTTTCACGTAAAAAAAAATTCTTTTGATTACCAAAAATTAATTTTTTGGTAATCAAAATTTTTTTTGGTGGTGGTTTGGCTATAGTGGCGTTTCAAGAACGCCACTATTGTTCCGTCACTTTATACTTATAGTGGCGTTTGTAAACGCCACTATAGACTAATTTTTTTAAAAAATAAAAAAATAAAAATTGGTCTATAGTGGCGTTTGTAGGTGGTCCTATAGTGGCGTTTGCAAACGCCACTATAGGGCAGTCCTATAGTGGCGTTTTTGTAAAACGCCATTATAGGTCTATAATGGCGGTACAATAGTGGCGTTTGTAAACGCCACTATAGCAAACGCCACTATAGCCAAAATGGGCCTATAGTGGCGTTTTTAGTACCTATAGTGGCGTTTCAAAAACGCCACTATAGGACCAGTTTTTTGTAGTGCACTGAAAATTAGGAAACACAAATTCGATTATTAACATCCTTTAGATTTTTTAGATGAATTCTGATATAGGATTTTTTTTTTTTTAAATCTTAAAAAATTGTTATTATAAGAATGGTTTAAATGTTATCTCATTGTCTACATTTTAAAAAAATACAACGGTATTTAATAACTGTTTGTGTTTTTCCCTCTAGTATACCACATGATTCTTAGAACTAAATGGTGGAGCAGTATGATTTACAAATTAAGCTAATTGTAACCCACCAACAAATACTATGGTTAAGCATGATATGTAATATAGAATCTAAGAGACAAATTATGAAACACATAGAAGACATACACAATGCACACACAAGATGGTCTTCTACTTAAGATTTATCACACAACTTGAGCTTACACAACAAACTTAGAGAAAAACAAGATTGCCTCTTTAGGAGCTTTGTGTAGACACCCCATTTTGCAACTCTCATTTAACCTTACTTCTTTTGCACCATGCATCCCATTGCATAACACATTACAAGGAAGAACTATAATTTTTGACCACATGATTTCTAAATTCATTGCATAATATAAATTTAGAAGTCATAACAATCAAAACGACAATTCATGAGCCTTAATTGGACAACCAGATTAAAAGATATATTTAAAAAAAAAATTAATGGTAAAGTGCACTCGCATGAATTAGGTCCCAACCATACGTGATTTAATCAGGGACAAAGCATTGTTGATTCCTTGCAAAATTAGTAAAAATTAATTAATTAAACATATTTAAAATTAATTTTCTGAGCCTGAGGCCTTATAATTTTTGGAAAAAAAAAAGTTGAAATTCTTATGAAAGTCATATCAAAACTAAAACAAAAAAGACTGAACCGAAAAGGAATAGATCTGGGAGGATGATAGGCACTTAGACAAGATACCCTAGATTTGCTTTCTTTTTTGCTCTAGCTTGCTCCCCATTTAATTTTACTTTGCCCATTATATTATTCACTCATAAAAAACTAGTTTGTCTGAGTCCCACATTACTTAGAGACTTATCTTTGACCCCAATGTACATACCTCATTTTGTACCCCTTATGACTCGAGCCCTCATTCCCCAATGACAACATCATTCGGAGGCTCAGGTTTGGCTTAGGGTTTAGTCTGGTAAATCTTTATCTTGAAGGATGTTTTGGTAAAGAAAAACCTGTAGGAACCCTAAGTATACGCATATTGTAAGCATGCATATGCATACTTGAAGCATGCACATGCATGTAGGGTTTTAGAATACCTATATGGAAAGTTTTTGATGTAAAATCGTGTAGAGTGAATCCCACATCAGCTGGAAGCCATCCTACTCCCCTCTATGATCACTATAAAAGGCCTCAAATGCTCTTTTCCTAAAACACTTTGAATTCACCAGAAAGTAATGAATCAAAAAGAGATTTTTTATTCTAAAACATCCTCAAGTTAGAATTTACTTGGTTGGGACTTATTTTGGTCTTGACCTTCGAGTTTTAAGCTTACTAACCTTCTAGTTTTATCTTGATTAGATTGGCTGAGGGGAACGGTCAAATTAAAGCTCAAAGGAGTTCTTATGTCTAAGGTAAGGGTCTAACCTTGTCTCTCTCATTCTTGTTTGTTTATTAATATGTTTTATGCCTTAATACTTCTATTGTTAGTGTAGGTTTATAGCTTTCGTATTAAAAGCATGCTAGATTGTATTTAAATTATTGTTTTGTTTCTAGGCGTGTATGCGTGCGCATGCTTCATGCTTGTGTACGATGCATGCGTACGCATACTTCATGTATGCGCACACATAGTCGTGCATAGAAACCCAGATTTAGGGTTTTTGCTGCTTTTCCTTTTTTTTGCTTCATTTTTAATTACATATTTAGCTTCTGTTAGTTTCATTTTCACATGTTTAGGTCTAGTGTCAGTAGAATACCATGTCTTATTACTTGGATTGTTAGATTAATTGAAAGCACACTAGTGTAAATACTAGAGCTAGTATAGACCCTCAATTTTTAATTACAGCTAGATTAATTTTAGGCTAAACACAATTAAAGTAGAATATAGATAATTAGCCAATTAATTAACTGAAGCATTCAACAATTGCATGGATGAACATGAGGGTGCAATGCTTAAATGTAAACGGCAGTAGGTGTGAGAGACCGCACCCTTGGCCCATTTTATAGAATGTTGGGCCAAACCCACGTGAATTAATGGAGTCATGTTATTGCCTCTCAAAATGGAGGTTTGATTAGTTATATTTTCCCCTTTAGATTAAGGGTTTTACAATGAAGTCGCCACTTATTTAATTACTGGAATAAATAAGAAAACCAAAATTGAAAAATTCCTCATTTTATTAATTTGCAATTGAATTTACATTGATCATATGAAAATTACATGGCTTTGGTCCTAGATACAATCTAAGATAAAGTACATAGCTTTGTTTCCTAATTACAATCTAGAAATTGTAGCTTACATGGATAAGCACTTGATCTACTAACCCTTGACCTAAGTTCGGAGGCTATGTTACAAGGTGGAAAGGTGTTAGGCACCCACCTTGCCCGGCGAAGTCTTCTAGACTATGGTGGCTAACATTCATATCATATTATCCAATACGTTATCCATCAATTTGCATGTTGAATTCATTGTGTGTGTATGTATTAAACCCTAATTCCATTTATTAAACATTTCATTTGGATTGAAAAATAAATTCTAGTGAATGTGTGTAGATGGTGATATCCTAGATTCAAGGATTTGAAAGAATTATTAAAAAAAACATGTTTTTCATATTTTTGATGTGGATTTAAGATTAAAATTAGTGTTATGCGTGAACATGTGATGAACAACCAAGAACATGTGAAGTGTAAGGTTGAAATTTATCAACCATCTTGTTGGCTTTATTCCGTGTCAATTTGCTTGTTATTTAGCACTTAGTAACCTCGTATATAGGTGGGATTCATGTAAGGGTAGTGTGTGAAGAGAGTGTGAAGAATTGCTCATCCTTGTGCAAAGAAGCAAAGACTCGTGGCTAGGACTCGCGACTGACTCGCGACTTGCAAGCCGCCAAATGATGTGCACTTGAGAAGCATGCGGGAAGGTGAAGGGTCACGCTAGCTGTCGCACTACAGGACAAAAGTCCCAGGCTGGCCAGGCCGTTACCTTGGGACTTGGACAAGCCACGAGGTCAAGCTGCCAACCAACCCTGTTTGGCAAAAACTGACTCTTCGAATTCCAAATACACACCACTATATATAGACCCTTATACCCACGAAATCAAGAGAGCTTCCAGAGAGAATTTTATGAGAAAAATCTTAGAGGAAAACAAGATTGCCTCATCCCCAATCTTCACTAAGAGACTCTACAAATTCGTCTACTCTCTTCCTCTCCATTGATACATCCTTGAGAGGCTATTGACCAAATTCTTTTCTCATATCACCCACGTCTGTGAGAAGGTACATTTGGTGCTAAGGGAAGCAGTTTGGAAAGGACCAATGATTATTGGTTGATACTATAGTTTAGTAGCGAAATCCGGTAAGTTAAAGAAGAAATAGGTTCGGCACAACCTCGTTGGAGCAAGAAGCTTGGAAAGCTTAGGTACACTGGGTAGATTAGGCTTGGAGGGTCTTCCGCTGTTCATGTATTTCAACTACATTATTTAGTGGATTACTTACTGCTTGGAGGGCGGCGGAGAGGTTTTATGCCGAGGGCTTCGGTTTCTTCTTCAATAACACATCGAGTGTTGTCATTGTATTTGCATCTCTCTTCCTTTATCTTTGCCATTTATTTTATGCCATGGATGTGATTATTTTTGGTTTAGATTGTTTATCAATTCTGTGTTTGGCTTATGCTCATGCTCCGCACATTAATTATTTGATAATAAGCTTGAATTGATATTTTATAATTTGGAGTCTAAACGTTTAAGGGTGTTTTATACACTTATTGAACTTTTAATTTGTTGGTTTGTACCTGGTACCTTTGTAGGTTTGTAAGGTTTCTATTTTTGTTTTGTAACCATGTTGCTTTTGTAAATTTTGAGGATTTGTTTCTATGCACTTTGTAGGCTTTATGGTTTGTACCTTACTTTATGCAGCCTGTGTGCTTTGCTAAATCAGTACTTATAACTAAGTGTTATGCATTTCCTTCTAAGTACTGTTACTCTTGTGCCCTTGTAGGATTTTTCCTAGATGCACATACTTCATGCACTATGCATTGGTTGAGTGTTGGTCATTCAAGTGATTTGCCTTGTATTTGTCAACTTGAATGTCCGGATGTTGATTCCATGTGTGAATGAGTATTGTGATCACTTGTTTATAGTGATTGCTTGTTTTGGTCTTGTCATGGTCTATTGCTTTATTCCATTGTGCTTGATCGCATTGTGCTTGCTCCATATGTATTACAAGTTTTCTGCATACAATGAACTTATTGTGTTGTTGTGTTTCAGGAGTTCTTGTTCTTATGGTTCAAAAGCTTCACAGATTCTAGAGTTAGGTGTGAGTGAGTTTTCCAACTGGTCCCAACTCACGCGTTAAGTCTAGAATTTGTTTTAGGGTTTTGTCACGGAATAGCCAAATGGGGAGATTGTAAGGTTGATGGTCTATTGCTTTATTCCATTGTGCTTGATCACATTGTGCTTGCCCCATATGTATTACAAGTTTTCTGCATATAATGAACTTATTGTGTTATTGTGTTTAAGGAGTTCTTGTTCTTATGGTTCAAAAGCTTCACAGATTCTAGAGTTAGGTGTGAGTGAGTTTTCCAACTGTTCCCAACTCACGCGTTAAGCCTAGAATTTGTTTTAGGGTTTTGTCACGGAATAACCAAAGGGGGAGATTGTAAGGTTGAAATAGGTTTGGCGCAACCTCGTTAGCGCAAGAAGCTTAGAGGGCTTAGGTACTCTGGGTAGATTAGGTTTGGAGGGTCTTCTGTTGTTCATGTATCCCAACTACATTTTTTAGTGGATTATTCTTCGATAACACATCGAGTGTGATCCTTGACCCTTTTTGAGATGGATAGGTTTTAATCCTTAAATGTTCCACCATTTTTTGATGGTAATAATTATGCCTTTTGGAAAGTTAGAATGAGGGAATTTCTATGCTCTATTGAAGACATCGTTTGGGATGCAATTGAAGTAGGTTGGACTAAGCCGGAGGCTGCTAAATCTACTTAGGATAAGGAAACTCTTGCGGCAGCCAATGCTAACAATAAAGTTTTAAATGCTATTTTTTGTGGTGTGTCTCCAGATGAATTCCATAGGATATCTCACATGACAGTTGCCAAGGAAGCTTGGGAGATTTTGGAGACAACTTATGAGGGGACTAAGAAGGTGAAGGACACAAAGCTCCAAATGCTTACCACCAAATTTGAAGAGCTCAAGATAGGTGAAGATGAATCGTTTGATTCGTTCTATAGGAAACTCAACGAAATTGTCATTGCTAAGCTCAATCTTGGTGAGAAGATTGAAGATACTAAGGTGGTGAGAAAAATCTTGAGGTCCTTGCCTGAAAGCTTTAGAGCAAAAGTCACAGCCATAGAAGAGAGTAAAGACTTGAATGAGATCAAAATTCAAGAGCTAATTGGGTCTCCCCAAACATATGAACTGGGACTGCCTTCCCACAAGATGAGTAAATCGCTTGCTCTCAAAACCATCACCGAAAGAATGGATGATTCCTGCGAAAAAGATGAAGTGGAGAAGGAAGTAGCATATCTTGCGAAAAACTTCCGCAAATTTTTGAAGATGAAGAACAGTGGGAAACCATTCTGAACGGTTTTTGACCCCTTAAACCAACCAAATTAACCTAGTTAATTAGCGAAGTGTATCTTGCGAAAAACTTCCAGAAATTTTTGAAGATGAAGAACAGTGGGAAACCATTCTGAACAGTTTTTGACCCCTTAAACCAACCAGATTAACCTAGTTAATTAGCCAAGTAATTAACTTAGTCAATTTATGCAAATCTAGGTTATCACAATCACACAATCATATCAAGAATATAAAGCAGCGGAATAATAAATAACACAAGATATAATGACCTAGGAAACCATACAGTAAAAACCTGGGGAGGATTTGTCCTAGCTATCCTCAAGTTAAACCTGAATCCACTATGTGAAAGAATCGAAGTTCATACAAAAGGACTTACGAGCTCCCCGCTTGACTTCCTAATGCTACCCACCAGTAGAACTTACTGACATGACCACGTGCAAGCTCCAAATCCACGGACTCCTTCTTTCTTGGATTCTCCAATCAAGTACAAGCACCCACGCTTGTTATTCTTTAAGCTTCAATTACAGTAACTGAGTTGATCATCAAGGTATTGATAATATCTCTACCTTGAAAATCTTAAGTTTATGTGAAAGAAAGCTTCTCAAAGATCTCACAAGAGATTCACACAAACCGCAAAATATAAGCAACAAGGACTGCCCTCCAAAACGTGGCTAGGGTTTTCTTTATATACTAGAAGAATTAGATCTGAAACCCTAATCCTTAATGGGCTTGGGCTGAGTTGGAAAATTTTGCAGAAAAACGTTCTGCCCGAGATTCGATCGATCGAGTCTAATTTTCGATCGATCGAGTCAGGCCGAAAGTCACTAATACTTCTGCAGCCACTCAATTCCAACTTTACATAAAACGCCCACACTTTGAGCAAGTCTAAACAAGACTAATAACCTGTTTTGATCATGGTTTGCCAACAATACACATTAGAGTTCTAAATACATAAAATCCTAAGTCTTTAGAACCTAACAAACTCCCCCTTTGGCAATCCATGACAAAACACAAATTAAAAACTCAAAGTTTACAAATAAAAGCCCTTTACAAAAATAATGCTCATAAACACAAATTCAATCCTATCTACTATCCATCAATTGCAAGTGTAGACAGCAGTTCAATTGAATCAACCTGTATATTTCTGAAACACTAAACAAAACACATAAACGCATGTGTGACAGAAAAATAGTAAATCAACAAATAAATTCTTGACTTCACAAAACACAAAACAAATATCATGAATAACTCATAAATATAAATCAATGAGCAGTGAACAAGAAACAGAAATAAAAACATAAGTAAACTAACTCTCCTCCTAAGTTAGATACAACAAAAAGTTTTTATTTATATTCTCCCCTTTCAAAAATAATTTCAATTTCCCCTAAACAAGACAAACATGATTCCCATAAATCAATAATTTCTCCCACTTTTTCTCACGTATTGACAAAGACAACTCATACAAAGAGTAAACAATCACCATACGCAATAAAGGATAAGAGAAAATAGAGAATCAAGGGGACACAAACCACTTTAACTCTATAGAAAATAGAGACAACTCCCCCTATGAACAACAAAGGTTTTAAAAAAAAATCGCCCCCTATAAAAATAGGAAAAACAAAACAAGTTTTTGAAAAAACAGTTTTGGGGAAACTTTAGGAGGTGGGGAAAAAAAACATATAAACCAAAGTTAAAAACTAAGGTGAGGATACATATGAAAAAAAAAAAATTCTCTCTTTCAATAAATGCAAACTTGACACTATGTGACCCATAAATAGTTGCATGAATAGAGAAAAATATTCGCACATTGATTATCCATCATATCTCTTAAGAAAAATATTTTATGCAGTTCACACATAAAAAAGGCATATACTAGAAAGTACATAGCTCAAAAATTAATCAATCAATTGTTTGATAAAGTTGAGTACCCAATATAGCAAAGTGTATGCATGTTACGTGTGAAAATAATGAAAGATATGACTGCAAAGCTGCAAGATGGATACAAAAACAATGCAATGCATGTGAATCCTAAACACAAATGATGTATGAAAAAATACGTCATGATGCATGCTCTAATGTAGTGGAACTAAGTTCAATATAAGTTCAAATTCAAAAAATTGGCTTTGAGCATAAAGTTTCTAACAGAAACCCCAAAATTTGAAAAACCACTTGAATGGTTTTGAAATAAACTGACGAATTGATCATTACACATGAAAGAGAACAAATAAGAATGATCAATTACATCAAAACAACAAGCCATTTTCATCAATTTTAACTCAATTGATCAGAATCCCCAAATCGAGTATGTTCAAGCTCTAGAATTTCCAAATTCTCAAACTTGAAACACATTTTACATTAAAATCAAGGAACTTTTAATCTTGGATGGCCACAACAAGATCACACACAATAAAATGTACCAAGTTTAACAAAGAGTAACTTGTGTAGTGTGTTCAACTAGCAAAATCTTGAGATACATGTGAGGTGATATGTGAATAGCAATCAATCATAAAGTCTACAAAATTCATCACATAGAATTTAAAAGAGACTATCACTTAAAGAGTTACATCATATAACTCTCACATCTCCTAGATCATAAGCTTGCAATCATGTAAGTTTCTTGAATTTTGCCTCATATTGTAGACACAAATTTTAGTTATGTGATTTGGCATCAAGCCTAATAGTACACACCAATTTTAAGCATTAAGCATTTAAACCGAGGCTACACCTTATGTTCTTTTTGTGCATGTGCTACACTTTCTCGAGCACAGAATCCTACGATATGCACTAAGGTGTTCATGATTGGCTAGTGAACAGTGGTGAGATGGTTATTTATGTCTTTCTCAAAAGGATTAAGTCCGACAGTCAAAGACATATGACTTCAAGATCAAGATCATGTAATAAAAAACTATAAACATCTTCCCACACAACATGCACTACAAAGCTCAACTAGTAAAGTGCAATAAATAAGCTCATCAAAGCTAAATAAGGTACATAAACTTGTTATGTAAAGATAATCTGACCAATCCTTGATTATAAATCCAAGATGTGAAATACAAAACACAAAAATCTTTTTGGTTTTAAAAGAAAATTTATGACTAAAAACAAAAATCACATATTATGCTAAATAAACAATGTAAAAGCAATGCATGATAGTGCAAAACTAAGCTATAGAGGGTACTCAAATAAGAAATATCAATTTCTTAATTAACCCTTGAGAACATGTACAAATTAGTACATACTCATACAAAATCAGAAATAGCTTAGCACAAACTATTCAAGTTTCTCCACAATGTCAAGCATGTTCTAAATCAAGAGAGAGATATCATAATTCATGTAATCCTCAAGAAAAATAAAACAAGACACAAAATAAAATATTTTTGGATTTTTTTTTTTTTTTTTAACAAAAAACAACCTAAAAAACAAAACAACCAAAAACAAAAAACAAA
This sequence comes from Quercus suber, assembly GCF_002906115.3. Lineage (NCBI taxonomy): Eukaryota > Viridiplantae > Streptophyta > Magnoliopsida > Fagales > Fagaceae > Quercus > Quercus suber. The sequence continues at coordinate 346,163 of NW_027069510.1, forward strand.
ACATGTCCTCAAACAATTGAAAGAATTAAATCAGGGGCAAATCAGCAACACTCACCCTCAAGGATCTTTTCTCACCCATATAGCACGATTCTTCGGCTTGGTAGGTGAAAATCCATGAGAAGCAGAGTGTATTTGAAGAATTACACCAATCTTCTAAGAAAGACTGAAATCCTGCAAATTCTTTTCACAAGCCAACAAGCTTAAACTTTTCAAAAACATATGAAACAATTTATTTGGACTTATGACAAGAGAAATTTCATCACATATCCTAGATTGAAACACAGAATATTTAAATTTCAATTTATGACAATTAGGACGAATGTGACCACGGACACCACAAAAGTGGCAGACAGGAACAAATTTAGGAACATCAGTATTCTTAACAGCAAATCTAGTCTCAAATTTTAGTTTTTGCCTCAACAAAAAACAATTTGGTCTAATATGACCAACAACACCACAAAGGTGACAGGTAGGCACAGAAACAGATTTGTTTTGCCCACTAGCAGTAGGTTTAGACATAGGTTTAGAAACTTTAGCATCTACATCAGAACTTTTACCTTTGTCTAACTTAGCAAAATAAGTCTTTTCTTTATTATTCCTCTTAAAAGGAGGGATATAAACTTTCTCAGTTTTAGGCTTAAGAGAAACAGAAACACTTTTGTTATCAACAACAGGCTTGGTACTAGTCAAATTTTCAACTAACTCTTGTTCCAAGCTTTTCATCTTCTCATCTTGAAAGGAAATTTGATTTCTCAAAAATTCATTCTTTTTATTAAACTCATCTAATCTCACAATCAAATCTTCTTTTTCAAGATTACTCAATTTTAACTCTTCCTTGAATTTCTTAGCAATTTTCATAGATTTCACTAATTCCTTACGAAAAGTTTCACAGGCATCAATAAAATCAACAGTGTCCTTTTTATTCAAATCATCACAAACATGAGCAAAAAGACACTTCAAATTATTCGTGATAACAAGGGTCAAGGATCAGCTCTTAGATCAAAAGATCTAAAACAAAAGAGTTACCTGCTCTGATACCACTTGAACGGTTTTTGACTCTTTAAACCAACCAGATTAACCTAGTTAATTAGCCAAGTGATTAACGTAGTCAATTTATGCAAATCTAGGTTATCACAATCACACAATCATATCAAGAATATAAAACAGCGAAATAATAAATAACACAAGATATGATGACCTAAGAAACCACACGGTAAAAACCTGGGGTGGATTTGACCTAGCTATCCTCAAGGTTAACCTGAATCTACTATTCAAAAGAATCGAAGTTCATACAAAAGGACTTACAAGTTCCTTACTTGACTTCCTAATGCTACCCACCAGTAGAACTTACTGACACGATCACGTGCAAGTTCCGAATCCACAGACTCCTTCTTTCTTGGATTCTCCAATCAAATACAAGCACCCACGCTTGTTATTCTTTAAGCTTCAATAGCAGCAACTGAGTTGATCATCAAGGTGTTGATAATCTCTACCATGAAAACTCTAAGTTTATGTGAAGGAAAGCTCCTCAAGGATCTCACAAGAGATTCACACAAACCGCAAAATATGAGCAACAAGGACTGCCCTCCAAAACATGGCTAGGGTTTTCTTTATATACTAGGAGAATTAGATTTGAAACCCTAATCTTTAATGGGCTTGGGCTGAGTTGGAAAATTCTGCAAAAAAATATTTTGCCCGAGATTCGATCGATCGAGTTTAATTTTTAATCGATCGAGCCAGGCCGAAAGTTACTAATACTTCTATAGCCACTCAATTTTAACTTTACATAAAATGCCCACACTTTGAGCAAGTCTAAACAAGACTAACAACCTTTTTGATCATGGTTTGTCAACAATACACATTAGAGTCTTAAATACATAAAATTCTAAGTCTTTAGAACCTAACACATTCAACAGAGGGAAGTTTCCATCTTCAAGAGATGATAGGAAAGAGTTTAAGAAGAGTGAAGGGAAGGATTCTCAATCTCCTTTGGACATTGTATGTTTCGAGTGTAATGGACATGGACACTTCAAAAAGAAATGTCCCAACTATTTGAAGTCAATAGGAATGGTATATGCTACTACCTTGAGTGATACTGATTCATCAAACTCTGACTCTAAAGATAGCTGTGACGGAGAAGGAAACTACTCCGCATTCATGACCATTGCACATGTGGAGTCCTCAGATGATTTGGGTACACTTGTGAAGGAGTTTGGTGAACATTCTGATTTGGAGTCTATTGGAATAGTTGAGGACTCTGAAGATGAGGAAGTTAGAGAAGCAGTGGGATTGCAAGAGACTTACAACTCATTCCTTGAGAAGACCGGTGAATATGCTAAGGTGGCTAATGCAGCCATTAAGAAGATGAAGAGGGCTGAGGAAGATTACAAAAGTCTTCTGGCACGATACAAGGAGGTGAAGTGTGAGATTGAAACACTAAATGGTGAGCTATCAGAATCTCTTGAGCAAGAGGTAGTGCAAGCTCATGCCAAGATAGAGAGAGTCTCCTCCAAGAAGTTAGAAGATGTTATTTCATCTTAAAAACCTTCTTCAGACAAGTCCGGGTTGGGATATACCAAGGGGAGTAACTCATCAGCCAATGTCACCAAAGAAGTGAAGTTTGTGAAGGCTAAAGAGACGACTATGGATAGGTCCATTCCTGAGAAAATTAAGGCTGAGAAGAAGAAGAAAGTGGTTGATCAACGGGTGCTTAATAAGTCTTGTAATTAATCAAAAGCCAGATTTGAAGCTAGAGGAAGATCCCTTCTGAGATCACAATGGGGTCCTAGATCGAACTATGTTTGCCATTTTTGCAGAGTGCAAGGACATACAAGATCCAACTATCACAAGCTGAGAGCATTGAACAATGCAAGTGCTCCTCAATCACGAGGAAGAAGAAACGACAATAGGTCTTAGGGTGGTGAGCGACCAAGAAGTCAAAACCGTGATCCAGGAATGATGGACATGATGAAGATGATTGGTGCTTTCACAAATTGCTAGGAAAGCTTCACAAAGAGGTTTGACAGTCCTAATTTTTGAACCCAATCCGTCAAGGATATCACCCAAACGCACATGACATGTGGGTGACAAAAGGTACTCATACATAAGCATCATAACATGTCCATGCATCAATTCTTCCTATGCTTTGTGATTATGTTTGCTTGTATGCCTTTTGCTTCTATTTGTTTGGAACCTTTTGCTTCTGTTTGTTTGGTTTGCTATTTGTTTATCTGTTTTTGTTTCTAAAATGTTTTCACATTGTTTTGAGCAATCTTTTATTTCTTTTATATCAAAAATCCAAAAACACATAAAAAGTAGAAAATCTAAAAAGTTTGATCAACTTTGTTGAGTGTTGTCTCAATGCATGTTTTGCCTTGTACCTTTGTTCTTATGGCTTTGTGCATTTAACGAGCTTAGCTTGTCTCTCATGCACTCATATCATTATGGAAGAAATTTTGAAATCTATGTGACTATTGTAAATAGATCTTCAACCTTGTCATGAATGATTAGTTAATGGTTTTGTTAATCTTGAGACATGCATAGACTTGTGCCTATATATCTTCCCACTTTTATTTTATTGCTTTACTCAAAGAGCTCACCAAATGTAAATCTCCAAATGAAAAGAGAAATTAAGCTGCAAAAGTCTGTCACACATACTAGTATTTGACTAGGAAAAAGGGAAAGCGATCAAAATAAAATGTATGATGCCCAAAAAGCCAAAGGCTAACTCATCAAATTGAAATATTAAAAATTTTTGGCATCAATCTCACAATGAGATTTGTTTATTCAAAAAGATCAAATGATATGTTAAAAATAGAGCCAAATGAAAAGCTTCAAATAATTGTACTCAAGTTTATGTGGGAGGTCATATATGCATACTTCTGTAATTGAGATGGGTCACATTATCTAGTACTAGTTGTGTATGCCTTGATTGAATTGATCATTGAAGTTTCACATTAGACTAAGGACTATCCCATTTTTTGGAACCACACACAACACATAAGTCTATGTTCAATGAATGCCATATTCATTTGTGTGATTGTACTTGTTTAAATGTGTTTTCACAAGCTCAAACTTTGTTGATCAAATACAAAAATATTTTTGAGTGTTTTAGTTTGTTTTTGGCAAGTATTTTGTTTTTACAAAAATTTCAAAAATTTCAAAAACAGTGTTGCCCTGTTTTTGCGACTCAGTCGCAGGTAGATCTAGTCACATGCTCCAGTCGCCGAGATTTTTCGCGACTCACTGGTGAGTCATGGTCTCAGTCGCGAAAAATACATAGAAAATTTTTCAAAATTTGAGTTTTCATGATTTTCGTGGCTCAGTGTGGCGACTTGTTCGCGGGTGGAAGGTCCAGTTGCGAGAGGTACTTAGAGATTTTCGCGGCTCATCTCGGGACTTTATCGCGGGTAGACCTTCCAGTCGCAAAAAACACATAGAAGATTTTTTTTGAAAATCTTGGTTTCATCGTGTTTCGCGGTTTACCCTGGTGACTTACTGGCAACTTGATCCAGTCGCGAAAAATGCGTGTTTTGCATTTTAAAGACAGTTTTTTAAATTGCTTTTCCGTTTTCCCTCGAATATTTGTGACTGTTCATTGTCTTCCCCAAATCTCTCTTTCAAACACTCCGTGTCTTTCTGAAAAAGTTCCCATTTTTGTATCATGTCTTCATCAAACACCAAGAAAAAGGTATGAGTTATTTCTATCTTACTTCATTGTACTCGGTTCAAGTATATTTCTGTGTAGTGTTTCTGTTTTGTGGAGATTTAATGGGTTTGAACTTGGTTTGAGGGTTTGTGAGTGGTGTGTTTTGTTGTTCCTATCTTGCCCTTACTTTGTTTCTCATTATACATGTGTGTTTTCATATTTCTGTCTATTGATAGACTGTGCTATTTGTTGTGGCTCATGAATGTGTTGCTCCATTCATATCATATTCTCGACATTTTGTCATTTGTGTCTTTGTGATACACATTGCCCATTTGACTCTGAGTTGTTATTGTTTTTCATCATATCTGTGTGCCTATCTCTTTTGTCTGTGTTGCTTATGTCTTCTTGGTGTTATTCTAATTAATGCTTTTTTTTTTTTTTTGTGTTTTTGTGAAATCTCTTTTCACACTCTTATATCCGAATCTAATCAAACTAATGTGTGTACCATGTGGCATTGCATTTGGTTCTCTGCTGTGCGTTTGATGTTTTTCAGTTGACACGTTGTTCATCCAAAGGCAAAAACATTGTAACTGATGACCCGTCAACCCCAGTTGCTAAATGGACACGACTGTCATCTAAATCATCCAGGGATTCCTTCATTGAGAGACTCAAGACACCTACTAACTCAAAGACGTACACAGACACCTTCAAAGAGGCTTCTGCCATTGTGGAAAGAGTTGTCAAGTTTGATACCTTAGGGATAACATTCATCCCTAAGATCTTTGAAGAAAGAGATTAGGTTAACCTTTTTGGAAATTTTGAGGATCCAACTGAAGAATTGGTCAAGGAATTCTTCTCTAATGCCAGATACACAGGGGTAGAGTTGAAATGCTGGGTACGAGGAACAGAATTTTCCATGAATGCAGACTACATTGCTAAGATACTTCGCATCACCAGACCAAAAAATGTGGATCGAACTTCATACGATGACAAAGTACTTCAGGCACAAGACATCCTTCAAGTTCTTCATCGAGAATGTGTTTCATCGGATTTCTAATTTAGAACGGCTTCTCAACTCCTTTCACAGTCAAACTTAAATGCATCTCAAAACCATTGAGTTACAATTAGATACCATACAACAGAAGCTGGAAGACAACCTTTAGCTATTTGTGCCAAAAAGGGGGAGAGTATACACAGTAAGGGGAGAGAAGTCTAAGAATGAAAAGTAGTGTGTACTATGAAAGGGGGAGTTTTTATAATTGTTATATACTCTGATGTGTTTATCATAGTTTTTATCCTATGTTGATATGGCTTATATACTTTTGGAAAACTTGTGGTTCACTGGTATTGTTACTCAGTATATATTATGATGTTATTCAACATATCTTACTTTATGTTTCTTTTTTGGTTTGTACCTGGTACCTTTATAGGTTTTTAAGGTTTTTGTTTTTGTTTTGTACTCATGTTGCTTTTGTAAGTTTTGAGGGTTTGTTTCTATGCACTTTGTAGGTTTTATGGTTTGTACCTTGCTTTATGCAGCCTGTGTGCTTTGCTAAATTAGTACTTATAACTATGTGTTATGCATTTCCTTCTAAGTACTATCACTCTTGTGCCCTTGTAGAATTTTTCCTAGATGCACATACTTCATGTACTGTGCATTGATTAAGTGTTGGTCATTCAAGTGATTTGCCTTATGTTTGTCAACTTGAATGTTCGGATGTTCATTCCAAGTGTGAATGAGCATTGTGATACTTGTTTATAGTGATTGCTTGTTTTGGTCTTGCCATGGTTTATTGCTTTATTCCATTGTGCTTGATCGCATTGTGCTTGCTCCATATGTATTACAAGTTTTCTGCATACAATGAACTTATTGTGTTGTTGTGTTTCAGGAGTTCTTACTCTTATGGTTCAAAAGCTTCAGAGATTCTAGAGTTAGGTGTGAGTGAGTTTTCCAACTGTTCCTAACTCACGCATTAAGTCTATAGTTTGTTTTAGGGTTTTGTCACGGAATAGCCAAAGGGGGAGATTGTAAAGTTGAAATTTATCAACCATCTTGTTGGCTTTATTCCTTACCAATTTACATGTAATTTAGCACTTAGTAACCCTGTATTTAGGTGGAGTTCATGTAAGGGTAGTGTGTGAAGAGAGTGTGAAGAATTGCTCATCCTTGTGCAAAGAAGCAGAGACTTGCAGCTAGGACTCGTGACTGACTCGCGGCTTGCAAGCTACCAAATGATGTGCACGTGAGAAGCATGCGGGAAGGTGAAGGGTCATGCCAGCTGTTGCACTATAGGACAAAAGTCCTAGGCTAGCCAGCTGTTACCTCGCGACTTGAACTTGCGACTTAGACAAGCCACGAGATCAAGACGCCAACCAACCCTGTTTGGCAAAAATTGACTCTGCGTATTCCAAACACACACCACTATATATAGACCCTTATATCCACGAAATCAAGAGAGCTTCCAGAGAGAATTTTGTGAGAGAAACCCTAGAAAAAAACAAGATTGCCTTATCCCCAATCTTCACTAAGAGACTCTACAAATTCCTCTATTCTCTTCCTCTCCATTGATACATCCTTCAGACGCTATTGACCAAATCCTTTTCTCATTACACCCACATCTGTGAGAAGGTACATTTGGTGCTAAGGGAAGTAGTTTGGAAGGGACCAATGACTATTGGTTGATGCTATGGTTTAGTAGCGAAATTCGGTAAGCTAAAGAAGAAATAAGTTCAGCGCAACCTCGTTGGAGTAAGAAGCTTGGAGGGCTTAGGTACACTGAGTAGATTAGGCTTTGAGGGTCTTCTGCTGTTCATGTATCCCAACTACATTCTTTAGTGGATTATTTACCGCTTGGAGGGCGGCGAAGAGGTTTTACACCGAGAGCTTCAGTTTCCTCTTCGATAACACATCGAGTGTTGTCCTTGTGTTTCCATCTCTCTTTCTTTATCTTTGCCATTTATTTTATGCTGTGAATGTGATTATTTTTGGCTTAGATTGTTTATCAATTTTGTGTTTGGGTTATACTCATGTTCCGCACATTAATTGTTTGATAATAAGCTTGAATTGATATTTTGTAATTTGGGGTCTAAACGTATAAGGGTGTTTTATACACTTATTGAACTTTCATGAAGAACATATAAGAACAATTAAGAACATTCAAAAATATTCAAAGGAATTTAAATGATTACTATCATGCTTTAATCTTAAACCCTCATTATGGCCAAAAATAATAATAATAATTAGGGAAAGGGATTATACCTTTATGTAAGATCCATATGGTAGAGGAGGAGACTCTTAAGGGAGGTCCTAAGGGTGGAAGAAAAGAAGAGTTAGGAGAGGAAGAATGAGTCTCAAGAAGAATAAGATATAACAAGACTACTCAACTTCCTAGAACTCAAGAGAGGAGAAGAGAAAGGGTTTTTATGTGTATTTGGAATGGAGGAGATAGGGGGTTTATATAGTAGTGGTTGAGGAAATACAAATGGAAGACCATTTAATGAGGGTTGACAAAGAATTATGAACCTAGGCCTCATTTTAGCCTTTGGAGAAATTTGATGCATTAAATGTAAAGATTGGTGATAGTGAGGACTGAGGAGTAAGCAAAATTCGGCTTTTCCGTAACTACTGTAACAGCTTGTAGAGCCAATTTCAAAAAATCATATCTTACTCAATTCTGATCGGAATTGTCTCGTTCTTGTGCTAAAATTGAAGCCCTGAATGTCTAGTTTCTGAAAAAATTAAGTGAATTCATAGATTCAAAATATTATAAGAGATATCAATAAAATGGTGAGCAAAGATCATTTGTTAGAAAACAATTTCAGCACAATTAGTATTAATAGGTCCCAAATTAGTTTCCAATTAACATTAATAGGCTCCAATCACTCCCATTTCAAACCTAATTAGTTCTAAATTTACCCTAATTAAAAGATAATTACACAAATTACTCATTAAATGATTAATGTTTAATTATCTAATTAATTTAGTGTGCGCAACCCTACCATAAAATATAGTCCTAACCAATCAAATTATGACACATCATTGATCTCAAATTTATTATACTTATAACCAATTGAAATCAATTGTTCATAATCACATATGGTCGGACTCAATTTGTGATAGTGCATCTCAGCCACTAAAACTTGATTTAACCTCTAGGTGAGGTTAAATGCGAGTTGCAAAATGAGGTACCAACAGTAGGGTAAAGAATATCAAACCCAAGATAACACCATGATGCTTTATCGAAGAGAAAAACCGAAGAACTCAACGTAAAAACCTCTCTGCGGACCTTCAAGCTGAAATGATCCACTAGTGAATAAGTTGGAGAGAGTACAAGGATACCAAAAAGACCCATTCAAGCTTAATCAACCCAGAGTACTTGAGCTCTCCAAGCTCCAGCTACTAACGGACTTCTCAGAGTCTTGTTTTCACTATCTTCTTAGATCCCGCAATGTCCTCCTGATTACACTACCAAGCCTTACCGACTTAATTTGACAAAGACCTAATACTTCTTAAGCTCTAAAATACTCTCTACACTCTAAATGAGTATGGGTTGCATTTAGGTAAAATTGTCTCTCGAGGTATGACAATGGGAGATGGGAGGAGAAGAAACTACAAGGATTTCTCTCTTGAGGATGAGTAGCTCTCTCTAAAAGGTGGGTGTAGTGAAAACCTGAATCTCTAGGGTTTTCTATCTGATAGCCTCCTTACAATTTTGTCGGTAATGAGAGTATGTATAGTGTCGGTGAATGATGGGAGAATAAAATTCAAAATCCCAGTTGTTAGAGTGTCTTATGAGTTGTCCAAGTCACAAGTTACTCACGAGACATCTTGACTCTTGAACTTTCACATGTGCTCCTTACATGGCCTTTTGCGAGTTTTGCAATCTTGAACTAGTAGTGAACTAATTCAACTGTCTTGAGCAATATTCACCAACCTAATACTAAATTCATTACAATTAAATCCCACAAAATACAAGGAAATAAATTAATGAAATTACAACAATTTTGTCATGGAATACAACCAACATAAATATTATGTAATAAAAAATAAAAATAAAAACTTAACTGAACATTAAGGATTAGGGTTTGTATGCTTTAGATGAACAACATGAACACACACTGATGTATAAGTGTTGAGATATTATGGTGTTGTGAGGTAAGCGAAGGTAAGTCATGTATATAAATATGCATCTTTGAACATAATGGTTGATTTCTTTGATTGATGAATGCTATGATGCTATGCTTGAGTGATTGAACATGCTTGATTAAATGTCATGATTAAATAATACTGCTTTGTTGATGTTGCTACCTTGTGATATACTTGCTGCCTTTGGATGGATATAATGTTAATGCCATGCTAGATGAATATTAGGACCTTGTGCCATGAATGCTATGATTGAGATGCTATGTTTGTGTGTTTAGATGCTTGTTAGTGTGTGTGTGTGTGTGTGTGTGTGTGTGTGTGTGTGTGTGTGTGTGTGTGTGTAGAATAACCTAAAAGAGAACCCTTTAATAGAATTAGGATGTGGAACAAAATGAGTGAAGGTCAACTTAAGGGTCGAGTGGGCATGATAATATACTACTACTTTGTTAATATTGCTGCCTTGTGATATACTTGCTACCTCTGGATTGATATAATGTTAATGCCATGCTAGATGACTATTAGGACCTTGTGCCATGAATGCTATGATTGAGATGCCATGTTTGCGTGTTTAGATGCTTGTTAGTGTGTGTGTGTGTGTGTGTAGAATAACCTATTAGAGGACCCTTTAAGGAGATTAAGATTTGAAACACAATGAGTGAAGGCCAACCTATAGGTCGGGTGGGGTTGAGTGTCTAACACCTTCCCATCCTCATACCTAAACTTCGGACACGTGTTCTAGTAAGATTAATCCTTCACATAAAGGCGCTATACATATGGTTCCTAGACCTAGTCTAGGTGGGACTCCATTTTCATCCTCTGCCCAGTCCACTTTACCGAGGCATACTTCCCATGACGAAACCATTCATTGCAAGCGCTTGCACCCACACCCAACCTTTAGTATAAATACCTCTCTCCAGTATAAGTTGAAAGCACCCCAAAATTTTAAAGAAAAACCTGAAATCTCTCTCTCTCTCTCTCTCTCTCTCTCTCTCTAGAGTTAGTAATAGGAAGGTGTCTTTGGTGTCTTGGACCTCCTAGTTTCAACGCACTAGAAGGGATAGCTTGGTCTCCCTAGTCTTAAGTTACCAACTTCCTATTCACAAATTTCTCTCTAGAGAAACTTTTTTGCTTGGACTGCTCAAAAGTGCTAATGCATGCAAGTAAGGTTTCTAAACCTTCTTTTCACTATGCCATAGTTTATTTAGATTCAAGCACAAGCATGTTTTTATTTCAAGTTCTTTATCTGTTCTTAATTATTAGTACGATAGATCTAGGCCGTTCTTAGTTTTGCATGTTGAAGGTTTCAATTCAAATAACATGTTCACATGATCTTAGATTAGGGTTTATCACACAGCGCACACATATTTACCAAGTCTTTCAATTCTTTGCATGCCTAAAATATACTCTTCAATGCTTGTTTTAATCCTTGGGTAGCAAAAAGAAAGTGACAAGTGTCTAAGGTTCCTCCTAGTCATGTGCATTGCACATGACCCTTAGGCACGTTGTTTTTTTTTTTTTTTTTTTTTTTTTTTTTTTTTTTTTTTTTTTTTTTTTTTTTTTTGTGCTACCACATAACCCTTTATATAGCAAAACATTTACCTAAAAAAATTATTGTTTGGTTGGTGGTGGTGACTTTTTCTCACTAAAAAATCTCTCTCTCTCTCTCTCTCTCTCTCTCTCTCTCACACACACACACACACACACACACACAATGAAATGGATGTATTATAAACAGGGACGGAACTAGGATTTGAACCTGGGGGTGCCAAAGTATAATCATTTTTTTTTATGAAAATAAAAACTAACTTCTATTTCATATTTAACAAAATACTACATATAAAATAAGTGTTTCTTAAATATTTGATATTATAAACATTTCGACAAAGTATAACATACAAAATAAGTGTTTCTTAAACATTTCAACACATTTGTTGGTTATTTTATTTTATTTTTTGGATGAGAGTTTGTTGGTTATTGATGCTATACTCTTAGTCCATATTTATTTATTTTTTTCTTGTGGGTCAATACCTAAACATTTCAAAGGAGATCCAAAAATATATATTAAGGGAAATCTTAATTTTTCAAATTACATATGTATACTAGTTTTTTTTTTTTTTTTTTGGGTGGGGGTGGCGGGCAATGCCCCCCCCCCCCCCCGCGCCCTGCTATAGGTCCGTCACTAATTGTAAATGAAGTGATTAAAAAAAAATAGAATATTTAATGTTGAGTGTATTGTAAAGTGGTGTGTATAAATTGATAAATTATCTTTTAAATTATTAAAAACTAATTTTTTTAGCACCACAAATATAAATGCTTTTAAACTACCACTACCAAGGACAAAACCAGGACTTGGAGTTAGGAGGGCGGCTCTGATGTTGGATGCATGCGATGGCTTCGTTTTCTGCTCTTTTGCTTAGCCGCAAGAGTTTTCTTTTATTATTATTATTATTTTTTTTATGTGTGTGTAGAGTGTGTCTTTTGCTGGTAAGGACAAATTATTTTGTTTAAAATTTTTTAAAGGGCCAAGTTGTTTGTTTTTGGTAAAATTGGTTGATTGATCTTAATTTCTTTAGCTTTGCTATCAGTAATTTTTGTTGTTGTGCTAATTTTTGGGCTTATATATTTTGTTTTAGATTTTAGAATTATAAATTTTTTTTATGACCTTTAAAAGGAGGAAAATACTAGATCTACAAACATTTTTACAAATTATTGTTGTGATAAGTGGTTATTAGTAAGTAAAATAATTATGTAAGTAGTGGGCCAAGATGTAAACCAGTAAGAATTTGTTACCTCAATATTTGTAAAAAAGTTTATAATTATAGCATTTCTCTTATAATGATCAATGATATTATTAAGGGCAAAAAATATAATTTTATTGAACAAAGTAATACCTATATATATATATATATATATACTTCCATTCTTTAAATAAAAGGGGTCATTGCCCCCCAAGTCTATGAATGACTCCACGTCCATGACCACTGCCACCAAACACAAACCTTTATGAAATTTACAACTAGCATAGACCCCAAAATGCAAAAACGTCACTGTACATAATCACCATCACGGCTATGAGACGACTATTATCTAAATCTATGATTAGTCCTTCAGACAACCATTTGCTTGTAATAATAATTTGAATGGGATGAGGCGAACGGATTTGGATCGACTCTCACCACACAATTTACTTTTTTGTTACTTTTTAAAAAAAAATTTAAAGGCTGAGATTGAAAGTTATGTTTTTTAATTCTCAATCTCAACCCTTGATAGTTATAGCATCAGTTGATCACAATCCTGCTGTGAACACAAGCATAGACTTTCTAAAGGGAGTTACAGTACGGTAACTACATTTTTTATTAAGGGGGGGGGGGGGTGTTATCCACCGTTCCATAAAATGTAAATCTAATTTATACTCATAGATGAAAAAACAAAATATAAGGGAAATATGAAAGAAATAAGTAAGTATGACATTTATTTGTAAACTTCATTATTATTGGCAAAAGTTTTAAATTAGGATAAAAACATTTCGGATGCAAATACAAGAAAGCATACAATAACCACATTGTATTATATCTACCAAGGATATGCTATCAACATAATGCTACATGGTCCCTCACAGTATCCCTCACAGTATCATTCACATCAGCACTTTAATTGTGAGAATCTGATATCAAGAATTTAGTTTCTTCTGAGTTAGAATCAACATTGTCTCTGGAATGCTTCTCCATCTTTCTTAAATCCTCCAATTTTGTCGCTACTTCCTTCATAGTGGGCCTATCCTCCCCTTTCAATCTTAAGCACATCTTTGCAAGATTTGCAGCTTCCTTTAGTTGCTCAACATTTTCTTCTTTTGCAATGTGTTTTTCAAGAACTTCAAACAATCTATTATCCTTGGAAAATGAGAGAAAATATATGGCTAGACTTCTCTCCTCCTCAGGCCTATCAAATGAAAGAGCTTTTTTTCCAGTTAATAGCTCTACGAGGACCACTCCAAAGCTATAAACATCACTTTTCTCCGTCAATTGACTTGTTTGCATGTATTCAGGATCCAAGTACCCCAAAGTTCCTTGCACCAATGTAGCTAATTGTGTTTGGTCTAGTGGAACCAATTTTGAAGCTCCAAAATCTGATACCTTTGCTGTGTAAGTGCTATCCAACAATATGTTTGAAGACTTGACATCTCTATGGATTATAAGTGGAGAAGCTGCAGAGTGCAAATATGATAGTGCTTCTGCTGTTTCTGCGGCTATCCTAAGACGAGTTTCCCATGGTATGGTGGACACCTTACTTTCATGATGAATGTACTCGAAAAGAGTACCATTGGGTATGAATTCATAAACTAGTAAAGGAACTTGTGTCTCCAAACAACAGCCTAATAATTTAACCACATTCCGATGATTAATTTGGGAAAGTACGACTACCTCATTGATGAATTGTTCAATTTGGCTTTCATCTCCTATTTTTGACTTCTTGATGGCCACAATGGTATTATTTGGTAAAATTCCTTTATAAACTGTACCAAACCCTCCCCGACCAATGATTAGAGCTTCATCATAATTGTTGGTAGCCTTTTTCAACTCTTTCATGGTGAAGATTTTGGTTGTTTCAGCTGAATTTTCTTGTTTAGAGAGTTTCTGTCGTAAAATTAAACCCCCGTTCTGTTCAAAGAACCTTTGTTTAAGCTTGATCAACTGTCTTTTCTTAAATATCAAATACAACCAAGAGCTACAAACAAGCGCAACCATGAAGCTTATGCCAATACCTACATTAGAAAGAAATAGAATATTAGCTTTTTTGGCATAATTATAAAGTACATCGAAGAGATACTGACAAGCATAGCAACGAAGCTTATGCCAACACTTTTTTTTGTTTTTTGTTTTTGTTTTTTTTTTTTTTTTTTTTTTTTAAATTTGAGAATCACTTATGCCAACGCTTAGTGTTTGATTATATTTGAAAGAAACCAGATATTGTTTGTTATATACCGTTGTGACTGACCAATCAGAAGGTGCGACTCATGGTTGCCTTTTTCTTTTTAATCTTTTAGACCATGTGAGATTAATTAAATATCTATATTCTTGTGCACCATATCAAATTTTTATTTTTTTTTTTTTTAATAGAAGAATGCACCCTATAAAATTAATTAATCTCTCTCTNTTATAAATATTCCAAAATTTAATGCCCACCATATTAATTTATTCTTTACTTTCCAAAATTTTATACATTCTCACCCAAAAGTCCTACCTTTTTTTTCTCTCTCTAAACTCACCTCTTCTCTCTCCACCGTCCCTGGCCCTGGTAGGTTGCGTGGGCCATAAAATTACTAACTATCTGGATTTATGGCAAGGAAAAGATTTGTTCTCACGTTTGCTAGTTAAATTGTCCTAAATGGTTTGTGGCTATGGAAGAAAATAGCAAACCACTCCTAAAAGAAACCTGTGAAAAAAAGAAGAGGGAAAAAAAAATTGGTTCTATCATCCATGTTCATGGCAATGGATGTGAGAAAACTTTACTATAAATTTTCTGAGTCCAAGTTAGTTGTTTTGCGCTTCACCTTCTAATATTCTTCTTTTGTGTTCGAACATTTGAGACACAAAATTTATAAATTCTTGATTTTAAGGGGAAATTCTCCAAAATGAAGATTCTCTTGTAGATAGAGATAAAAGAAGCTCTGAAAGGTTTGAAAGCTCTTGAACAATTGCACCTTTGAAATTCTTGAAACTCATTTGTCCAAGTTTTTTTCTTTTGCTGAGAAGATATATGTGGAAGTTAAAAGCAACCTTGTAGTCAATAGATTAGGCGGAGAGATTGGAGCTCTGGCAGTGGAGTTGAGCTTACAGAAAGAAAGGGAAGGACTTTTTTTTGATATCGAAGGGAAGGACTTTTGGGTGAGAAGAGAGAGAATATGAAGTAATTTTGGAAAGTAAAGAATAAATTAATGTGGTGGCCATTAAATTTTAAAACATTAATTACATAGTCAAGTAGTTTATTTCTCACCATTAGATCTTTTATAATTTATGGTTAAAAAAAGTTGTAACTCTTGTAGAGTTACACCAAGTGTAACTTGAACCCATCTCATATATATATATATATATATATTTGTGCTCAATAGGAGATGGAGTTGATTAATAAAATTATTGAGTGTTTTGAGTATTGAGGCACGTTGACCTCAGGATTATTTTTTTCTTCTTTTCCTTTGTATTGTTCAAGCACTGTTCACCAGCAGAATTCACAAATTATTTTTTTTTTCTTTAAAAAAATTCTATTTTTCTTCCCTTTTCAACCATAAATTAAATATCTTCTGTTCTAAACTGTGACCTTTCTTCTTAAGGGTTCTAAACCCAAAATCCACAAATCTTGTTAGACCTAAACCCACCACAACTACGTGCGCGCAAGTTGTCATACGACAATTTGATATCAGATCCCAAAATCCTTCTTTGTTGAAATAATCTTTTTTTTTTTTTTAAGGGAAGAATAATTTTATTGAAAAGAGACTACTTCATGAAGAGAGACATGAAGTAGCCTAAAGAATTGCAATTGAAAAATATTTACATATGAATTGACTCTATGAATTTTTGAATAGAATTACTATCTGTAAGACCCATAGCAAAAGACCTCTCATATATAGAACTAATGAAAGGTGCTAGCAATTGAGTTGATGTGCACTCCACATCTTCAGAAGTGCATCGATTTCTTTATAGCCAGATAGTCCATAGAACACATAAGGGTACAGGTTTCCAAACAGCTGACAAACAATTAGATCCCCCAATCTGCTATTGGAACCTTCTCCATTTTTTTTTTTTTTTTTTTTTTTTTGATAAGTAAGAATGTTATATGTACGAAAGGCTACTCTATGCATGAAGAACATAGAGCAAACCTAGAAAATACAAGAAGAAGAAAACAAAAAAACTAAAAAGAAAACTAAACAACAGAAAGATTACAAAAGAGAAAGAGAGCTAAGAAAAAGGGGAGAGAATCACTAGTTGTGATTCCCCAAGCCCGAGACCAATCAAAAAGCGTCCCACTAAAGGAGGCAATCATCTGAACACTTGACCTATCCAAATCCTCAAAAGTCCTCCGAAAAATATCTGAAAAATTAATACCCACTGAATCCCAAACATCTGAAAAATATAACACCATAAGTCAAAAGCCACACTATAGTGTATCAAAAGGTGGTCCACAGCTTCCTCATTGCATTGACACATGCAACCAACACCCTTGTATAACTCCTCTTAATAAGGTTTTCACTTATCACAAGTAAGAATTTCCCCCGAGCTTCTGTCCTTACGAAAAAAGAAACTCTACGAGGAGCCTTTACCCTCCATATGGCTTTCCAAGGGAAAGAAATTGAAGATGAACCCTGTAAGGTCTCATAAAAAGGTCTCAAAGTGAAATCCCCATTACTCCTTAGATCCAATTTCATCCAATATTCCCCCCCTCCCTAGTGGAATATAAGATTCTAGCAAATTCCTCATCAATCTCCCTATCATTAAAATTCCTCATGAACCCAACACTCCAACTCCTCTGCCCCCACCTTATGTCTCTCCAACAAAGCTTCCACATAAGGATCCTTATCCAATGCAGTTTAAAATAACACTGGAAACCTCATCTTTGAAGGTTGATTCTCACACCAACAATCGTACCAGAATCGCATTTGATTATCAGAGCCCACCTCAAACCAAAAGCACTGTAAAAAAAAAAAATCTCCCTGCATTCTAATACTTTTCCACAACTCACAACCAAGAGAACCTTGTGCAGGTTTTGAATACCACCTACCCCACTCCTTCCCATACTTCGCAGTAATGACTTTTCTCCACAATTGGTCCCCACCAACCCAAATCACCATAACCACTTATCCAACGAAGATTGATTAAAAGTAGTAAGTTTCCGAATCCCTAACCCTCCACTAGTCAAAGGAGAACGCACTCTATCCCATCCAACCAAATGATGTTTGAACTCCTCTCCCCATAGAAAATTCCACTGTAGCCTCTCTTGCCAATCACTTGAAAAAAAATTTTCAATTAAAATCATGATGACAAATGGAATAAAAATCCTAGTTTAAGGCTTTTTCTCAAGATTACGAAGGACCAAAAAGTACTTTAAACATTTATGTGAGAAGGTGAATTCAATGGAAGCAAAAATCAAAGAATTATACACTTTGCAAGAAACTTTGAACAAATTGCAAGTTGCTATTTTGGCTAAATATCTTCATAAAATAGCAGCTTATCAAGAACTTAGATAAGTTAGAGACTAGTTTATCCCCACCCTTGTTGGAAAAAATTGCACCTGTTACCCCCTTCAAAATTTGATGGATGTGGACCTGACTACTTGCTGCTTGGTTCAAAACCTCATTTGTAGCCTTAAACAGAGAAACCCAGCCTTATAATTCACCATAGGTCCAACTTCAAGAAAAATTAAAGGAACGTGTTTCAAGGACATTAGTGACAACAAAGGAGTGTAAGTTGAAGAAGATTGATCATGGAATGAAAAGATGAAGGAAGATGTTGATGACTTGATGTTACTGGTATGTATCAATTCAAGGAGTCTAAGTTGAAAATTCCTCCAATAATTGATTTTATCATTTCAGATAAATTTAATAATGTGGTGGGAAAGAATGATTCTTTATTCTTACTTCTTCTGATGGTGATTGAAGAATTGGTAGAAGTTTCAAGTTCAGAGGTTCTTAGACTTCAACACTATAAAACTTGAGGTTGAGTGTTTTTCAACTAGGGGAGGATGAAGTAGCCATGGAAGATTGATTTGCTGTTATTTTGCAAATTTTTCTATCCAAGAATTATATTTTGCGGTTTGCCTGTGAAGAGCAATTGAAGTAAAAGTTGTTTGGTTTTAAAGGTTTAGGTATGAGCCTTTTAGGGTTAAAACATATATTTATTTTTTATTTGGGTTGTTATTTTATGGTTATGGTTAATTTTGTAGTCGGCAAATCTGCAATTTTTGCTATTTGTGCAAATTATTGATTAAGGGTATTTTGAATAGTTTAGTTAAGTCTAAAATTTCTAGGAGATCCAAAGTATTTTAAGTTTTATTTTCTTTGAGACTAACGGACCAAGTTAATCTTTTATTAGGTTTTTAGTTTACTAGTGAAATTAGGAGTCCTATGATTGTGCTAAGTGTATTCAAAGGAGATAGAGTTGATTAATAAAATTATTGGGTGTTTCGAGTATTGTTGGGTTTTTTTTTCCCCTTCCTCTTTCACGGTGCTGTGCACAGGTACTATTCATGTGACTATTCACATATTTTTTAAAAACATTTTTTTTCCAACCATAACTTAAATATTTTCTATTTTGAACCTTAACCCTTCTTCTCAAAGGGTTCTAAACCCAAAATCCACAAATCTTCTTAAATCTAAACCACCACAATCACATGTGGGTAAATTCCTCAATCACATGTGGACAAATTTCTCGATCCAGTAGTAATCCTACGTGAACAAGGTTCCCTCTCCTTTTTTTTTTTTTTTTTTTTTTTTGCGAGGTTCAAAAAAGGTGATTAGTAGGCAGTCTTCAAATTTTTTAGGCTGATTCCAACTTATATAGTATTTCCTTTTTATTTCCCTTTACTTCCTCTTGTTGGAGGAATAAGATCACTTAATCTATGCCTATTTAGGTGTGCTTTAACTTGGGGAAGTAAATTTAATGACAAAATGAATTTGTTTACTTCTTCTGTATTGTTACCAAGTCTGAGAAACTTTCTAAGCCAACAAATATAAGATCAATTTACAATTTTTCTGACTCCATTTAACTACACCTTCCTTGTGTTCAAATTTTAATTGTTATGATTTGCTTAATGAGAAATTAAAGTATAAATAATTTCTAGAATATTTGAAACACCAATATTATTTTTTTGATAAGTACCACCAATATTATGATATTAATAATTTTGTGTGGATATCCTCTTGGTGTGTGTAGGAAATGGAAAAGATTGGTATTTCTGATGATGGCTTCTCAGGGGTTCCAGTTTTCCAGGTTCTTTCTTAATGCCCAATATTTTTATTTTTTGATAAGTAATAAAATACATTAAAAAGAAGAAGGGTGTCACTTGAGTATGCAAGAAGTATACATTAGGGACAAAAACAAATCAAGTGCATAAAGTACAAAGTCCATGAAACTATGGGCTAAAGAAAAAAAACAAAAACCTAACACTGCAACTCAATCCAGATGAGTCTTAAAGAAAAAGAGTTTAAGATTTGAAACTAATCTCTCTAAATCCTCAAAATGCTGGTTATTCCTCTCCCTCCAAATGCACCACATCAAACATGGGGCACAGCCATCCAAATAGGAGCATTCCGATGCCTTTTCTTAATGCCCAATATAAATGATTTATTGGCTGCTTTGATGCTACAATGTATATTTTTCTACTGATAGAACAAGGAACCTTTTTTTTTTGTTTGGTTAGCATTCATGCAACCAAGAGGATTTGAACTCCTACCCTCACCTGCCACCCATACTTACTGCTGGGGTAGTGGGGGAAGTGCTATTTGGCCTAAGAGAACAAAGAATGTTTCATTTATTTATTTATTTTTATTTATCTATCAGAAAAAAAGGAAATATAGTTTTTCATCTTAGGGAAAAAATAAATGGATGAAGCATTTACCATTGTAGACCTTAATGAGAATAGAACTAGAATTAATTTTGGGAAATCATGGTTGACAATTTGAGCTTCGTTATGTGGTAGTCTAGAGGAATCTGAGATGCATTCTCCATTAAGAAACCTTTTTTTTTTCTTTTTTTCTTTTTGTGGGGGGTGTTTTTTGGGGGGGTGGGGGTGTGTGGGGAGGGGGAGATGCAGCAACTTAATGTACATGTTTGAGGAAGGTCTTACGTATTTGCATTATTTGGAGTCTCTTGGGTTATGCCAATGATGGGTCCCGTGCTTTCTTATTGGCAAGGGAAGTTTCATCATTGTAGAGGTGGTGAAATATGGAAGGTGGCCCCATTATGCTTTATGTGAGAAATCTGTCAGTGTATAACAGGAAATTTCAAGGGGTCAACTATCCTTGTCTTGTTGTAAAAAAGCCTATGCTGAGATGTTTGTACGAATGGATGGCTTCCCTTGGCAGTATTCCTTCTTGTCAATTTTTAGATTATAGACTTCTCTTAATGAAATTATTCCTATGTATCAAAAAAATGTTTGAGGAATTTGGATACTTAAAACTCTGGATCGGATTTGGCTTGCTTAAAACTTTGGATCTGTTGACTTTGCCTATTCACTATTTTCAATAATGTGATGTGATTGGGGTTCTCTTGTTATTATCAATATATCATCCTCATCTTCTCTTTAATTCTCTCCATATCATTTTTTTTTTTCTTCTAGATTTTCTTATAAAATTTTTCAATACCTATTAGCAAGAACTAGAGGTCAATGGAGATTGGAGAGAGAGGCCTCCAGAGGAGGAAGAAGAGGGAACTCTACCATCACAAATGGCAACTCTAGGAAGCGCTACTGGTAAATGGACAGTAATCTTTTGGTCCCAATCATGGGCAGGTCAAAAGTTTTTCCTTTGAAATTAAAGCTTTTGAACTTATCTTAGAAGTAGGGGGTCAATTTTCTTTGTTTACATCCTTCTACGGGGAAAACATATATTTATGGTTGGTTTTCATGGGAAAGGAGTGCTAAGTGGTTGTTAGAAGCATTGATTGATTTGGTGCTATAGAAACACCTAAAATAGTTTGTGAGAACGACTAGTGACGATGTCACCTCACAAATCGTTGAATTAAGAGAACTCCTTGAGCCTGAGCAGTATGCAATCATGAAACCTTGATTAACAAATCGCCAATCAGAGCAAAACCAAGTGAGCACAGGCGATAACACTGGCAAAAGCACCAGTGGACAAAGGACTTATATGGCCACGTTAGAAGGTGAGCAGCAGAACTCTGGCCACAGAAACAAAAGAGGAAAAATGGTGATTTTGGTTAAACCTATTGAGTGATAATTGAAATTATTGTCTAAATTTGAACTTGTCTGTATAGGGTGAAGCAACGGTAAAGCTAATCCCAAGCCTCCAACCATGGGGAGATCGAATTGGATGAGACCTTTCAATACCATAGAAGAAGAATCAACAGTTTATCTAGAATTCCATTTTTAGGAGGAAGAAGTCCTTTAGGCTTGTACAGGCCCTGATAAGGCACTGGTTTTGGATGGGACTACAAGTACTTTATTCCAGTAGCACTACAAAAAATACATTTTTGGTCCTGAACAACTGGGTGTTTCTGCGTTCAAAGCATAAGCTCATGCTGGGCTGTCAATTTTAATCCTGACTACTGGTTGTCCATGCTTCAAATAATGTAGATTTGGTTTCATTTAGCTGCCCAATGTTTCACTGGGTTAGATTTGTCCTGCCATGACTGTGGTTCTAAGAATATGGCCTTCTCATCATTATAATTGCTATTAGATCTTTTTGCTATGACCATGGCTTTAACAATACTGCCATCTCTTGTCATTATAATATTTACATTGGTCCCTTTTTCTACACTACTATTTTGAACAGTCAAGGAGTTTGATACTGAAGAGCCAAAACAAGAGCTATCGTCCAGCTTTTTTTAGAAAGGTTAGTTAGCAAAGTAGACTTTTCAACATGCAATATTGTGGTATTTTCTGCATTGTGTTATAACTCTTCTTGTCATTGGTATTTTAACAGGAAGATTTAGAAAATTCCCTACTAAGAGCTTCACGGCAGCAGAATCAAATAAATCCTGCTTTCAGACGGGGGGATATTCAGGTATGAATTTCCTTGCCTCTTTGTTGTTAAAGCTTCTCTCATTCTATGGACTTAACTTTGATTGTCTTGTAGGTTGCAGTTCTTGAGGAGGTACTCAAGGGGATGAAGGTAAGGATCCTCTGTAAAAAAAGTTTTACTTTTCATACTCTGGTTGGTTGCTCAAAAGATGATATTCTTAAAAAATATCTAAGATTTTAGATATTTTGCTTGTTTGCCTCTTATTTTCCTCTTGGATTTTCGCTGCTCCTGTCTTCTGGGCAATAAAATGTTGTTATACTAATTAGTAAAGCTAAAATGACAGTGTAATGTTTGTTTTGCAGGAAAGCTCAACTTCAAAGTGGGATGACATTGTTTTTATACCTCCTGGTTTCGATGTTTCTACTGATCCTTCCCAGAGTTAGGCAACTATAAATGTGTAGGTCATGGCATCTTTAACTAGATAATCAATTCAGTAAATATTTTATGAGTTGTATACTTTTTTCTATTTCTATTTTGTTTTTAATTTAAATTTTAGGCATGTCATTTCAGAGTTACCTTCTAATTGAGTTCTACCAATTATTAATGGCTTGGTCTTGAAGGTTTTTTTTTTTAGGCCCTTGCTACCCTGTAGAGATGCGTTTCTTAATGAAGTGTTAATTGTAACTTTGATTAGTTCATAAATCATAAAGTTTCTTACGTCTGAAGGGTCGTTACTCATCTTCACCCAGATTATGATGTTTAAGTCATTATGTCTATGGGAACTGGGAATGGACACTTCGTTGAGAGAGAGAGTAGCACACAAAGGAAAGCTGATATGACGGAGGGAGTGGTCCAGATTAGGCCCGGGGTACAAACTCACTTATGTCAAAGGCCTCTCAAGTCTCAACCCATAGAGGATGAGAAAGAAATGGACAAAATCCAGATACTGAACTTAGCCCATTCCCTAGAGCTTGATATGTCAATAATCTGCACTGTTAGCTTTATTAAGCGAGCCATCATCAACTTCCTAGCTGTGGAGCCTACAAAAAGAAAATGTAGTACTCTTTTTGCACACCACAACACTTGGTTCACCTGAAATAGGTGGCCCCATCTCTCTGTTGGTTTAAACTCTCTTCCTTAAGAAAAGAAACCCAAGAAACTTCATAGCTAATTGACTGTGCTACCGAATCATAGTTGAGCTTTAGGCAGTTAGGGGTAGCCTACAACTTGCAACTACTCTCGGCATTGATACATGGTAAACTATCATACATTTTTGGACCAATTCTTTATCTGCTCAAAAATTTTTTACTCCTGATGTTAGTGATTGCAGATTTCTAATGAGATCAATATCCCATCCATAGTTTCTTCATTCCCAACGTTAATGGAATTAAGAAGCGATTTTTTTTTGGCTAAGCACGTATGCACCCAAGAGGTTTTTTTTTTGGGGTCCTAAATGACCCTCTAGTTGGTTTATTAGAACATTAGCATTGATGGTGCTATATTGCTATTTTTAACAACCTATTCCACAAAAAACCTGCTGCATTGATGTTGCTATTTCTAAAATTTTTTGCAAATGTGCTACAATAAACTGCCATCTATGGCAGTCTACTGTAGCTCAAATGCTATACCAAATAATAATTTTTTAATCTCTCTCTCTCTCTCTTACTTATCTTTATTCTCTCTCTAGCTATTCTATTTTCTTTCTTCCTTATCTGCCCCTGCCCTCTTTGTAACCGATTCTCTCTTCCTTTTCTATTTTTTTTTTCTTCCTCACCACCCTTGGCCTCTCTGCCCTCTCTCCCAAGCCTTCTCTTCCTTCAATTAAAAAAACCAAATTCACTCTTTTTTGACTTTCCCAATTCATCTCTAGCTCCCTTCTCTCTTGCATGTGGGTCTTCTCTCTCAGACGAACGAAAAGGTGGGTTTGTGGTGGTTCATGGGTGACATTAGCGGCGACAGGTTAGTGGTGTGGTGGGTATGCGTTGGTTGTAGTTGGGTTCTTGGTGTGGTGTGTATTCATATGGGTTTGGTGGTGGCGGCGATGGTGGCGGCGGTGGTGGCGGTGGTTGATTTTGGTTGTGGTTGGGGTCATATTTTGGGTTGAAATAAGGTTGTGGGCTGTGTTTGATCTTATTGGATTTTGGGTTTTAATTGTGTTTGATCGGATTAGATTTTAGGTTTTGGCTGTGGGTTGTGCTTGATCAGATTTTGGCTGTGTATATTCATATGGGTTTGTGTTTGATATGGACATGGGTTCAGTGGTTGTGGTGGTGGTGCTTTGGTGGCTGTGGGTTGAATAGAGGGAGAAGAAGATAGAGAGACAGAGAAGAAGAAAGGTCGTGGGTTTGGTGGCTCTAGGTTGAAGAGTGAGAAAAAGAGAGAAAATAATAAATAAATGAATAATGTGTAGATGTGTTGTGAAAAATAAGAGTACTGATGTAGGATGAGTTATAAAATAGTGAGTTAAAATAAATAAAATAACTTTTTCTTGGTGCTAAAAACTAAATTTTCAACACCATTGATGCTAATACTCTTACAGGTTATATTAGATTTTGATATGTCAAATCGTGGAGGGTGGTGGGGTTTGAATATATTAGTGGAATAAATCACACTATTTTAAATTTGAAAAATGTTAAATGTACTACAAATTTTACTACATGAAGCTTGTAAAACAATGAATGTGATTGGTGGGTTTCAATCACTCCATAACTAAATTTTGAATAACCTATTTCTAATGAGTTACACATCAATTTGTAAGACCAATGTAGTAAAACGTGTAGTACTTGTAGGACTATTTTTTTGAATATTCAACTTGAAATTGTTGAATAATTCTAAAATTCTGAAATTCTTACTTTATATGGGTAAAATTTAGGTATATATTTTAGGTATAGTATGTAGATTTTTTAATTAAATTAAAACATGTAAATGTATTGAATTTAATTATCTTTAAAAAAGATAACACTTTTTTTCTTGAGAAATTAAAAAAAGATAACACTAATTGTGTTTTATTGGTTAATATTATCATTAGTTTCACTTTAATTGGACAACTAATGTACTACATTGGTGGCTTCAGGAATTTTCTTCATGGTAGTCATTAAGAAACTTATATTGAAAAATTAATAAAAATAAAACTTGAATATATTGACATCGCAAAACACACACACACACAAATATATAAATTTTAAAAAAATTTCATTCTAAGATATTTCATATTTTGAAATCATTGTATAATAGTTTCATTATCAATGCTATCAACTATATCATTTTCAATGTACACAATCAATCAATCATTTATCTATTGATTTCTCATTTAATTACCAACATCTTAAATAATTTACAATATAAACAAAATGTATTATTATTTTTTTATGATCCGCTCTAACCAATTTTCGTATTCTTTAAATCAATCAGGATTAAATCAATGCAATGCTACACTAATTTTTTTTTTTTTTCTAGAGAAATCATAGCTGTAAGGTTGAATTTAATCAACCATCTTTTTGACTTTATTCCATGCCAAATTTACTTTTAAATTCAGTATTTAGAAATTCTGTATTTAGGTGGGAATCTTGAAAGGGTAGTGTGTGAGAGAGTGTGAAGAAATGCTCAAGAATGTGCAGTGACACAGGGACTCGCAACTGGATCTTGCGGGTGGCTCGTGACTAGCAAGTTGCTAGATGATGCACACAAGCGAAGCATACAGAGAAACTGAACCGTCATGCCAACTATTGCAGTACAAGACAAAAAGTCCAGATTGGCCATTCAATTAGCTCGTGGCTTGAACTCGCGACTCAGTCAAGTTGCGAGGCCAAGTTGCCAGCCAGCTCTGTTTTGAAAAAACTGACTCTTTGCATTCCTTTCTCACCCAGTATAAATACCCCTTATACTCACGAAATGTAGAGAGCTTCCAAAGAGAATTATGAGAGAGAAATCCTAGAGAAAAACAAGATTGACTTATCCACAATCTTTTCATAGAGACTCTTCAAATTCTTCTACTCTCACCCTCTCCATTGTTACATCCTTGAGAGGTTCTTACTCAAATCCTTTTCTCACCATACCAACATCTTTTAGAAAGTTTTTTGGTGCTTTGGGAAGCAGTTAGGAAGGGACCAATGGTTATTGGTTGATGCTATGGGCTATAGCGAAATCTAGTAAGCTAGAAAAGACAAAGGTTTGGAGTAACCTCGTTGGAGCAAGAAACTTGGAGGGCTTAGGTACACTGGGTAGATTAAGCTTAGAGGGTCTACTGCTGTTCATGTATCTCAACTACATTTTCTAATAGATTATTGACCGCTTGGAGGGCGGCAGAGAGGTTTTTTGCTGAGGGCTTCAGTTTCCTCTTCGATAACACATCGTTGTGTTGTCCTTGTGTTTGCATCCCTCTTTCCTTAATTTTTGTCATTTAATTTCTGCTGTGGATGTGATTTTAATTAGTTTAGATTGTTTATCAATTCTGTTATTATCTTGTGTTCATTTTTCGCACATATAATGTTTGACATTAAGCTTGAATTGATAATATTGTAATTGAGAGTCTAAACGTTCATAGTGTTTTATACGCTATTTGAACAGTCAATGGCTAAGAGGTTGATAGGAACCTCTATGTAAATATACTCTGTCCTGATCACTAGGATGAAAATATGAGACATTTTCTCATATCCTAAGCCTGAAAGAAGATCGTTCAAGTCAATTCGAATTTGCTTAAAGATAAATCTTGCAATACAAGTGATTTCCTTATAAGAAGTTTGTCCATAATGCTAGTAAAAGAATAAATTATAAATTATAAGGTCATTTAACATACTCAACTTAGGCATTTAATTTCCCTTTAAAAAAAAAATTATTTATTCAACCATTACATTAATCATGTTCAATAAATCATTCAAGCATTATTTTAGTGCACGAGTATGTACAAAATGTATCACATAAATCCAATAAATTGAGCTAAAGACTAAAGCAAGCACTAACTGACTAGTTATTTGAAAAAGTGTCTTATTTTATATAATAATAAAAAATAGTAATTTAAAATATGCATTTTGAAAACACAATTTTAAAAATAATAATTAAACATTTGATAAAATTGCAATTTGACAATTGAGCTATTGTTTTAAAATTGCTGTTTCAGTGCAAATTACTAAAACTAGTCATTAACCTGTGCAATGCATGGGTTTAGGATTTATCTCTTCTTTGAGTAGTTTTGCTAAGAAACATGTAAATTCAAGCTTATAGAACATGTTCTTAGTGTCCATAAAATTGCCACTAAGAAACATTACATATCTGAAACACTCGGGCATGTAATGTGGTTCAAGCTAATTAATACAAAGTGAGAACATCTATGTTTGTAGATTATTCATGAACAAATAATTAGAAAGCTAGCATTACATTTTGAACATAAGATGATAGTAGTACATTTTTAGCTTGTAAAATAACACAAATCAAACAATTAGAAAACATAAAATGATTTTCCAAAGATAATCACATATTCGAATCATTTGCTGAGGAGACACCTTGAAGCTTTCTTACATCTTAATCCTCGTGTACAGTACATTGCAACTCATTGAGGTAATTTCTATATGTTCTCCTCAGGGTTTTGGTGCTTCCATTTGAACCATTCACTTTCCCCTTTGATTACTCATCATCCAAATCAAAAAGCTTCAATTGATCCTCCACCCAAGATGGAAATTCCTACACACCTAAGACACAAAAGTCCATCTCCAAAATATGAATGCAAATTAATTTTGTGCTTCTAAAATCTTATTGACATTGAATTTGGGTCTAAGACACAAAAATCCATCTTTGAAATATGCATGCAAATGCTACAAGCATGTAACGGAGACTCAATATTTACTTTTCCTTTATTATCTATGTGATGTGCAAATAAACACATTATATAGCATTCAACCCAAGTACTAAAAATCATTAAGTAAAACTAACCATGCCCAAAATTCCGGAATTGAATTAAAAAGAGAACTTTTAGGACTAGAAACAACCCACATAACCATCAACGGTATAAATAAAACTACCTTGTCATCTAAGAATAAGACCTTCACGGTACATAAAACTATAATTCCATTGACTTTTGGGCTAAGCAACAGCTGCATTGCTAGTATTGTTGTCACTATTAAAAAGATTAGGATGCCAAAGAAATCATGATAATCTGAATTTTAATTCAACACATATAAGGTATATTCAAAAAAGTTTTCACAAAAATTTGACTAAAGAATCAATTTTGATTAATTAGGAAATTTCAAAATATCGTTTCAACTTAATTTGAGTAATGACTTGTGCATAAAAAAATTTAGGCCTGGAAGATTCAATGTGGAAGCTCTATGTAGAGGGGTGGCCAACCAGAAGGGGTTTGACATCGGGATAGTTCTAATATCCCCAGAGAGGATCACCATTGAGAAATCTTTGAGGTTGGATTTTTTAGCCACAAACAATGAGGCCGAGTACGAATCCTTGTTGACCGAGGTAGCCATGGTAAAAAAGTTAGGAGGTATAGAAGTGAAGATTTTTTCAAACTCGAGATTAGTTGTTTGACAAATTAAAAGTGAATTGGAAGCCAGAGATCAGAGGATCTAGGGGTACCTCAATAAGGCTCGGTGATTACAGTTTGGCTTTGAATCATTTTCTATACAAGTCCCAAGGAGCAAGAATACTCATGTGGACTCTCTGACAACTCTTGCCACTTCCTCGGAGCAAGGTCTTCCTCGAGTCATACTCGTTGAAGATTTATTAATGCTTGCTAATCAAATCCAAACTATGGTTAGAGTGCACCAACTGAGGGTCAGTCCGAGTTAGATGGACCCTTTTGTTTCAGTTTTGAAGGATAGAGTATTGCTTGACGATAAGGGAGAAGCTGAGAAAATACGAAGAAAAGCTCCTCATTTTTGGTTGTCCGAGGAGCAAAAGCTGTATAAGCATTCTTTCTCTAGACCATATTTACTTTATGTACACCTTAAGGCAATGAAACCGTTACTGGACGAGTTGCATGAAGGAATTTATGGCAGTCATACGGGAGGAAGATCCTTATCACATAAAGCTCTCACTCAGGGCTACTAGTGGCCGAGTATGCAGAAAGCAGCTCAAGAATATGCCAAGAAGTTTGATCAATGCCAGAGGTTTACCCTGAGCATCCATCAACCTGGAGGCATGTTGAATCCTCTCTCTAGACCATGGCCATTTGCATAGTGGAATTTAAACATAGTTGGACAATTCCCATGGGCAATAGGAAATCGAAGATGGCTCTTTATTGGGACAGATTACTTCACAAGGGGGTAGAAGCTGAACTATTGTCTAACATTAGGGACGTCGATGCAAAAAAGTTCGTGTGGAAGAAAATTGTCACCAGATTTAGGATCACCCACACTCTCATCTTGGACAACAGACTCCAATTTGATAGTAAGGCTTTTAGGAGGTATTGTTGTGAGCTAGGCATCAGGAATAGATACTCAACCCCAGCCTACCCACAAGGGAATGGACAAGCCGAGGCTATTAATAAGGTCATAGTTAATGGGTTGAAGAAAAGGTTAGATGAATCTAAGGGCAACTGTGTTGACAAGCTCCCCCATGTACTCTAGACATATCGAACCACTCCTCGTCGATAACTCCATTTTTCACGACTTACGGTTCCGAGACTGTTATCCCTTTGGAAGTGGGATTTCCAACGTTGAGGACAAGCCTATTTGATCTAGACAAAAACGATCAGTTACTCCAAGAAAGTTTGGATTTAATTGATGATAGAAGAGAAGTAGCCACGGTCCAGCTAGCGCATTATCAACAAAAACTTAAGCAGGGTTATGATATGGGAGTGAAGCTCAGACCATTGGTTCCTAGGGACTTAGTTTTGAGAAAGGTGGTGGGTACTGCGAGGAACCTATCATGGGGAAAATAGGGACCTAACTGGGAAGGGCCTTATCGCATCACTTCGGTGGCTGGTATAGGAGCTTATTTTTTTGAAGATTTGGATGAAAATATTGTGCCATGTCCATGGAATGTAAATAATCTTCGAATATATTATTATTAATGAAAGGCAGCTTTGCTATCTTTCGGTATAATTATTGTTGTTAAAATTCTTTGTGATTTGGCTAAGTGTTAAACAGAACCTCGGCCATGCCTGGTTCCTCAGAGCACATGCCTTGGGTAAATTAATACTTTTTATTTGGCTAAGTGTTAAACAGAACCTCGGCCATGGTTGGTTCCTTAGACCACAAGTCTTGGGTAAATTAATGCTTTTTAGTTGACTAAGTGTTAAATAGAACCTCGGCCATGCTTGGTTTCTTAGACAACATGCCTTGGGTAAATTAATACTTTTTATTTAACTAAGTGTTAAACAGAACTCGGCCATGCCTGATTCCTCGGGCCACATGCCTAGGGTAAATTAATGATTTTTATTTGCTAAGTATTAAACAGTACCTT
Organism: Quercus suber; assembly: GCF_002906115.3. Lineage (NCBI taxonomy): Eukaryota > Viridiplantae > Streptophyta > Magnoliopsida > Fagales > Fagaceae > Quercus > Quercus suber. Next base: position 377,054 of record NW_027069510.1, read on the forward strand.
GGCCATGCCTGGTTCCTTAGACTACATGCCTTAGGTAAATTAATACTCTTCATTCAGTTTAACATTCATAGTTTATCGATGGATTAAGAATGATGATGAGAAATGTGTTAAGGCAAGACCAAATTCAGTCCCTTGGACTATATAAATGTATTGAAGTAAAGCCGTGATTGGTTTTAGTCTTGTGGATCCTATATCTTTTCTTGAAGGTTTAAGTCTTTGGAATGGTTGGATGTAAGTTGTGTCAAACTTTGCTCAGATAGGCAAGGGTTTTTGCCTTAATTAAAAAAAAAAAAAAAAAAAGGGGGGGTGGGGGGGGCGAGGGGAGAGAGGCATGAGATAGTCATGGACACAAGATCAACTTTTCATTAACAAGATAAATTCTTCATTAATATATGGAAAGTACATTGGGATTAAAAAAAAAAAAAAAAATACCTAAAAGATAACAAAAGATGGAAGGGAATACAATGTCTTCTAGGTGTTAGCTGTTAGAGGAGGGTTGGAGTGCTCAGCCTCTACTTCTTTGGCAGGCTTTAAGGAAGCAACAGCAACATTAGCAAGTTAGGCGTCAAGCAGAGATGTAGGAGTAACAGTCCCCTCGGTGGATGGTTAGGTTGCTATTCGGAGAGCTGGAGGATGGAAAATGTTTTCAATCTTCCTCAGCTCCGAGGAAGCATCCACCCTCGCCAACTTTAATGCCTCGGTCCATACTTAAAGGCAGTAACCTCGACAAACCTCCGTGACTTGGGCCCTTAGAGCATCTTCTGTCTCCTTCACCCCAATATCATAGCCAGCTTGCTTTGCTCTGGCTATAGCTCCTTCTGCCTTCTCCAGCTCTTTCTGTTGAGAATCAATCTTCTCCCACACGATGGCGAGCTGCTCCTCGACTTTATGAAGATGTTGATTTTAATCCTCAGCCTGCTTTTCGGCGCCAGCCAGAGCGGCCTCAGCACTCTTCCTCTCTCTATTTGCCTCGGTCAACTTTGTGACGAGGTCTTTATTTTTCTTCTCCGCAAGGGCCAGGTTTTTTATTGCTAACACTCGGCGTGCCTCCTCATCTTTTAGTTTAGAGTGGGCATGATCCATCCACTCTTCAGCTATGTGAGCTGTTTGGATTGCCTATAATAAATAAATAAATAAATAAAAGAAAGAAAGAAAAGAAAAGAAGAAGTGAGTTAGATTCCTAGTTAGAAGAGTTTTTAAGTAAGAATCAAAGTGAGTAACTGTTGGGAAATTTAGACCTCAGTTGATAGAATTAACTAGTTTTAAACCCAAGTTGTTAACTAGATTTATTATGAATAATCCTTGTTAAAACAAACAAACATCAATATCATGTCAATATCATACACAACGGACTAGNTCTTCTCCAGCTCTTTCTGTTGAGAATCAATCTTCTCCCACACGATGGCGAGCTGCTCCTCGACTTTATGAAGATGTTGATTTTAATCCTCAGCCTGCTTTTCGGCGCCAGCCAGAGCGGCCTCAGCACTCTTCCTCTCTCTATTTGCCTCGGTCAACTTTGTGACGAGGTCTTTATTTTTCTTCTCCGCAAGGGCCAGGTTTTTTATTGCTAACACTCGGCGTGCCTCCTCATCTTTTAGTTTAGAGTGGGCATGATCCATCCACTCTTCAGCTATGTGAGCTGTTTGGATTGCCTATAATAAATAAATAAATAAATAAAAGAAAGAAAGAAAAGAAAAGAAGAAGTGAGTTAGATTCCTAGTTAGAAGAGTTTTTAAGTAAGAATCAAAGTGAGTAACTGTTGGGAAATTTAGACCTCAGTTGATAGAATTAACTAGTTTTAAACCCAAGTTGTTAACTAGATTTATTATGAATAATCCTTGTTAAAACAAACAAACATCAATATCATGTCAATATCATACACAACGGACTAGTAAATAAGACAAGATATGATGATTGAGGAAAACCAATGAAACAAACTAGTTTCACAATAAAAAATCTTAGGGGAAATCTTCCTGAAAAGTAATTCACTATAGTAAAGAAAAGTTTTAGATCTAGTACAAAACTTTTGTCCCTAGACTTTACAATCTCCGTAGATAAACTTACAGCAGAAACTTTCTACTGCTTCAGAATCTCTGAACTCTTCAATATATGAACGCCACCCTTTTGCATGGATCCCAGTTCATGCCTAACTCCTGCAACTTGAAGATGTTTTGGCTGCAAAGTTATTCACTTCATCAACAATGAAGATCAAGAAGTACTTGGTTACAAAACCCTAAGGCGCAAAAGATGCAGTAACTCCTTGCATAGAGAATAAGGCACTAAGTCACTTTCTGCATGTGTTCTCCAAGTATGACGGCCTTTAAAATAAGTCTTATATATGTTTAGGGTTGTGAGAAAAGAAACCCTACACATACATGTTATAATGAGCCAAAAATCAGATCTAGAAATTTTGATTTCTTAGATCTCGACAAATTCAGCTTCTGTCGAGCTTTCTTCATTAAGTCTCGATAGATACTGTTTTTATCAAGGTATTTGTCGAGCTTTAATGAATAGTGTTTCTTCACTTGTTTCTTGGTCCAATCTTCATGACTTTAATACTTGGCTTGAACAACATGTTTCTTAAAGTACTAAACCTATCATAGATCTACCCAATTACAAGTAAAGTGCATTTTGTTAAAGGATTAGCCAATTACATAAAATATATCCATAACAGTAACAGATTAAGATCCTTACCATAGCTAAGTCCCTTTTTAGGGTTAGGAAAACCTCATGCTTCTTTAAAGTCCTCAAGTCAGCCATGTCTTGAGGAAGAATTAGGGGCTGCTCCAAGGCATTGGCTACATAGCCTGCCTTCCCTTGCTGAAAATCCCTGATGGAGGATTCCATAAGAAGAGGGGCTCCGTCCAGCTCAAGCAATGGATTCGATATTGGAACCTTAGCACGGTGGTTAGACACTATTTTAGTGCCTGAGCCTTCCACCATGTTCCTTCTTTGTGGCCCTTTAGCAGGTTTTGTCCCTTTTTGGGGCTCCGGGTCCTTAGCATGTGGAATCTCACCCTCTTTGGCCGTCTCTTTACCTTTCTTATCCCTTTTCATATTCTTCTTTAGGGGCTTGGTAGGGGAAGTGTGGGAAGGAAGAAGAGTTGGAGGCCAGGGATGGACTGCCACCTCGAGCATGGATCCCCCCGCGTGTGATTCCAACAGCTCGAGTAGGCTGGTGTTTTTGCATTGTAGCACTATTGCTTAGGGTACGTCAGTTGTCTCTTGATTGCTGCTGACTAAGGCAAAGGGTAAAGATCTTGGAGAGAGGTTTGAAGACTCAACAATATTTGGTCGGTCAAACACTTCAAAGTCTTCCTCTGAGTCCACCACTTCAAGCACTTGGATTGTTTCTTCTACTTGTTCCAAGTTTGAAGAGATAACCTCTTCTTCAATGGTATGCTGGTCGAGTACCTCAACGAGGTGAGCTCTTTCAGGGGTATGGCTGATGATGAATCCGGGTATTGCAACGTCGATTAGATGTAGCCGAGGATCCTTGGCTTTAATGACATTCTTAGGAGATTGGAAGCTGAAAAAGATTGGCTTGTACCCAAGAATGATGTGGCAGGGCATGGTTGTCCGTCCTTGTGAAGGAAGATCTCGGATTGAAGTATTCTATTGAGATCTCCTCGGTTGATTAGGTTGAAGTTTAGGGCTATAAAGTGCTTGTTTGCAAAAGTAAAGAATCAAGGCATGATTAAAATATATATATATGAAAAAAATGAAGACATGTAGTTATTAAGAGAAGAATATCTACTAAAGCAAAATTTTCACTCTCTAAGGGGAAGGGATGGGTTACTTAAGCTTAGAACACTCTACCTGGTTGCCCGTCTCGCGTTGGACAATGTAAGTCATTGTGCCATTTGCCCAAGATGATCAAGAAATCTTGGTCCAGGCCCTTGTTGGATTCGGGGAGACACGAAATTAGTCTAACCTAGGGAACCCAAGTTTTGAGGTAATAACCAATGTCTTTAAGGTATTGGCAGTTATACACCTAGTTAATATCGTGATGGGTGAGGTTCACCCCCATCTTACGATTAAGGGCGTCAACACTACCTAGTATCCGAAATAAGTTTGGAGAACATTTGGTCGAGCAAAGTCTATTAGCAATTAAAAAATCTGTAATTACTCTCCCCATAGGAATTTGCATTCCCCCCCTCTATAAAGGAAATCATAAGGATTACCACGGCCCCATCCTGCCTAAAAGCATGCCAGTCACCTAGGAGGCAATGCTGTATTGTAAACCCATGGGGTATTTTATATCTGTTTTTAAAAGCTTCTATACCCTTAGGAGTATCTACCAAACTAACAAATCTGCCTATTTAGGAAATAAAAGAAAACTCTTGAAGAATAAAGATAAGAATTTTAGACCGAGGAAGGAAAGATCCTAAAGTCTATGTATGAACTAGATGGTACTTACATGGAAGTGTATCAAGAGCACCTCGGATAGCTTCTCTGAAAGATTGAAGATTTGGAAAATGGAGGAAATGGGCTCCCCACATCCTTTATATAGAAAGACAAGGTGAGCAGGAAAATTCCCCCTTGAAATCCCATGGAAAATCCCTACCATAGGATCTTCATCGCGTTGTAGAATGTGGGGGATAGAGCACCGTGCAAGGCAATAAATGATGCGTCGCGAATGTCGAAGCGTCAAGAGTGTGCTCAGAGTAGGTGAAAAGACGTTACCACATGGGAACGTTCATTAAGTGTGCAAGGCTTTGGAGCAGAAATCAAAACCCCACTTTCATTGGCAGAGAAAGAGATGGAGTTTTAATGGGCTATTGTGGGGACAGAAAGTCCGAGTAGGTATGTTGGGTTATGGGTTGTGCTCAAGGACGAGCAAAAGCCCGAGGATGGTCAAAGGGATTGTTGAGCCTAAGTCAACAGGCTGAGGACAAAGGAAAAGAATAACAGGTTAGCTGTGGTTCCCGAGGAGCTGGGCCACCTTAAGGAGGTAACCATTATGGAAGGATAAGATTCAGGGAAAGTAGCAAAGCTCAGTCAACAATAAAAGAATAAATATCTGGGAAGAAGGCTGTCACCACCACATTAAATGTACTAAACCTAATGAATTGGCCACATTTATGATGAAATGACACATAAACAGTGTCATCTTAGCTCATAGCTACTCACAGAGCTTCCAGGAGGTCCTGATGGGACAAGCATCCAAGGGATTTTCTACCAAATCAACAGGTGGAAGGCTAAGATAAAGGGGTGAAGGACTATGTAAGGAAATGACCACTGTGAAAAATGGGGAATGGAATCTAAGAAGAGAAAAAAAAGGAAGAACATGGTGTATTTAGATAAGCTTAAGTTAAATATAAGAACATCTCATCCTCGGACTTGACCAAGGAGCGTTATTTCCATCAATTTGTGCTTTCAATCTCATTAATATCTATCCTATTAGCTCTGGTCCATACTTAATTTGCTGAGATGTTTTCTTGTTAAACCCATTCTCTAACAAATATATTGTTTTGGGCTCGTTGTGCTATCATCCACTGTACTTAGTGGGCTGAAGTTCAAATTCCAGTCCTTAACAACAACAACAACAACAATAATAATAATAAAAATCATTGATGGTTATTTTTAAGGTTTACTGATTTTAATTCTATAGTTTTCTCACTTAATAACCCACTTAGACAAAAAATTAAGAAAATTAAATTGGACTCCTTGAAATAAAATAAAATAAAATTTAGCACATAAAATTAAGAAAAGTAAATAGTTGCACTAAAATTAAGAAAATTGAATGGGACACATGACATAGAATTAGACTCTAATTTGAGATCTAATTAGATATTCTTTATATATATATATATATATATTGGATATTCATAAAATTATAATAAATATAGAGTTATCCTAGTAATTATCCCAAAGAATAGAGGAAAAGAAATAAGGGTTTTACTTCTTACTCTTTATGGTATATAATTAAAAAAAAAAAAAACTTTATAGTAAAAGATATTTAGTTTTGGCATTATTCTCTATTTGTAATTGTCTAGTGCTTAAATGATTATTGATTAAAGATAATTTAAAAATATTAAATATTTTTGTCTATTTCGACACAATTTGTCAAGTTAAAAAATTTATATTTTGTAATAGACATATTGGTGAACCATACTAATATAGGGACAAACTGATGAGTGATGACAAGCATTAGCAATGGGGATTGTATAAAATTTCTATTTTACCATCTAAAAACCTTCTTTATTTATTATACAAACTCACTTTATAATACCCTACACCTCAATTTTTATTTTTACACACAACCGATTAAAATAATATAAATACACAATAAAATAATATTAAATAAAAAATATGTTCCTCTCTTTTCTCTTTCCTCTCCTCTGCTACCAGCCAAAACCGTTACTATTCACCTAGCAAACCACCACTATTCACCAAGCAAACAACCATTGTCACGCTCCGAACCCAAGTAAGAGTTAGGCACGTGACAATAGTCACACACTTATAAAGTTTACATCTTACAAGTGTGAAAGACCTTCTTAATAACTAAAGAATCCTAAAAGAAAATTTCATTAATAAATCCAAAAATATCTTCAATAGTGCAATTCTCAAAGGATCTCCTGAATCATAATCTTCCAACATCATAAAGAAAAAAAAACTAAACCTTTGAGACTAAAGTTTGAACGAAAGACAATATTAAACATAAAAGTCCAAATCTTATTCCAATGATTCCTAAACTTCACTCATACACATCCCAGTGGAAGACCAAATACATGCTACTTGTCCTGATCAGAATTTGAAAGGGGAAAGAAGGGGGTGAGTTGACAATTCAATAAGTAACCAAAGTCCTAATAAGTTCTATCAAGTAAATAAATCTGTAAAATAGTAAGTTGTATATAGGTAAAATATTTTAAATCTTACAAATATATTATAGATGGATTAGAATATAATTAGTTTTTCATATATCAAAGTTATAATTTACAATAAGTTTAAAAAGCATACATAAGCAGTTTCAAGGACTTAAAACAGTTCAAATATTCAAACATAATTCATATTCTTAACAATCTTTTTGACTATTGTTAGGACATATGTGGATTATGCTAGGAACATATGTCAATATTTTATGTAGTTGGCTAATCCTTTGACAAAATGCACTTTACTTGTATTTGGGTAGATCTAGGATGTATTTAATACTTCAAGGAAAAAGAGTTCAAGTCTAGTATTGAAACCACGCAAATTTGTCCAATAAACAAGTGAAAAAGTACTGATTTTTTTAAAACTAGATAGCTACTCGACACCTCTCGACAACTAGGCTATTTATTGAGCTCTTCAGCTTCTTTTTATCGCAATCTCGACACCTCTTGATAGTTAGGTCGATCGATCGAGCAACTTTCTGTCCCCTCGATAGCTCCTCAATAGCTCTCGATAGCTCGCAACAAATAGGCTCGACACCTTCTCGACACCTCTCGATCAATCGAGAATTACGAAATTCAGATTTTCATGTCTGATTTTTGGCCCATGTTGACATGTATGTGTAGGGTTTCTTTTCTCACAACCTTACACATATATAAGGCTTATTTTAGAGGCCGTCACATAAGAGAATATGAGAACATATGCAAAAGGTGACCGATGTCTTATTCTCTTTTAAAGAAGCTACTGCGTCTTTGCGCCTTAGGGTTTTGTAACTAAGTGCTTCTTGATCTTCATTGTTGATAAAGTGAAGAACTTTGCAATCAACATTCTTCCTCAAGTTGGTATGTTAGTCACATATTGAGAGCCGTGTATCGTTGGTCAGTCATGTACTAGGATCCATGCATCAAAAAGGGTAGCGTTCATATATTGAAGAGTTAAGAGATTCTGAAGCAATGGAAGGTTTCTGCTATAAGTTCATCTACGGGGATTGTAGAGTCTAGGGACAAAAGTTTTGTACTAGATCTGAAACTTCTCTTTACTATAATGAATTGCTTTTCGGGAAGGTTTCCCCCCAGGTTTTTTACTGTGAAACTAGTTTGTTTCATTGGTTTTTCTAGGTCATCATATTTTGTCTTATTTATTTTTCCACTGCATAATTTTGACATGATTTTGATGTTTGTTTCTTTTAACAAGTTTTATTCATAATAAATCTAATTAACAACTTGGGTTTAAAACTTGTTAATTTTATCAATCGAGGTATAAATTTCCCAACAAGTGTTATCAGAGTAGGTTCACTCTGATTGGATTAATTTCCTGAGTATGATCCTTGACCCCTGTTATCATGGATAGTGGACAATCTCTTTTGATTCCTCCTTTATTTGATGATACTAATTATGCGTACTGGAAAGTTCGTATGAAAGTTTTTTTGCAGGCTCTAGGTGAACAGGTATGGCAAGCTGTTGAAGTTGGCTAGACTAAGCCAAAGAAAGTACCGATGGATTGGGATGAATCAACAATCATAGTAGAAAATTTCAACAGTAAAGCCTTGAATGCTTTGTTTTGTGGAGTAACCAGTGAGGAATTAAAGAAAATATCATCCATGGAAGTTGCCAAGGAAGTATGGACCATTCTTGAGACCACCTATGAATATACTAAGGTAGTAAAAACTGTGAAATTTCAAAAACTCAATAGTAATTTTAAAGAAATAAGGATGGAGGAGGTGTTGGACTTTGTGGAGCCTAGTTTATTTTTGGCCCGTTTTGTAGCCCATTGCAATCCTGTGCGCAGGATATAAAAGCCACTTTTGTGATTAGGGTTTGTTACTGTTGTTGTGTTTTTAGAGAGAGAGAAAAACACTGTAGCCACACTTTGTATTTTTTCCTGATAATAGTGAAATCGCTGCAACTCCGTGAATATAGGCAAATTGCCGAATCACGTAAATACTATCTTGTGCATGTGATTTTTTTCTTTGACGTATGTTTTCTCTATTTTTTGTTTCTCACAAGTTGAAATTTCGATTGAATTCTCAACAATTGGTATTAGAGCCTAGGATTAGGTTTGAGTGGGAGTAATGGCAGAGGAAGTAGGAAAGGCATCTAGAATAGAAAAGTTTAATGGCACAGACTTCGCATATTGGAGAATGCAGATTGAAGATTATCTCTATGGGAGGAAATTGTATCTGCCTCTTTTGGGGACAAAACCTGAAGCTGTGAAGGCTGATGAATGTGCTATTCTTGACGGACAGGTACTGGGAGTTATCAGGTTAACTCTGTCTAGGTCTGTTGCACACAATGTTGTGAAAGAGAAGACTACAGCAGATTTGATGAAGGCTTTGTCTGTTATGTATAAAAATCCGTTAGCAAATAACAAGGTGCATTTGATGAAGAAACTATTCAATCTGAAGATGGCAGAGAATGCATCAGTAGCACAACATCTGAATGAATTTAACACTATCACAAATCAATTGTCGTCTGTAGAAATTGATTTTGATGATGAGATTCATTCTCTGATCGTCTTGGCTTCTTTGCCAAACAGTTGGGAGGTAATGAGGATGGCAGTAAGCAATTCTACAGGAAAGGAAAAGTTTAAGTACAATGATATATGAGATTGAATTCTGGCTGAGGAGATTCGTAGAAGATGCAGGTGAAGCCTCAGGATCTGGTTCTACCCTAAACCTTAAGACAAGAGGCAGAGGTAATAATAGAAATTCAAATCTGGTTAGATCAAAATCTAAAAATACTAATCAGAATAGAAGTAAATCTAGATCAGGTCAACAAGTACAATGTTAGAATTGTGGAAAAACAGGTCACTTTAGGAACCAATGCAAAAGTCCTAAAAAGAAGAATGAAGATGATTCTGCTAATACTGTAACAGAAGAGGTACAGGATGCATTACTTCTTACGGTAGATAGTCCACTTGATGATTGAGTTTTGGACTCAGGAGCTTCGTTTCATACCACTCTACACTGAGAAATCATACAGAATTATGTTGCAGGTGACTTTGGTAAGGTGTATTTGGCTGATGGTTCAGTCTTGGATGTTGTAGGTATGGGAGACATCTGGATATTGTTGCTCAGTAGATTTGTTTGGTTACTGGAGAAGATTCGACATATTTCTAACATGAGGAGGAGTTTGATTTCTGTTAGACAACTTGATGATGAAGGGTATGCAATATTATTTGTTGGTGGTACTTGGAAGGTTACAAAGGGAGTTAGAGTATTGGCTCGTGGAAAGAAGACTGGCACTCTCTATATAACCTCAAGTCCAAGAGACACAATTGCAGTTGCTGAAGCAAGTACTGATACAAGCCTATGGCATCGTAGACTTGGTCACATGAGTGAAAAAGGGATAAAGATGCTGCTGTCAAAAGGGAAACTACCAAAATTGAAGTCCATTGATTTTGACATGTGTGAAAGCTGCATCTTAGGAAAGCAGAAAATGGTGAGTTTCTTGAAAATTGGCAGGACACTTAAGGCTGAAAAATTGGAGTTAGTACACACTAATTTGTGGGGGGCTTATCCGGTTGCATCCCTTGGAGTTTAAAGGTACTACATCACTTTCATTGATGACCCAAACAGAAAGGTATGGGTTTATTTTCTGAAAAATAAATCTGATGTATTTGAAACTTTTAAGAAGTGGAAAGCCATGGTTGAGACAGAAACATATTTAAAACTAAAATGTTTGAGGTCTAATAATGGAGGAGAGTACATAGATGGAGGGTTCAGTGAGTATTGTGCTGCATAGGGAACTAGGATGGAAAAAACCATTCCTGGGACACCACAGCAGAATGGTGTGGCTAAGTGCATGAACAAAACTCTCAATGAGCGTGCTAGGAGTATGAGGTTGCATGTTGGACTACCTGTTGGTCCTATCCCATGATCGCAACACACACACACACATACGTAATACATATATTGAGAACACCAAATTATACCATTGAATTATAAGGCAATTATTAATTAAAGAACCCCACACACACATACTTGATACATTTTTAGTAGGGGGAGAGAAGATTCAAATCTAGAATATGTCTATTAAAAACACCCAGCTATACTATTGAACTACAAAGTAATTATTAATTAAATTAATTATTGATTAATTGAAATTGAATATAAAAATAAAAAAAAAGATTTGATTGCACATTTAGTTCTCAGCCTATGCTTTCAAATTGGTCCTCATTTTTTGAATTTGTTTCATTTTAATCCGTATACTTTAAATTTGTGTAAAAAAAAAATCCTTACCGTTAATTTTTTTTTTCTTTTTGAGTTGTTCAACGAATCTTATTGATTTGAATAGTAGAAAAGGAGGGAAATTTTATTTTTTATTTATTTTTTATTTTTTTGATTTAGGGAAGAAATTAGTTATTCAGGTATTTTATTTGCTTATTTTATGTCTGTTTGGAGATATAGAAAAACAAAGCAATAGTTAATAGTAGGACAGAGGCCTTTTTGACATGGTGAAAACAACAAATCTTTCAAATATAATGACAAAAGTAAAATATTTAAAGGGATAGGGGCTACTTTAAACATATGGGATAAAGACTAAGGAGTAAGTATGTAATTATAAAAAACAAAGCTCCATAATTTTTAACACACATGTAATATTATAATATAATATAAACCGAGAGTTGTAAAAATATTAATATATTATTATTATTATTTTTTTTTTGAGCATATTTGCTTAATAGTTTTCTTTTGAAAATGGTCATTGATGAGATTGAGGTCACATCCCAAAATGTCCCCCTCCATTAATGAGAGGTTTATTTATTGGATCATTGATGAGGTAGGTTCAAATCATAGAAATCACGTGTCTAATGTGACATTCCCAAATAGAAAGGAATCTTTTTTTTAACTAAGAAATCATGGCCGATTTGGCACCGCTGAGGTTGGTGAAGAAGTCCGTGGGTTCTCTCAACTTCGATCTATAAATCTTTCTCAATAAATAAATAAATAAATAAATAAAAAACACTTCGATCTATATGCATATATATATATTTAGGCTAAATTTAAGTTTCAACTTTATATATATATATATATATAAAACAAAATTTAGGTACAGTATCTTAGGTATTGTTCCTTAGATTCTTTTTTTAAGATTTAATCATGTGGTTAATTAAAAAATACACTTTCATTCTATGAGAAAAAATCCACAGGACAGAATTCTAAAAAGAGAATTTAAGAAAGAAACGCCTAAGTCATATTATATATATATATATATACACACACACATATGGTGCGCTCTCCTACCACAGATTCTCTTTAATTTGTGGGTTTCTCATGTCATTTTTATCTGAATCATAATTCATGGGAACAACCATGCTACAAGCTAGGCCTCATTAATTTATAGCTCCAAACTTAAATCTCATACGTTTTTTTTTTATTTTTTGGTCAGAGTGCAAGAAAGCCAAAGCAGTTTTTTGTTTCTTTTTTTTCCCCCTTTCCATTGTTTGTTAGCAATAAGCCAATAAGGGAATGGGAAAAAAAAGTATCCATACGCAAATTTAAGCAATTATATTCTCTAAAACTTGATTAATGAAATTTAGTATTGAAAAATCAATTTACCCAACTTGCTGTTTTCAAAAACCAATTAATGAAATTTTATAAGAATTTGTCAATAATCTTTTAACCAAGCTATATTACTCGATTCTCACTCTCACTTATTAGAAGCAATTAATAAATAAATAAATTTTAAATTACTGTAGCCTAATCTCTTTTCTTTAGGGCCCTATCTTTTTTAATGAATGTATAATATTAATATTGTAGATTCAGTGACACTTTGACTCGACTCTTCACAGAACTAATAAACTGTAAAGCTTATTATTGCTCAAGGGTGGCCCTGTTAAATACTACATAAAAACTCCAATTGTTAAGAGCAGCTCGGTTGGTTTAATATCTCCATCATCAATCTGTTTAAAGCAAGTTGGGCTCAAGTAACGAATATAATATAACCTAACCTAAAAACCAGCTAACCAAACAAACCATCCAATGCAAAATTGTCATTTTACTTTAATTAATTTGAGCTTGTTTTTTGACAACTATTTAAGCACCAACTATTAGGTTAACTTTAATCCATAATGTGCATTACATGAGATTCTGAGGTCAAATACCGCCAGGGTCGTTTGCCTCCTAAGAATGTTTTTAAATATTGCACTAAGGTATAGAGGTTTTTTTTAAACTAAGTGATGTTGTTGTTGTTGTTACTATAATTATTAGTGATACTACCATTATTGTTGGTGTATACCTCTTCAACTTTCTTTTGGGCATAATATATATATACTCCAGCCAAGAGAAACAATGTGTGCATGCATGCATGGGTGTGTATGAGAGAGAGAGAGAGAGAGGTATAAAACACAAAGTTGATAATTAATATTCTACTCTTCACTTTTGGTAGGTGTTGTGATTTGTGAAGAATAAAAGCCGTAAAATATTTTTTTCCCACAAAAAATATTTAGATCTTGATAGCTAATTAAGCAAACTTAGTAATGAAAATTTAATCGCACCCGGCAGTTGCACGATAAGAATCCACCCAAAATAATCTTTGACAAATACTCATTTTGGAGCTAGCACGATGTGTGATCATATTAAAGTTTTATTCTAAAATAATTTGTGTAAAAGATTTCAGGATAGAGCAAATTTTGAAACATATATTTACGGATTGAAGAGGAAACTCGAATTCATAATAATAAGTTGCTTTCCCTAATTAAATAGCTCAAAAGTGAAATATGTTGACGAGAACAATAAATTTAAAAGTAATCTTAGAACAAGTACAGGAAAGGTTGTTCATTGTGACAAAACTTTTTCAATAGACAATAATTGACATTTTACAAAATAAGTTTTTCAATGGCAAGTCTATCTCATCGAAAAATTTATTCATAAAAAATTGAAACATTTCCAACGACAGAAAGTTGAACATTATTATTTGATCAAAAACCCAAAGAGATTAATAAGAATTCTCACTTATAAAAAAAAAAAAAAAAAAAAAAAAAAAAAAAAAAAAAAAAAAAAAAAAAAATACTAATACTCTACATCAGTATCTAAGAGGTAATGGGTTTTTGATAATCAAACTAGATGGTGGTTTGTTTCTTTTCATTTGACCTATTTATTGGTTGAGATTTTTTCTAAGCCACGCCGTTTTTGTAATTTATGATTTGGCTTTTGGTGAGTGATTTAAATATGTTACATGAGGATGTGATTAAGAAAATTAGTTGAATTGGGTACTATTTAGACCAAAGGCAAAGATAAGTTGAGTAAATAATCTGGTTTTGTTGGACATGTAGAGAGATCAATGAGGAAGAAGCTTAATCAACAAATCAAGCTCCTCCACACCACATGTAGTCGGAGCACATACCCATGTATCTATATGGATTGGGTCACATTCGAAATGCCAATTGAGGCAAAACTTTTGTGGGATTTGAAGTGCTAAGAGCCTAGGAGTAATTATATATTTTATTTCAAATCCATAGTGTTTGATAAAATGCTTAATAGAAGATTTATAGTTTTTATTCAGTTGTATGATGTGGTAGCATATATAATTGACATGAGTGAAACAAATTAACTTAACTACGGTTTAGAAAGTTGTTATTATTTTTAGTTGAATAATTTTCCTTTACCTATTGAAGTATTATTTAGAAGCAAAGTTTTAAAATAATCACCACAATCTACACATATTCTATGTCTTACTAAAAATATTGTTAAACATTTTTAAAAATATATTAACTCATAATGGTATTAAAAATATTGTTAAATATATTATACTGGTACACCTTTGTTAAAAATTTGTTAAATATGCTTAATCATGTCTAGCTCAACCATCATTGAAGTTGCTTGCTTTAGTTATTTATATATTTATTGGTCAAGTATCATGTATAGCTGTTCTCAAGGGCCTTGACAATATCAAAGTGTGTTTGTTGCTTTGCCTAGACATGAATCACTATGCAACCTTAGTAGTTAAAATACTATTTAAGATGCTTCATAAGATCAATGCGCATCCACAGCCGGATTCTAAATCTCATCTTATTTTACCATCTTAAAAAGTCACTTTTTCAATTATACAATACAATTTTACAATTCTCCAACATCCCAACTTTTATATCCCAATCTTACTCATTAAAATAATATTTTTACACAATAAAATAATATTTCTCACAATTACCATTATACATTACAATACATTATTTATACATTATTTATTCTTTCTCTCTCTTTCCTTCTGGTCAGAACCACAATTACCACCACCGCTGCACACCACCACCGCTGCCACCACCACCACCGGCAACCCAAAAACTACCGTCAACACCAAAAAAAAATTTTTTTTTTTTTTTTTTTTTTTTTTCCCAGAGAAAATCACAACAACAAATCACCGTGAACAAACCCAGCCACCCCAGCAAATCACAACAACAATCCCAAAACAAAAATTTGAAGAAAAACCCACCATCAACAATCCATGCCGATCTCCATCGGAACCCACCTCGCCATCGGAACGGAACGGATCTCCGTGGAACCCACCTCGCCATCGGAACCCATCAACAATCCATCGGAACCCACCTCGCCATCGGAACCCATCAACAATCCATGCCGATCTCCGTGGAACGGATCTCCATCAGAACGGAACCCACCTCGCCAAACCGATCTCCATTGGAATGGAACGGAACCCTATCGGAACGGAACCCACCTCGCCAAACCGATCTCCACGCACAACTCGGTCACCATGTCAACACCACCAAACGCCGATCTAGAAATTCGATCCGGCGTGAGCTCCGATCCGACTTGGTGATTTGGCGAGAGAGAGAGGGGATGAGAAAGAGAGAAGGAAGAGAGAGAAAGGAAAGAGATAAAATGAGGGAGAGTGAGAAATTTGCCGGGTAAAATTAACTAAAAAAAAAAATTTTATACCATTTTGCTACAGTACCATCTTACATTTGAGATGGTACTGTAGCAAAATCTCAAATTTTTTTTTTTGCATATGGGATATAGCCTTCCCATTGCTGATGGGTTTTTGGGCTTAAATGCCAAATGTTCTTAACATTTGGCATTTACAAGCCCAAATGCGGATGCTCAAGTCATTGGTTGTTACAAAATAGGATGCATGTTTATATAGAACATTAGCTTAATTAAGAAACAAATATGTCAAAAAATTGTTAATATATATATATATATATAGTATTATCATTGTTGTGTATGTATTGTCGAGTAGAAACTTGGTAGATCTATTCACTAATGGTCCATTTGGATTAAAGGAGATGGAGGGGGAGCAGAGTAGAGTAGAGTAGAATTTGGTCCAAAATTAGTTTATTTTCAACCAACTCTACTCCCCTCCCCTCCACTCTCCTTCCCTTTATTCTCAATCCAAACATGCTGTTAAGTTATGGTTTTTCACATAATATTTATGTTGGCTTTATTTTATGACAAAAAGTGTTGTAATTTCATTAATTTTTCTCCTTATATTTTGTGGGATTTGTAATAAGTTTAGTCTTAAGTGGTGAAAATTTTCTCAAGAAGGTGATCTTGTGACTTGGCACGCAAGTAGTGCATCCTGCGAAATTTACATGAGAAGCACATGCTAGAAGCTGAAGAGTCAGTGTGTTTCACAACTCATCTCACGACTTGGCCAACTCGCAAGATGACTCGTGAAATGCATTGATAGCTGAGATTTTTAGTGTGACTCTTATAGCCTTCACCCATACTATATATACCCTCATTACCTACATAATGAGGCTATTCAGAAGAAAACCCTAGAAAGATTTCTACAACACACCCTTGTTAGAGAGAGCTACTCATCCTCAATAGAGAAATCTTTGTAATCTCTTCTCTTTTCCCTCTCCTATTATCATACATTGAGAGGAGATTTGTACCCAAACACAACCCACACCTATTTAGAGTGTATAGAGTGATTTGGAACTTGAGAAAAATTGGGGATTTGCCAAAATAAGCCGATGAGGCTTGACGGATGCAACTGGACGATATTGCGGGATCTGGGGAGCTAATGAAGACAAGACTCTGAGAAGTCCGTTGATAGCTGGAGTTTAGACAAGTACTTTGAGTAAATTAGGCTTGGATGGTCTTTTTGGTATCCTTGTACTCCAATTTATTCACTAGTGGATCATTTCGACTTGGAGAGTTACAGAGAGGCTTTTCATCGAGTTCTTCAGTTTCCTTTTCGATAACACGTTTCGGTGTTATCTTGTGTTTGCATCTCTCTTCCCTTACTCGTTAAACTTTTATATTTATTGTTGCTTGCTTATGGTTATGGCTTAGAGAGTTGTTCAGGTTATTGCATATCATTTACTTTTGTTCCGAACTTAGATAAATTAGAGTAAAAGCAATTAAGCCATGTTTTTAAAATTGAGGGTCTAAACAAGCTATAGTGTTTTACACTATTTAAGCTTTTACATGCCTTAAAGGACTCTCAAGAGGTTGTTAGATTAAATCGAAGATAAGTAGTGTTATACTTTTAATGAATGATACGCCATGAATGTATTGACTCATTTGGTAAATTAACCAATTAATTAGGTTCAATTACGTGCAATAAGCATGGTAGTACAAGCAAATCACCAACTAAGGTAAATGCAGCGAAAAATAAATTTGACATAAGTGATTTGTTTACAAATGAAGAAAACCACTGAGACAAAACCCCACTGGGTGAATTTCACCACTCCTAAGAATCCACTATTATCAAAACAAGTGGTTACAAGTAAAAAGAATCCTAGTACCTAATACCAACCTATAGTTGAACCCTTACCCTAATACCAAATTGGACTTGTGATGTAGCGGCAATCTCTCATTTCAAAACATGAATCCCAATACGTGACTAACTCCTTTGTACGAATTCTAGTACGTGACTAACGCCACAGCAACCCTTTGATTGATGTAATTGATTTGCAACCGCTTCACATAGAAACACTAATAAGATCTTCAATGATGGTGTGAGAAATTTTGCTTGGTTACAGAACCTAAAGGCGTACAAGAAACGCAGTAAGAACTTTTTCTTCTGTAGAAGGAGGCTAGGTTTCAAAAAGAAAACCTTATAAAGTTCTCTAGGGTTAGGTTTTTCTTTTTCCACCTCCTCTAAATAGGAGCTTAATGGGCTCTCCTATTCCAAATAGGTTTACACAAACCTTGGGTTTTCCTAGTCCTATAAGGATTAAACAAATCCATAAACAAATAACCTTTTAGAATAAAAATGTAATTGGCTATAGTCTAAATCCCATAAACTCGATAAATCGAGACATGTGTTGAGCTTTAATGAATCTTGACAAATCGAGTTTCTATCGATGAGATATTGAGACCTGCAGATTATACTTTTCTTAAGCAATTATTGAGTAATCTTCATGTTTTCAATTCAACCACTTGTAATGATCATCTTGAACCTTTTTAGATTTACCTAAATACAAGTAAAGTGCATTTTATCATAGGATATGCCAATTACATAAAAATATGTCCTTAACAATGAAATTAATTTTTTTTTTTTTTTATAAGTGTCTGAAGTAATAGAAACACCTAAGGAACTTTACCTTTATAAGCATAAGAAGTGAGACAACCTATGGTTAAAGTTTAAAATTTGCTCTCACACATGTTCATGAAAATGATGGTGGAGCACTTGAAAGGGTCAAATTAAATTAGTTACTATCGTTGTAATTGGGTGTAAACATGTGTGTGGTATTTATATTTCTAATATTTAAAAGTATAGGTTTAAGTTTAGGCCACCTTGTACTTAATTAGTTATTAATTTGAAATGTTTACACTAATTGATGGTTAAAAAAAAAAAAAAAAAAAACTCCTTCTGATGTGCATTAGGATATCAGCATTTGACGATACACTTAATATCACAATCTAAGTGGAGAATTTTTAAAAATATAGTATAGATTGTGATATGAAAGGAAGTAACTTTGTGTTTTAAATAATAAACATGTCCCATATACGAGAAGGCCACAAAACTTTTTTGTGTGTATATGATTAATACAAACGCCTATACATACATTAATTGATAGGATTTATGGACATGTGGCATTAGAACATTCACATTCATGGCATATGGCGCAATCCAATGCTTTAGTGGCTACACCTGGCATGTGATCATGTGTGTGGGTAATGTGTTTGATTACGGTCGAACGTTAACTTTTTATTTGATCAAAATGAGGTAAGATGAATTAGAGCATAATATATGGAAGTTATTTGTGATATAGAAATAAATAATTCTTTTAAAAAGAAATTTCTTTTTTAAAGAGGGTTATGAGTTTATAAAGCATAATATATATGAAAATTTATTGTAAATGATAAATTTTTAGAAATTTGCAAATTCATATGAGTAGTCATGATCTTTCAAGAAAAACTCTTTATTGTCTCTAGATTAAAGGCTTGAAAATAGACACAATCAATTCATTTTCTCTCATTGTCCTAGTCAAATTCACAATTTCGTTATGGAACTCTAATATGAAATTTCAGAATTGGTGATTACAGTTTGGTGACTTTGTTGTATCATGGAGGCGCTTGAAATCTAGCAACAAACTCTTTGGAGTAGGGTCAATTATGACTTTCAGTATAGTGTTTAGAACACGCCTCAAAGTAGTATTAATTTTGTGATTATTGGTTCATACCCAAATTCTTCAAACATTCCACGCGTCTAATATGGGATAATCTTAAAAATATATCTGTAGTTTCAGGAAAAAAATAAAATAAATTTGTGTAGTTTTAAGCCAATTTCCTGATGTGCCAACTTGTGCTTATTCAGTATTTAGTCGAATTCAAATTCACGAGTACATGAGAAAGAAAAGACAAAAGATAAAAGTCACAAGAAATTGGCTTTTTGCAGACATTTGTAACAGCCAAAGGAGATGGTATCTTAACTATTTAACTACATAGCATTGATGGTCTTGTGAGTTGTGACTCTTTACTCTGTAAAATACTGTTTTTTTTTTATAGTGTCAAAATACAGTTATATTGAAAGAAAAGTAGAGGTGAAAATTTTTGAGAATATTTTTTTTTTTTGACATTTTAGGAAGTGAGTAGGATATCATTTTCCCACAGGGCAAATTCTCATTGGAAACCAAATACATGATTGGTGGTCCCAAAAAAAAAAAAAAACTTTATTCTTCCATTCCATTCCCGTTGTCATCCACCACCTATATATTTAAAAAAGAGGGTCCTACCTATCATACTGGCGGGGACAGAATGATTATAATTGCATTTGTCTAAAAAATAAAAAAAGCCCAAACAAACAAAAGCTTCCAGCTTTCATATATGGATAATTCCTCAGCTCAGCTGGCACCAGCTTTGAGCTTTGGCTCCTCCAGTTATTGCTCACGCGTTCCCCACATCTTCATACCCTTCTCTTCTCTTCTCTCTTAACTCTACAACTACAAGCATTTCCTTTGCCCTATATATATATATATATAGCGTAGCTCTCATGCACTAAAACCTCTCATTCACAAGCAACGATCTCTCTCTGAAGTCTAAACATGGCCTTTTCTTCTAATGGGTTCTCTATGTTTGTATTGGTTTGTCTAGTGGTAATTAGCTCTTTATCAGTTGCCACTTGTGCTGGTAACTTCTACCAAGACTTTGACATAACATGGGGTGGTAAACGTGCCAAGATATTCAAAGCAGGACAGCTTTTGTCTCTGTCTCTAGACCCAGTTTCTGGTTCTGGCTTCCAGTCCAAGAAAGCATACCTATTTGGGAGGATTGATATGCAGCTCAAACTTGTTGCTGGCAACTCTGCTGGCACTGTAACTGCCTACTATGTATGTCTCAAAACTCATCATTTTCTTTCTGCTTAATATTTTTTCCTTCTTAAAAACTACTTATTGATTCTAATAGGAAGGTCCTTAGGATGATTAGTGTTGGCCTGCTTGTGATCTTTGAAGTGCCTGCAAAAAAAGGTCAAAGTTAAAGGCACATATCAACAAGAGCATGTTACTAGTTAGTGTGCAAGTAACTTGTGTGCAAGTGAACCAACTGATACCTATCATATTAAAAAAGTTATAAAAAAGAAAAAAAAGAAAAAAAAAAGAGGGATAATAATATTTTTGATTTTCACTATTATCCAATAGATATGTAATTTTTCATGATTTATTGAAGTAATTAGTTGTTGATGCCTTAACATCATTTTCACATAGCCAATCATAGACACTTGTGAGAATGTTATACACACATTTTTTGCGCACTAGTCATAATTTACGATCACAATAAGACGCCTTAAAATAGCATGTGCAAATGTGTGTATCTACTATATATACACTTTCTCTTTATTTCTACTTGTTTGATCATGTGACCTATCTCAATAAGTGAGATTTTATAAAACTGTACCTAAGTAAACTAGATAAAATAATTAAAAAGGAAAAACTAATTCAAACTTGTACTTATTTATTTTATATGTATTTAAAATACTCTTTTTGAAGTGGGCTTTATATATGTGTTTAACCTTAGAATAATCTAATATGTGGTATTCATGCATGTAAGACCTTTGCCATCTTTCTAGAAACTCCCTTAAAACGTTCAAACGGTATATTGCGTAACTGACTGTTCTGTTTTCTATTGCAGTTGTCTTCTCAGGGGCTAACTCATGATGAAATTGACTTCGAGTTCTTGGGAAACCTTAGTGGTGACCCTTATATACTACACACCAACGTGTTCACTCAGGGCAAGGGTAACAGGGAGCAACAGTTCTATCTCTGGTTCGATCCCACAAGAAATTTTCACACTTATTCCATCATCTGGAAGCCCCAACACATAATGTAAGAGAAAGCACCCCACTTTGTTACTTCATTTTAATCTACTATGATTGCTAAAACTTTATGCGATTGGAACAATGTCTAACCTTGCTTCCCTATACAGTTTCTTGGTTGATAACACTCCCATAAGAGTGTTCAAGAATGCTGAATCGATCGGTGTTCCCTTCCCTAAGAGCCAACCTATGAAGATTTACTCTAGCCTATGGAACGCTGACGATTGGGCAACAAGAGGAGGATTGGTGAAAACTGATTGGTCTAAGGCACCCTTTACAGCTTACTACCGGAACTTCAAAGTTACGGCTTCCACTTCTACTAGTGCTTCCTCCGATTCTACATGGCAGACCAATGAGCTTGATGCCCATGGCCGAAGAAGACTGAGATGGGTTCAGAAGTACTTCATGATTTACAACTACTGCAGTGATTTAAAACGCTTCCCTGGAGGTCTTCCACCTGAGTGCAAACGGTCAAGATTTCTTTAAATAGATCACTTACTGGTAGAATTTTGAATGGAGTCTGTAATATATATATTAGTCCACGGGTGGAAACTCTTTATAAATTCCTCTTTGATCAAGTTTCACTTAGCTTGAAATTTAGGGGTCAAATAAAATAAATTATTTTCTTTGCTGTGTTCCGTTTGTTACCACTTAGCAGGAAGTTGATGCCACCTTCTGTGTTCATCCACCCTGTAAAGTTGTTGAATCACGATGTTTGAATATATATATATATATATATATGTATGTATGTATGTATGATAAAATTTTTCTCTCTTTATTCTTTGGCCATAAAAGTAAAATTACTAGTTAATTTTTGTATTTTGAATCATTAGAGCTGCATTTTCAAAACTCCATTACATAACTGTTTGCCTGATTACCAGCTATTCCAAAAGCTAGACCATTAAACAAGCTAATGACTGTCCCTAAAGCAAACTAATTAGAATATGTTAAGTTTATTTATTTCAATACCATTGTTGTTTCTACAATCGTGATTCCTCCACCATTTGTCACAATGACATGGAATTCTTATTTGGAGGATTATCGCAAAGGGAAGATTCTATCAATGCGAATGTATTTTTTTGTTTTTACATCCTTTCACAATTTTACGAGACTAATTATATGCTCTTTTGCATTTGTGCCACATTGGATTGGTGCTCCCACAATTTTTCCACCTCCCTCTTCATCTAATTAAGATTGATTACCATTAGGATTCCTCATCACCTAAGTCACAAAATATCCAGTGCAACCAAATTATTGGACTACGTGATTGGTGGTTGCTGTTTTGTTTTTGTTTTTGTTTTAATAAAGAGAATGATTTGAGTGAGAAAGCCAAGTTCATGCAATTAAATATCATTATTGCTTTCTTCAAATCCTTTGCTTCTCTTGAACCCAAATCCCTATTGCCTGACCCACCTCTTGTTTTTTACACCGATTGGTAGAGTGTGATAGCGAGAGAAAGGTTAGTGCATGATTAGACGCTTAAACACCTTGAGTCCATAAGGTTGAGATATGGAATTCACAAAAATATATATATAAAATGCTTTAATTTTTATTGATAGTGAATTGTTGAATTATTCTAGACTATATATAATATAATACAATTTGGGTTTGGAAATCATGGATACATCAAGTATATATCATGTTTGATTGCCAAGTTGCAACAACTTCTTAGATGGAAATAATAGTCTAATTACTGTTATCAATTCTTTGAATATACAAACAAAATCAATTTTTCTTCTACCGCTTTATCAATTCTTTAGATATATATACAGACAAACTTAATTGTTGACATTAATTAGAAGTTGGGCTTAAAAAGCGTGGTTAACTTCTTTTTTTTAAATAAAATTGTTCTTATTAACTTCTTTAAAAAGTAAAAAATGCTCTTATCAACATAGTAGTAGAATGTCACATGCCTCTTTCGTGATTTCTACAAGTATATTTGCCATATGAGCATAAACATTAAAGTTCAATGACATTTCCACCTCCAAGCTTAAGTTTAAAATAGTCTGGTCGAGATTTACTTATCTGAGTGAACCTATCCCTATTTCTGGAGGTATACCCATATTGTACTTGGAAACAATTTTAAGGTTCATTTAAGAAAATAAACCCACCAATGGTAAATCTTCATTTTCCCACTAAGGTTGGTCGCACACGAGACTATTCCTCTATGAGCCTTCTAGGTAGAAAGATGAAGATATATCAAAGATGTTGAGTAGGAATGACAAAAATTGTTTGATTCACAGGCACTCGACTTGCCTCGACCCTAATGGGGCGGGTTTTACCCAACCCGCAAAGCAAATGGAGCGGGTTTGGGTTTTAAAAACCCAATCTTGTAGCAGGTTCAGGTTGGGTGCGGGTATTATGCATACCTGTCCCGAACTCGACCCGTATACATATATAATTTTAAAAAATTTTAAAAACCCTAATTATAAATATTGCACTAACTTTCTCATTTCTCTATTTTCATTTCCCTACCCTTAATCCCTCACTCTCAACCACCCACCCTCTCCCTCACTCTCAACCGCCCTCCCTCTCCCTCACTCTCACTCTCACTTAATGCTACCAGTCCCTCCTTTGCCTCACCGGTCCCTCTTTCCTGCCTCCCTTACCATGCCGCTCACTCCTTGTTTGTTCACTCCCAAGTGCAGGAGATCATAGCAATATAATTATCAGAGTACCAAGGTCGAATCACAAGGAGTAGGGTTTTTTTCTTGGTAATCAAACAACAATTTGGATGAATAACAAAAGTTATGTTTTTTTTTTTTTTCTTGGTGATTGTTAACAATTAAAAAACAACTGGTTTAAATCAATATTTTAAATACCAAGGCATCGAGGTGTTTCCCTATATCAATATGAAATTTTTTGTGATTCTAAGAAAACATATATTTCACAATTGATTGTTCTTAAACAATTAAAAACCTATGATTCAGTTGAACTGAGATAATTCAAGAACACATAATAATCCAGATTAATAATGCGGTTAGAATAGTTTTTAGAAAAACCCATTCACTTTAAAACCTAATTTCTATTTGAAACTATTATAAATTCATGTAAACAATACGAAAAACATAATCAAACTTATTGAAAATATGAAAGACCTAATACATCAAAAGAAATCTTGAAAGTTCAATCAGTGTGAAAAAAACTAATGAATGTTTAAACCCCCAATTTCAAATATCCAACACAAGCTTATACCTAAACAATAGATGTGCGGAAAAATAGGTACAAGCAAAAACCCAAACAAATAAACAACTCTACACCATAATTAATCACAACACAGTAGCAATTAAGGGTAGAGAGAAAGGGTTAGAGAGATGCAAACACAAGGATAATGCCGACATGTGTTATTAAAGAGGAAACCGAAGATCTCGGCGAAAAACCTCTCAGCCGCTCTCCAAGAGGTTAAATGATCCACTAAAGAATAAAGTTGGGATACACAAATAGCAATAAACCCTCTAAGCCTAATTTACCTAATGTTCCTAAACCCTCCAAACTTCTTGCTCCAACAAGGTTAAGTCTAACCGTGTCTTCTTTAGCTTGCCGAATCCCGCAATAAGCCCATTGTATCAACCAAATGAATTAGTCATCTCCTAACTACTTCCCAAACACCAAAATACCTCCTTACTTATATGGGTATGGTGGGATAAGGTTTTAGCAAATGTATCTCTCAAAAATATGTCAATGGAGAGGGTAAGAGTAGAGGAATTAGAGAATCAAATGTCTTAAATTGTGGATGAGTTAATCTTCGTTTTCTCTCTCAAAATCATCTCTGGAAGCTCTCTACATTTCGTGGGTATAAGGGTATTTATAGTAGTGTACGTGAGAAATGTGAAATGTCATTTTTCTGCATAACAAGGCATTCTGGCAACTCGGTCTCGCGAATGGAACAAATCACAAGTTTGAGTCACGAGATAACTGCCAAGCCAAATTGTACTTTTTGTCCTGTAGTGTTTCAGCTGTCGTGACCCTTCAGCTTCCTGCATGCTTCACACATGTGGTATTTTGGTGAGTTGCCAATCACGAGTTACTTGCGAGAACCAGTCACAAGAATCCTCCAATGCAAACACACTTGAGTTTCTTCACACTTTCTCACACACAACCCTTACATAATTCCCACCTAAATACAGGGTATCTAATTGCTGAATTACAAGCAAATTTGGCGCGGAATAAAGCAAAAACATGATTGAATAAATTCTACCTTACAAATCTAAGTGAACAATCAAATATGTTGTTGTCTAAAATCTTAGAAAGAATTACATTGAATATTCATACCATATAGAAGAAACATAACCCCTAACTCTAACAAAGAGTTTAGAATGCCATTAGAAAAAAGAAAATACAAGGTTCCCCCCTCCCCCCCAATAATTCGTTCTTCACAGCCTCCAGTCCAAAACCCTAACGTTAAAATGTCCAAAGAAGATAAAACTTTTACATTTAATTTTCGTCTAGAATTACAGCAGCAACTTGTGAGTTAATTTCGACCCTCAAAAATTGTGAATTTCAAAAAAACTCAAAACTGAAAAATTGTAGATATTTAAGTCACAGTTCCTACCCATCCAGCTTTGAGTCAATGGACTTTTGAGGAGAGAGATATGCCTAAAGTACTGATCAGTGCTCAAATCTGATTTTTCATTTTCAGATTCTGTCTCTTTGATTTCTTTCCTTATTTGAAGCTTCTAAACATGGAAACGACCCAAGCACTCCAGCTCCACCTTCTTAGAAATTTAAGCATGATCCTTTAGCTCATCTTCAATTTGAGTTTGGCTTCCATTCTCTCACAAACTCTTGTAAACTCGTCTTTTCACATGATTTCTTGAAAGTAGAAAATTACACACAATGAATGACATCTTATTCAAGAGATTATGTAAAGATAAATAATAGGCACTAATGCAAATCATGATTTAATTATACAAATTAAGCATAGTAATAAGGAGATAACGCTCACATAGATATATAACAAGTATACATTTTAAGGCGTTATCACACCTCCCCCACCCTCCCCCCAACTTAAATCTTGCTAGTTCCTAGCAATCCACAAAGCATCCATGTCTACTGAAAGTGAAAATTAAAACCAAAATACAATCCACTTTTGTAGGCTACACGATTGCACTTTCCATATGCAGCAAATCTTTGAACCCTTAGGTCACCCCTAGTGGACGAGTTTACGCTTGTGAGGGTGCACAAAAGTCAAAGGTTTTCTGAAAATTGCTGCAGCAAATGTTTGTCTACTTTATGATTATAACATACAAATGAACTTTCAACTTTGAGTTGGGATACTATTCATCATATTAAAGAGGTTTCACTAGCTTTACTTTTGGAGTGTGAGTGTGCATAGCCCATCCAATCAAACCGCTTCTCCAAACATGCATAGACCAAGAATAATCTAGATTAAAGCCTCTACTCCAAAACCTCTCTAAGTCATCAACACTCTGAAAGAACACACGTAGAAGTAATGGCTTATTTTTTTCTCTCTTCAAATCACATGTGAACGAAAAGAAAAGAAAAAGTTTTGAGAATACCACATGTGTATACAAAAAAGCCACTAAAACAATAGAAAAAGATCTCTTGGAAAGGATGTTGAATTCCTGGAAACTTGAGGTTAATACCATTCTCATCCCTAGATTTTATCCAAACACATACCAGCCATGCACCTTTAGGATCAAGTAGGACTTTAAGCTCAGTGGTAGCATAATCTTATGGCTAGATAAAGGTAAAACTTCTCTCTTTGAAATATGAGGTATATGAATCAAATGCAGAAAATTCAAGCCAAACCCAACTCATAGCAGTAACATCCAACTTAAATCAAAACAACCTTTACATAACCATATAACCCTTCTGAAATACATGAAAGATCTGTAAGACACTGATGATTTATTGGTTGATTATGTATGTCTTCTCTTTCTTTCTTTTTTTTTTTAAATTTTTTATCTTTCTTCTCTCTCTCTCTCTCTCTCTCTCTCTCTCTCTCTCTCTCTCTCTCTCTCTCTCTCTCTCTCTCTCTCTCTCTCTCTCTTCTTTTTGATTTTTTTTTATTTTGATTTTTTTGAATTATTATTATTATTATTATTTTGTGTGGAAGAAAAGAGAGACAATAGTGGTTTCTAAATGCATCAATACCTCAAAACTCGAACCCCAAAGAACACCCATAAACAAAAATGTTTTATGGTATTGTGGAAGTATTTATCATGGCTCAAATGATGGTGACAATGGTTAATATAAAGATAGGCTGAACATTTGTTTAGCTGGTGACAAAAGATTGATAACCTGAGGCTCTCATCTCCTAAAATTCCACATAAACCAGCATGCCTAAGGACAAAAATAAGTAGGATCATGGTATATCTCCCCATATTGTTTCTAGTAGTCAACCAAAAAATATAGAGATCTTCTACAAAACTGAAGAATATGAGAGAATTTTAAGAGTTCAAATAAAGATATACTCTAAAAAAGAAAAGCAAGGCTCAAGAACTCTCTATATGGGTTGAGTTTCAGCTTATATCTAGCTTGTTCATGATCCATGCATATCCAACATCCTACCGTTCGCTAACCCAGCTATTTTGCTCAAAAGTTTCCAATTGTGCTCTTCTTAAAAGAGTCTTAATATAGCATACAGTATAACCAACTCAACATTATTTACTCTATCACATGATATAAAAATAAAGCTTATAATTCTTCTGCATTCAAATCCAAGTTTTTTTTTTTTTTTTTTTTTTTTTTTTTTTTTTTTTTTTTTTTTTTTTAAGGATTGAAAAGTTGCAACCAAAAAGAAAGAAGAAAAAAATCATGCAAAGTGAAAAAAATGTGTAAACCTCTCCCCCAAACTAAAATATTGCATTGTCCTTCATGTATCAAAGCCAAAATAAATTCAAGTATAAAAGGAAGAAGTTACCTTAAGCATTTAAATTTTTTTTTTTTTTTTTTGAAATTTCTTTCACACCTGCAAATGTTAGCTCACTAAAAAAAAAAAAACAAAAGAAAAGAAAACAGCAAAAATATGTATATAAATAAAAAAATAAATAACAAATGGCAAAAAGAAAAAAAAAAAGAAAAAAAAAGAAACAGAAAGAAAAGAAATTAAAACAAATATGGTACAACTTCATAAGGCTCCATGAGAGTTTACTTAGCATCCTAACAGGCAGGTATCTCTTTAATTTCAAAATCCTACCATCCCTAGGGTCCTCAACTACCTACAATTCCATGATTAAAACACTTCCCTTACAATGAAAGGGCCATCCCACCTAGTTTTAGTTTACCTGGAAATTTATGAAGCCTCGAATCATAGAGAAGGACTTGTGGATTTTTCTCAAAATATTTCCTCACAATACTTTTATCATGAAATAATTTCATACTTTCTTTATTATTGCGAGTGCTCACATAAGCCTCATTCCTAAGCTCTTCTAGCTTATTCAATTGGAATTTCCTCAAATTTTCTGCCCCTTGTAGCTCAAAGTTAAAGGCTTTAATAGCCCAATAAGTTTTATGTTCCATCTCTACGGGCAAATGACAAGGTTTCCCATAAATAAGATGATAGGGAGACATTCCTAAGGGTTCTTTATAGGCTGTCCGATAAGCCCATAATACATCAACTAGCCTTAAAGACCAATCTTTACGGTTTGGATTAACCATTTTCTCTAAAATTTGCTTAATCTCCCTATTGGCAAGCTCAACTTGCCCACAAGTTTAAGGGTGGTACAGGGTGGACAACTAGTGCACCACTCCATACTTTTTCAACAATGCCTCAAAATAATGGTTACAAAAATGGCTACCATGATCACTAATTATAGCTTTTGGCATTCCAAATCATGGAAGAATGTGCTCTCTCAAAAATTTCAAAACCGCTTTGTGGTCATTAACCTCACATGCTATGGCCTCAACCCATTGAGATACATAATCAACTGCCAAGAGAATATATAGATTACCAAAATATTGGGGAAAAGGTCCCATGAAGTCAATTCCCCAACAATCAAAAACTTATATCTCAAGGATAGGGGACATCGGCATCATGTTCCTACATGTGATATGCCCTAACTTTTGGCACTCTATACACCTCTTACAGAAGTTGTAAGTGTCCTTAAATATAGTAGGCCAATAAAATCCACACTGTAAGATTTTTGCAATGGTTTTTCTCACAGAAAAGTGGCCACCACAAGCTTCTGAATGGAAAAATTTTATAACATTATGGGTCTCATTATTAGGAAAGAATCTTCTCAAGATTTGATTAGGGAAATATTTAAACAAATAAGGATCATCCCAATAAAAGTTTCTTACCCCAACAAAGAATTTTCACCTATCTTGTGTGGTCCAGTACTCAGGAATGGCACTCATGACTAGGTCACTATATGTGCATACCATGGCAGCTTAGTAAAAACATAGAGTTGCTCACCAGGGAATGAGTCCCGAATAGGCATTTCTTTTAATCCCTCATCAAAAGTAAGTCGGGATAAATGATCTGCCACTACATTCTCCACTCCTTTCTTATCTTTAATCTTAATGTTGAATTCCTACAAAAGTAAAATCCAACGTATTAACCGTTTCTTGTCATCTTCTTAGAAAGAAGGTATTTAAGGGTGGCATGATTTGTAAAAACAACAATGGGAGCACCAATCAAATATGAGCAAAATTTATCTAGAGCAACTACCACAGCTAGTAACTCTTTTTCTATGGTGGTATAGTTCATTTGTGCACTATTTAGAGTTTGACTAGCATAGCATATCACATTAGGTTTTTTATCTTTCCTTTATCGAAGGACTATCCCTAGTGCATAATCACTAGCATCACACATGATTTCAAATGGTAGAGACCAATTTGGGGCTTGCATTATAGGGGCAAATGTAAGCCTGTGGACTAGCTTTTTGAAGTCTACTTCACACTCTTCCGTCCACTCAAAATTGGACTACTTAAGTAGGAGATTACAAAGAAGTCTAGATATAGAACTAAAATTCTTTATAAATCTCCTATAGAAGCTAGCATGCCCTAAAAGGGATCTAACATCTTTTACTATCTTAGAGGTAGGTAGATTAAGAATTAAGTCTATTTTAGCTTTGTCCACCTCTATGCCTCTAGAAAACACTACATGTCTAAGAACAATTTCTAAAGTGTAGTGGCGGCTCTAGGAATTTTTCTCAGGGTGTTCCTTAAGAAGCATAAATTATACAATCTAATAAAAAGAGAAATTCATATATTGACAACAACAACAATAAAAAACATGCAAATACATAAAGTTTAAAATTGCCTTTTACAAGTTTTCATATTTTTGAAATTGGTGCACGATAGTCTCATTATCAATGCTACAAGCTACATCTCTTGCAATGTACACAACCAAGCAATCATTCATCTATTAAATGTAGAACAAATTATGGAGCAAAATATAATTTTATTGGCATAAAAAAAACTGAGGGTGTTCCCAAATTATTTTTGAAGGGTAGACAAATAAAAATGTTTAAATTATTATAAAAATAAAAAATAAATAAATAAAATTCAGGCCAGGGTGGCGCCACCCCTACTGAAGTGACCATAACAAGGCATTTTTTCCCAATTAAGAACTAAGCCTTTTTCTTCACAACGGGCTAAAACCAATTTTAATTTATTAAGATATTCATCAAAAGAGTCACCAAGAACAAACATGTCATCCATAAACACTTCCAAAAATTTCTCAACCATATCACTATAAAAACTAACCATGCAAAGTGGTTGGTGCATTACGTAGCCCAAATGGCATTCTTCGAAAGGCAAAGGTACCAAAAGGGCAAGTGAAAGTAGTCTTTTTCCTTATCTTCTAAGGTAATCTCTATCTGGTAATAGCCTAAATAGCCATCTAGGAAGCAATAGATCATATTACCAGCCACCCTTTCCAATATTTGGTCAATGAAAGGTAAAGGGAAGTGGTCTTTCCTAGTTACAAAGTTAAGCTTCCTATAATCTGCACACATTCTCCAACCTATACCTAATCAGGTTGGGATCATCTCATTGTTTGCATTCTTGACCATAATCATTCCAGACTTCTTAGGAACCACTTGCGTCGGGCTTATCCACTTACTATCAGAAATAAGGTATATGATACCCGCATCCAACAATTTAATTACCTCATTTTTAACAACATCTTTCATTGTTGGGTTAAGTCGACGTTGGGGTTCTCTAGAAGTCTTACAATCATCCTCTAGGTAAATTTTATGTGTGCAAATCAATGGGCTAATGCCCTTGATATCATGCTACAAACCCATGGGTAGAACTCATCCTTAAAAACCAGCTTGCAAGGTATCAGAGCCATCGATCTTGATATAGAAAAATGTGACCGAAGCGAACTTTCGAAAGAATTGCAACAAATGGTGAACAAAGTTTCTAAGGATGTCAAGATTTTGTATAAATTTCACAATGCCGTTTTAGATAAGGTCAAGGCCTTGGCTGAATCTAACAAGGCCATGAATGAAGAGCTCTCAAGATTGCAAGAGGGTCTCGAGAACATGATGGAAGAGCAGTTACAACCTCTTGACTCAATGAAACTCGAAGAACAAATCAAGTTCCAAGAATCTAATACTGTTGTTGCAAGCCAGGATGTTGATTTTTGTGTCAAAGTGGATGACGATATACATGTACATGCTGCCCTTAAAGTTCAGTTCAAAGAACCAACAAAGAAGGTGTTGATGATATTCCAAGAACCAATTCTTGATGCACCAATGGAGGCTTCCATTCAAGAGTCTATGATTCAAGAATTGGCAATCCAAGTGTCAGTAATCCAAGAATCCAAGATGCAAGCGCCAACAACTTTAATGATTCTAGAATCAAATGAGATCTTGAGGATACAAGAATTTTTTTACTATTTTTTTGGGAATTCTTTCGCTCGGGTCGGGTTGGAACGAAAATCGGAAAGAAATTTTTTTTGCCACATTTTTGGCCCCTCCCAACCCGGTTTGGCTAGAAATGAAGCAAAAATGGTGTTTCCTAATTTTTTTACTATTTTTTTGGGAATTCTTTAGCTCCAATCTGGTTGGAACGAAAATCGGAACGAAATTTTTTTTGCCACTTTTTTATTCTCATCCGATCCAGTTTGGCTAGAAATGAAGTAAAAATGGTGTTTTCTAATTTTTTGAATTTTTTTCCTATTTTTTTGGGAATTCTTTATCTCTGGTCGGGTTGGAACGAAAATCGAAACAAAATTTTTTTTGCCACTTTTTCAGCCCCTCCCAACCAGGTTTGGCTAGAAATGAAGCAAAAATGGTGTTTTCTAATTTTTTGAATTTTTTTTGGAATGCTTTAGCTCGGGTCGGGTTGGAACGAAAATCGGAACGAAATTTTTTTTGCTACTTTTTCGTCCTCACCCGACCTAGTTTGGCTAGAAATGAAGTAGAAATGGTGTTTTCTAAGTTTTTGAATTTTTTTTACTATTTTTTTGAAATTCTTTAGCTCGGGTCGGGTTGGAACAAAAATCAGAACGAAATTTTTTTTTGCCACTTTTTGGTCCTGACCTGACCTAGTTTGGCTACAAATGAAATAAAAACGGAGTTTTCTAATTATTTCAATTTTTTTACTACTTTTTTGGGTATTCTTTCGCTCAGGTCAGGTTGGAATGAAAATCGGAACAAAATTTTTTTTGCCACTTTTTTGGCCCCTCCCAACCCAGTTTGGCTAGAAATAAAGCTAAAATGATGTTTTCTAATTTTTTTTGAATTCTTATACAATTTTTTTTGGGAATTCTTTAGCTCGGGTCGGGTTGGAACGAAAATTGGAACGAAATTTTTTTACCACTTTTTCATCCTCACCCGACCCAATCTGGCTAGAAATGAAGCAAAAATGATGTTTTCTAATTGTTTGGGGGGGGGGGGGAAGGCCCTAACACCATTTTTGCTTCGTTTCTAGCCAAACTGGGTTGGGAGGGGACAAAAAAGTGGCAAAAAACATTACGTTCCGATTTTTCTTTAAACCCGACCCGAGCGAAAGAATTCCCAAAAAAATAGAAAAACAATTCAAATAATTAGAAAACACCGTTTTTATTTCATTTCTAGCCAAACTGGGTCGGGTGAGGCCGAAAAAAGCGGCAAAAAAAATTTCGTTCTGATTTTTGTTCCGACCTGACTTGAGCAAAAGAATTCCCAAAAATACAAAAATTTAGAAAACCCAATTTTATTTCATTTCTAGCTAAACCGGGTGAGGTGGGGAGGAAAAAGCGGAAAAAAAAATGTCGTTCAGAAAACACCATTTTTGATTCATTTCTAGCCAGATCGGGTGGGGAGGGGCAGAAAAAGCGGCAAAAAAAGTTTCGTTCCGATTTTCGTTCCAACCCAACCGTAGCTAAAGAATTCCGAAAAAAAATAAAAAAAATTCAAAAAAATTAGAAAACACCATTTTTGCTTCACTTCTAGCAAAACTGGGTCGGGTGAGGATGAAAAAGTGTCAAAAAAAAATTTTGTCCCGAGTTTCGTTCCAACCTGACCCGAGCTAAAGAATTTCGAAAGAAAGAGTATAAAAATTCAAAAATTAGAAAACATCATTTTGGCTTCATTTCTAGCCAAACTGAGTCGAGAAGGGCCGAAAACGTCAAAAAAAATTTCATTCCAAATTTCATTCCAACCCGATCCGAGCTAAAGAATTTCCAAAAAAATAGTAAAAAAATTAAAAAAAAAAAAAAACTCGAAAACACCATTTTTGCTTCATTTCTAGCAAAACCAGGTCAGGTGAGGCCAAAAAAGAGGCAAAAAAAAATTTTGTTTCGATTTTCGTTCGAATTCGAATGGAGCTAAAGAATTCCTAAAAAAATAGTGAAGAAATTTAAAGAATTAGAAAACACCATTTTTGCTTCATTTCTAGCCAGTTTGGGTTGGGTGAGGATGAAAAAGTGGTGAAAAAAATTTCGTTCCAACTTTCATTCCAACCCGGCCCGAGGTAAAGAATTTAAAAAAAAAATAGTATAAAAATTCAAAAAATTAGAAAACATCATTTTAGTTTTATTTCTAGCCAAACCGGGTCGGGAGGGGCTGAAAAAGCATGAAAAAAAATTTTGGACTCAGAATTCGCTTGACCACCTCGGGCACTGGAGTGATGCAAAAGATGCCTCAACTTGCCTTCACGGACCAGTTGGTCCAAATGATCCCATAAACTTCTACAGTTTTCAGTAGCATGCCCATGGTCTTGGTGGTACTGACAATAGAGATTATGATTACGTCTCTCCGGGTTCCCCACCATTTTACTCGGCCATCTAAAAAATGACTCGTTTTTTATCTTTTCCAGGACCTAATGAACGGGTTCTTTGAACACTGTATTAACTGCTTAAGCATTTACTGAGCTTGAGTGCCCGGTGAAATCTCTCCTGGGCTTATTTGTTTATAGCGGTCCGACCTAAAATCCTTCCTGTCTTGGGGGTTAACTTTATCCTTACCCTTCCCTTACTGCTGATCCTCTTCAACCCTTTTGTACTTCTCAATACGGTCCATAAGCTGACGCATGTTAGTAACAGGCTTGCCGGACAAGAATGTTCTTAAACCATGATCAATGGGGAGGCCTAGCTTGAACGTCTCTATGGCCATTGCATCTAAGTTGCCCTTCATATCATTAAACATCTCCCAGTATCTATCCGAATACGCTTTAAATGACTCGCCCTCACGCATGCTTAAGGATAGCAGAGAAGACAAGGGTCTGGCCACCCTTCGGCATGTGACGAAATGTGAACCAAAAACTTGAGTGAGCTCTTGATAAGAATCGATGGAGTCTGCTTCCAGGTTATCAAACCACCTCATGGCCATGGGCCCAAGACTAAAGGGGAATACCTTGCACATCAGAGCTTCATCCCTGAAATAGACAGCCATTCTTTGGTTAAAATGGCTGACATGCTCCACAGGGTTGGTTTTGCCGTTATAAATATAAAGGTTGGCTGGTCGAAACGTCGAAGAAGTTTCGCTCCTTCGATCCTACGCGTGAAAGGTGACCTGGAAATTTGATTCAAAGCCTTACTCATGGCATCATTGCCCACCCCTCCATGTGGTGGCCCTTGAGGTTGCTTCTTACGAGGGGGCTCATCCTCATATGAAAAAGTTTCACTGATTGGAGTTCGAGACCTCTGCTCATAGGTGATGTCCTGTCCGTCATCAGGGTGCGAGGCAGCACGTTTTCTCTTCGCATACTGTGTTTCTCTTCGCATACACGTGATATCTGAAAATTCGAAGAGCTACACTATTATTTATCTGATGAACATAAATCTTAGGGTTACAATCAAGCTCTCTTTTTTCCTCCTCCTCCTCTTATTAGGGGCTTCCTTCCTTTATATAGTCACCCTTCTCCTCATCTCCATCGTCCACTTGTTCCTCATCTATGAGTTTGCTTAAGTACATGTCACGTTAGGCATCTTCTTTTGGCTCTGTGTGAGTGACGGTAGGTTAGGATGCACTGTTCAGGGATCTTCTCTACATAAATGCGGTCAGAAAAGTTGCTGCAGTGCATTAAATACGGTGGTAGCAGCTTTCCCTTTAGATATTTCTTCATCCTTATCGTTCCATAGCATGCTCAGAGCTTATCTTGATCAGGTGGAGTCCTCGGAAGTTCATTTTGGCCTTTCACATATTCAATTGATTTATAATATTGAGTAAGAGGATTACAACCTCTTCGGACAGGAGATATCCTCTTCGGATTATGATAATTCTTTCTTCTGAGGGTCCCACTTCCAGATGGGCCCTGTCTTTTCCATTTTATTCTTCTCGGTCCCAAAATAGCCCTCCTGTGGGCCTTCGGCCCATTACGTTGGGCTGGGCCTTCCCCCCCCCCCCCAAACAATTAGAAAACATCATTTTTGCTTCATTTCTAGCCAGATTGGGTCGGGTGAGGATGAAAAAGTGGTAAAAAAATTTCGNCAAGTTAAAAGTTTGTTTGTTTGTTTGGGCATTTTGCCAAATAAATTGTATAAATCCAGCCACGACAGATGCAAAAGGCCTAAAACACATTAAAGTATGACGAATTAGCTATGCTACCGAAAAAAAAAAAAAAAAAAAAGGCTTGACGATATCCCCTCCAAATTAGGAGGAACTAATTTTTCAAGATAAGTGCTAGATGATTTTCTACGCTGCATCATCTCCCTTCCAAGCGCAATATCTCAGCGATAGTCTCATGTGTTGGGCCTCATAAATAGCAATCTTTTTTGTAGTGCCATACGTGAGGGGGAGTGTTAGAATTATGATTAAATGAAGAAATTCAACATTTCCTAACATCTTAAACTTTGGGGACAATAGGTAATCTATCAATTATTACTATCAAACATGTCAGAGGGGTTATGACTTTAAACTTATTTGTACAACTGAATTTTGGAAATCTTCTAAACAAGAATGTATTGCCAAGTTTACAATGGAATTGAAATTTATCTCATTGGATAAAGTATACTTGTGACTTGAAAAAATTTGAAAAAGTGAGAAAGGTGATGCCAAACTCACCCTTAGAGTGGCTTCATCATTTTTTGGATGATATGCCAATGTAGATGAAACTTGTGCCTCATGTTTGTATACATTGTTATAACAAATCAGCGATTGGTAGGGCACAAAGTTGTATGACCACCATCGTACTTGCTAAAAAAGTGAAATTAGATATACCAATTACAAAGTAACACTTGAATATGTTGTAAATTTGAAGGATAATAATAAATGTACTACAAGTTTGACTAAATAAAACTTACAAACTGATATGATAATGAATGTGATTGATATGTTTTAAATACCTCATAAATGAATATTTTAATTTTCTCTTTATGATCGACGACACATCAGTTTATAAGTTCAATGTAGTAGAAATATAATTTCTATGTACATGGTTTCTCAAAACACTTCCTATATTTTTTTTATTGGGTGTGAATTTTAAAAATCTAACTGCTAGAGTGCATGTTCTTTATGTTTTTTAAACACATGTCAAATTTCGTTTAAATAGGATGTTATTTACTATTTGATCAATAAACTTATTTTTTATGCATAATTTAGATCACAAAAACTTGAAATTTAAGCATCTTATTGATGGCATAGCTATTAATATTTGATCTTCTTGAAATTTTGTTAGCATTGAGGATATAACAGGAACATGCAATCTAACGGTTAAATTTTCAAAATTCACATCCAATAAAAGATATAAGAAAAGTTTAAAGAGTTTCTTTCTAAACTAATTTAGAGATAAACCTTTTCCAATTTCTATTACCCCTACCACTACTCAAATTTGAATGTGTCTTTTGGGTCTAGAGTTTTCCTTCTTACTACTTGTTCCTTTTGTCTCGGCATGGGAGCCACTACTATTTCTACAACTTTTCCTAGCAAACAATTTTACCACCACAACAACTTTTATATTTTTTACCTACTGGTACACAACCCTGCAAATTCTCCCCTTAAAAATGCTAAGTGAATAAGCTATTAGTTCTAATATGGGCTAACAGTATCATCACATTTTTACCTACTAGTAATAATTTGTCACTTAAGATTTATTGTAAAATGTTATGAAAGTAGCATTAGTCAATAAAATAAAGTACGCCTAAGAAATTGTATCTCTTTTCTAACAAGTATTTTGAGTAGTTAATGTGAATTTAATACTCCGTTAAATAATATTTGTATACATTTTATAATAAAAAAAGAGCTAAACTAAGAAACTATACTTGAATATTAAAAGAGCATATACAATCAAGATAAATTTATTATATATGTTATTAGGAAAATGTTCATTCCAATTTATAATTGAATAATTTATTATTTAGTAGGTGGTGTGTTGCGGGGATTTATTAGCAGAAATTTAAAAAAAAATTACAAAAACAAAAAAAAATAACGACTTTTAATGTTTTCATGATATCTCATCTATTTTAACTATGATTTTGGTTCGTGAATTGTCATTTTAAATAGAATTTCATGATCTTCAAAATGAACAAAAATTTATCTCAATCGAATGATTGGATTTTGTCAAATATTTTACTAGTCCCAGTTAAGGTTAGTAGACGTTGTTCAAACTTAGCCAGAGATGGAAAATTTGGGATTTTGAACTCTTGGTTCATTAAAATGATTTATCCAACCTCCGATTGGGATAAATATAATTTTTCCTATATTCTTCCTTATTTTTTCCATGTTTAGAAAACACAAATTTTGCTTTTTAGAGCCTAAACCGGTACTTTGGCATGACAATCAAGGCCAAATAAAATACAATATCAACAGGGCCAACTCAATCTAATTGGGGCCTAAGACGATAATTTTACGTGGGCCTTTGTATTTAATTATCAATTAAATAAATTAATGTAATACTAACGAAACCAAAGTTAATTTGAATGATCAAAAAAATAATTTTATGAATCAACGGTAACCAAACAAAAGTTAATGTCATGTAGAGAATCAAATATCATAGTTCAAGAATAAAATTTAACCCAAAAAAAAAAAAAATTTCTGTTAGAACGAATGTTTACTCTATCTTTTAGATGAGGCAATGCATCGTAATAAATTTTGATTTTGGTGTTAAGAAAGAAATAGATATTGTTTGATGTGTAGCCATGCAAAAAATTAAGTGGGTAATCTTGACAATTTATTGTGTAGATTATTGGCTTAGAAAAATTAAAGCATCACAATAATTGTATTTTCCCAAAAAGTTTATGGTTTTCAATTGGGTTGAAATTTTGTTGGTATAATATTTATTGGACAATTTTGGAGTTACACAACCTTTTTCTTAACCACTTGTTATCATATAATCTTGAAAAATGTTAAAATTACTACAAACCTTACTACATAAAAATTCTTAATGGTTGAGGAAATGAGTTTCAATCACTTAATGATGAATGTTTAATTTTTTTTTTTTTTTTTTTTTTTTGTGATTGGAGGCACAAAAAGTTGTAACATAGGCACGTATAAAAATTCTTAATGGTTGAGGAAATGAGTTTCAATCACTTAATGATGAATGTTTAATTTTTTTTTTTTTTTTTTTTTTTTGTGATTGGAGGCACAAAAAGTTGTAACATAGGCACGTTATTACCCCCACATGTTGTTACAATGTCTTCGGCTTATTATATATAAGTAGTTATAACTTCACACAAAATCGATGCGTGAGTTGCTTTCAAAACAATCTATGTACTTCTCCCTGTTTCAATGCTCGTTGCTCTCGGATGCTCTTGCTTTTCAGTCAAGTTTTCCCTGACCTGTGCTGTCCGCCTTTTTGATAGCTTTAGGTCCTTCCAAACACAACTTTCCACAGATCTATAGATTCTATACCCAAGTCTTTAACCTTTTCAATCCATCCATTCTTGGTCTAGTTAACATCGCCATAACATTATCCGTTCCCCATAGATCTCAATCTCTCAACCAACAAATATTTCTATATAACCCCAAAATCTTCACTCTCCTTCCATATCCTTGACCATCCTTTCTTTATTATCTATTTCTTTTCCTTAGAATTTTTTTGTGGTCCCACGCAGGCTTTGTCCTTGGCCACCAGCCATGATCCAATGGTGAAATCCTTGGCTAGAGACACAGCTAGCTAGACTTGAGAGTCCAATTAAAGCCATCAAGCTAGAGGCAAATGAAAAAGTTGTTGACATCAGATTCAGGGGCATCAAACTTACATGAGGCAGTGAACCCATTACCCACGATTTGCAGATAATTTGTTCATATTTGCTCAAGCAAAGGAAGAAGATGCAAACAGTATCATGAAATGCCTTAATACTTATCTTTTTTGTTCGTATCTTTCTTTTCTTTTTTGGGTTCTGGCATGAAATGCCTTAATACTTTCTTTTTTGTTCATATCTTTCTTTTCTTTTTTGGGTTCTGGCATTACCCATATTTTGTTCCCCAATTAAATTTAAAAACGTTAAACGTAGTTACATAGTTACACTGATTAATAAAGAAAAATGCTTTTAATTTTTTTCCAAGGACACTAAATTCAAAACACAATTTTTTTGAAGAACAATTATTTATTTATTTATTTATTTTTGAGAAACAAGAACAATTTTTTAAACTTCACTTTTTTCTATGTAAAAAATTTTCAAGCTGCCTCATTAAAAAAAAAAAAAAAAACTAAAAAATAAGTTGTACCAAATGGACTCTTTCCTACCTTTTACTTTCTCCAATTAAATACCACATTTTTTTTTATCCGCAGTTTTTTTAAACTTCTCCTTTTGTTAGGTATAAAATTTTGAAACTACCACATTTTTAAAAAGCTAAAAAAAAGTTGTTCTAAAAGAACTCTTACCTTACCTTGTATCCTCAACTTAACTTTCCAACTCCTTTTTTTTTTTTTGGTTAAATGGTCTGAATAACATTAAACAACAACCAGTCTATTACAAAAGAACTCAGCTTTATCAATAACTAGCAAACTATCCACCACAAGTCAGTAGTTAGATCTGCTCCCATCTTGGCTAGCCTATCTGCACATCTGCTTGCTTCCTTGAAGATGTGGGTCACAGAGCAGCTAGGAAGGGATCTAATCAGGGTCCTGCAGTCATTCAAGAGAGGTTCAAGCATGAGGTTAACAGAGGTGGGATCAGAAAGTAAATGAACAAGTACATCAGCATCAAGTTCAATGTTAATGTTTTGTAAGTTTAGTTATTGAGCCAGAGAGAGGCCATCCTTGAGGGCCCAGAGTTCTGCCATAGTACTAGTCATGGTTCCGAGCTTCCTAGCAAACCCAGCAGTCCAATCACCATTGCTGCATCGCAGCACCCCACCCTCTCCAGCCTTTTTAGGGTCCCAAAGACAGCCCCATCCGTATTGAGTTTCACCCATCTTGGATTAGGCTTGGACCATTTCACTTGAATTTGGGTTCTAGGAGGTTTGTTGGTGTTTCCAAGGACAATAGCAAAAAACTCAACCCCTTTCTTGATACAGTGCACGTGGATATTGGGATCTATCCTCCCTATTTGGAAAATAAAACTATTTTGGTGAAGCCAAATCAGCCAAACTGCTTGGGGGAAAACAAATTTCCAGGGAATCTAAGGTTGCAAAAGAGAATCACAGGATTCGCAATTCTTTTTTAACCAATCAACAAAGGGGGCATCAAAGAAATCTTGGTTTGCACCATTAATTCCCAACTTCCTCCAAACATTCCTCGCTACATTACAGTCACATAGGACATGGATAATAGATTCAGTGTCTCTACCATAGAGCTCATAGGTATCATTGAGGTTAAAACCCCTTGAACCTAGGACTTCTTTTGTTGGGATGCTATTGTGGTAGCATTGCCACAGAAAGAATTTTATTCTAGGGATGGTTTTTGCCTTCCAAACCCAAAGTTTTGAAGTGGCTAGGTTCAAAGGGTTTAAGCCTTTAGCAAGCATGTATGATGAGCTCAGAGAGAAGCTTCCATCCTTTGAGAAAGCCCAAATAAGGATATCCTCACAGGTAGGATTGGGAGCAAGAGTAATGCCTCTTATTTCCTGCATGATCAAATCAGGGAGAACAAAGGAGATATTAACAGCATCAGAAAGGAAGTCCTTGACAGATAAATTCCCTTCTCCTTCAGCCAGGGGGCCTTGGATTTGCTTCTTAAGGGGACTCCCCCCCCCCAAATTCTTGTAGGCTGTCCAAGTTTGAGAAGTAGGATATCTCCTTCCCCTTACGCCTAATTTGGTAGTAGTCAGAAATATTTTACTGAGCATTTAAGCCTTGGCAACATTCGGACTCGAGGCAATTCTCCAACACCGCATAGCCAGGATAGTAGAGTTTTGAGCCTTCGCTTGGAAGATGCCAAGCCCACCAAGACAAATAGAGGCAGTCACCTTATCCCATCCCACCAGGTGCAGTCTTCTTTTTTTCCTCATTAGAGCCCCAAGGGAAGTCCCTAGAAAGCTTGTTAATTCATCATAAATTCTAATAGGCAATTTGTAACATTGCATGTAGTATTCAGCAATGGGGGTAACAGTTGCCTTGAGGAGGACCAATCTGCCAGCTTGGGAAAGACAATTTGTTTTCCACCCAGCCAACTTCGCTTGAACCTTGTCAACAACAAATTAAAACTCATTCCAATTTCTTCCTTTGTGCCTGATGGGGAATCCAAGGTATCTACCCAAATTATTTGTCTCATTAATCCCCAATTGCTGAACCAAGCCCACCTTCTCTTCTTCCAAGACATTAGGAGAAAAAAAGACTTTGGATTTCTCTTTGCTAAGTTTCTAACTTGTTAAGGAACAGAATTCCTCCAGGACATTTGAGACAGCTTCACAATTTTTTTTGAGTGGCTTTGGCGAATAAGAGAAGGACACCCGCAAAGAACATATGCGAGAAATTAGGCCCATTCCTAAAGGCTTTCACCTTACACCAATCTCCATCTTCACACTTCTTATTAATCAATGAGCTAAGAAATTTCATGCACAAAATAAAGATATATAGGGATATCAGATGCTCCTACCTTAGACCTCTTGAAGGTTGGAATTCCTCAAGCTGTTCTCCATTAAAGAGCAGGGAAATAGAAGTAGTGGATATGTAGCTTAGGATCAAATCAACTGTATCATTATGGAAATTTAGACTATAGAACATATTCCTCATGAAGCTCCATTCCATATGGTCGCCTTTTCAAGATCAATCTTGATGATCATCTAGCCTATCATCCCTTTCTTCATTTCCATCGAATAGAGAAGTTCTTGTGCCACAATAACATTATCTGTTCCTCTTCTTCCTGCTACAAAGGCAGTTGGGGAGGGGGAGACAAGGTTGGGCATAAGGTACTTCATTCTGAGGACAAGGATTTTGGACATGATTTTGTATATGGTGTTGCGAAGGCTAATAAGTCTAAAGTGGCAGATTGATTCTGGCCTAAGTTGCATAGGAATCAAAGCAATAAGGATTTTATTCAGTAGGGGGGACTTTTTTGGTTTGAAAAATCCTCTTCACTTCAAATTTCACAGATTCCCCCACCACCATCCAAAACCTCTAGAAGAAACCAATGTAGAGCTCGTCAGGCCCAGGAGCTTTGAAAGCTTTCATAGGGTTGAGAGCAAACAAAATCTTAACATTTGAAGGAGGTAAGGAAAGGTTAAAGGCCTCAGAATTAGAGAGAATGTTGCCAAAGGAAAGGGAAGGGTTCAGGTCTCTATCACACATGACCTGATCAGAAGAGTAAAGATTTTTGAAGCAACCTAGGAAAATCTCTTTTACTCTTTCTATATCCGAAACCCAATTCCCATTAGGATCATTAATTCCAGAGATGTGATTATTGCTCCTTTTGTTAAGAGTAGAGATGTGGAAGAATGTAGTATTCCTCTCTCCTTGAATAAGCCAGTTAATCCTAGCTTTCATCCCCCAAAGTTCTTCCTCCAAAGCAAGAATTTTTTTCATCTCCCCTAAAAGGAACTTATGGATATCAATCAATAATTTGAGAGGGTGTATTGGGCAAAGCTTTCTTAGCCCTAATGAGCCTTGCAGACAAATTCCTTTCTTCCAAAAAATGTTCCCAAAAACCTCCTTATTTCAAGACTTGGCCTTTTGAGTGAAACTATCAACAGCATGACAGATATTATGTTGGTTCCCTTCCCAGGCTTCCCTCACAATACTAGGATCATGGCTTAACCACATAGGTTAGAAACGAAAAGGACGCACCCCCCTTTGACCAAGGTTAGGATCCAGAAACAAGAGAAGAGGGAAATGGTCCGAGCTAATATGCGCTAAGTGGGATACTAAAGCCTCAGGGTAGTATAGTTTCCAATATGAGTTAACCCAAACTCTATCCAATCTTTGCTAGATTAGATCAGATATATATCGACAATTAGTCCACGTGAATTTAGGCCTAGAGAACCCCAGATCAAAAAGGTTGCAAAAATCCATGCATTCATTGTATGCATTAACCTTTCTACTACAAATCCCATTCCCCCCAAATTTCTCCTCTTCCTTAGCAACATCATTAAAATCTCCCATCACCGCCTAAGGAAGATTGTGTCTCTCCGACAAGGTTTTTAAGTTATTCCATAACAAACGTTGCTCTTTAAAAGGAGGACTACCATAAATAGCATTGAGAAGCCAAGATTGAGATAGAGATATAACCTGAACAATAGCATAGATTTCTTGTTCGGTGGCCGAGAGAATGTCCATCACAACAAAATTTGGCCACTAGAGAAGCTAAATACCCCCTGTATACCCAAAAGTTTTAGTAGAGTACACCTCATTGAAAGGAAGTCTCCTGATGATATTGTCAGTCCCTAGACCATCAATTTGAGTTTCTGTGATTACAAAAATGACTGGTTGGTGCCATTTGACAAGGTCCATCACTGTCTTCTTGAAGTTGGGCTTTATAGCCCCTCTACAAATCCAGATTAAAA
Source organism: Quercus suber (assembly GCF_002906115.3). NCBI lineage: Eukaryota > Viridiplantae > Streptophyta > Magnoliopsida > Fagales > Fagaceae > Quercus > Quercus suber. The sequence continues at coordinate 421,868 of NW_027069510.1, forward strand.
TATTCATAATGGGATTAGGAGAGGTCCAGGTGTCAAAACATGTTGGTGATGGCTCCTCCCCTATCTCCCTTGAAGTACAAGCTTGTTTTAGATCTCTCTTCTCCCGAATGATCCTAGGAATAGATTCACCGCATGTTTTAAAACTCCAATCAGGCCTTGATTGCCACGAATATCCAAAGTGAGTGCTATTGATAGGATTGAGAATTGCAAGAGCTTCACCTTGAACAAATTCCCCATGAGAACCATTTCAATTGGCCTCCCTAACAGAATTTTCCTTTGTGAAATCACCAGATCCAAATGGATTTCCTCCAAGGCAGTCAAAGATTTTTTGTAAAAGGGTTGCCAGAATTGATTCCCTTGTTGCTGGGAGATCAAGGGTTGGAATTTTGGCTGATCCGTTAGAAAATGCCAGTACAGATTTGGTGTGGTGATCCACGCTTCGTCCTCCAAAGGGAGGAAACCCAGATGAGCACTTACCTCTATGAATGGGAAGATATTCTTCCATGCCTTTATTTCTTCTACATTCTACCATCCCATAATCTCCGTCGGATCCCTTTGAATCCCTTCTATTGTTGATTTTCCTAATGGGATTATTTTCCCCTTTAGCAAGATCGCCCATTCCATATCTTGAGACATCATTTCCAAAAGACCCAGCACCAAAATTGAAGACAGAATTAGAAGCAACTAGGGATTTTAGGGGCCGTTTTCATTTCCCATCCCGAGGTAGTGGGGTTAACCACATGACTAACTTCAGCTTTCCTATGGTTAGGTTTAGGCACTTTACTAGAGTCTCTATATGAAAAACCTTTTTTACCCTTCAAGGCATTGTGACTATAACTAGCCTTCCCATGATTTGTGATAGGCCAAGAATGTATTGACCCTTTGTGATGAATTAACCAATTAATTAGCCAAGTTAATTAATTAATCCGATTAACATGCAATACGTGTGGTAGCATAAACAAATCACCAACTAAGTTAACATGCAGTGAAAAATAAAGTTGACATGGTGATTTGTAGGGGTGGTCATTCGTGCTCGCGTGTCGGGTTAAGGTGTGAGTACTACGTTATATAGGTCAACCCGAACCCGACCTATTTAGTAAACGGGTCAGGATTCCTCAACCCTAACATGACCTATTTATTAAACGGGTAACCCGACACAACTCGTTTAACCCATTTAATTAGTAGGTCAAGTTAAGATCGACACAAATAACTTGTTAATAACCTGTTTGATTATGACCTGAATAACTTGTTTAATTAAACTTAACCTGAATAACCTGATATCAGCTCCCATGTAATTCAACCATAAATCAAGTAATAAAAATTCAAATAATAACAATAGCAAATAATTCTTTCATTCCTTCAAAAATATAATTTTACCTAGACAAATTTAAGTTTTAAAAAATAATACATATCAACTTTGCATTAAGCAGAACTTAACCTGTGAGTTTTTAAAGCTAAAAAGAGCTTTACAAGGAAATACTGAAATTTGAAACTTTTAGAAAAGCTCCATAAAATTCAAGGTTCATATTTTATAAATTAATAGCTATAAAACACTAATTTCACAGGTCAAGTTTTAGTTTCTACCACAATGTCATAAAGAGAAAAGGAGAAGAAATTTCATTATCCTTCATAGATATTGACAGCTAAGTTGGACAACAAAGATAGGATAACACATCATAGATATTGTCTACTGTGTACCAAGTCTGCCAAATAACATCTATAAACTATTATATTCTATCCATAGAGCAACGTTTCTGCCATTTAAAGTTGACATAATATGGGAAATCTGACACATATGAAATCTGACATAAATATATTATTTTCTTTTTAAAAAATCATCATAAAACTTATAACTCATTCAGCCAACATGTAAATAAAAAATACATTACTATATCTGCATATAACCAATCTCTGCTACAAACCAATGCCTCCACAACATCAGGTTTAAGTGCACTCCTGAATTGATCAATGATTCATCCCCCAACACTAAAAGTGGATTCTGAAGCAACAGTAGAAACAGGAATGATCAAAACATCACGAGCCATAGCAGCAAGTTCAGGATACCAAAATTCATTTCCTTTCCAAAAAGCAAGAATGTCTAATTTTGCATTCCTATCTACTCTTGGTTCATCCAAGTAGAGCTCCAATTGAGTTTTTTTGTGCCTGCCTACCCATATCCATACTATGAAAAGAATCAAATTCCTACATACAAAAACAACATAATAGATATTAATTTAGGCAAAATATAAATAACATAATATAAATAAATAAATAAAAAGAAAAAAAAAACATACTTGCATCATAGACAAAGATCCCTCGTTAGCATATTGTTCTTTAGTTTCTTGAGTAGCTTGACCAGCCATTTTAGAAGATATTGAAGGTGCAAAAACATTACTCACATATTCCCCAAACAAAGCAAATAATTTTTCATGAACCTTCAAATATTGGAGGGAACTAGCATACCCATAAAGCTTCTGATAGCACCAATCAACAAAAGGCAGCTTATACCTAGGGTCTAAGGCCACTGCTATGGCCAACACAACACTAAATTCTATCCAATACTTCTCAAATTTCACAAGCATTTGATCTGCCATTTTCCTCATATACTCATCCTCACTATCACTTTCTTTCTTCAAGGTAAAATAAACAATGAAAACTTGTGGAAAATATAAGTTAACTGTGGGATATTTTGTGCCAGAAAAGACCAATGTCGCATCATAAAAAACAGCCAAAAACTTTTTAATTTTTTCTGCCTTTTCCCACTCACCACCAGTAGGACAATGCTTAAAATTGTAATCAATTAACTCTAGGTGTTGAAAAGCACGTCGATAACAGAGAGCACTTTGAAGCATTAAAAAAGTTGAATTCCATCTAGTAGGCACACCTTGCCTTAAACCTTTCTTACCATCCAAATCCATTTGCTTAACAGATTCATAAAAACATTTTTTCTTCCCTTGTAAGCCTCTTACGTACTTAATGCTTTCATGAATTTTCTGAACAACAACATCAATTTCTTTCAAACCATCTTGTACAACCAAATTGAGAATATGAGCACAACATCGGAGATGAAAAACTTCACCATTACAAACAAGTGCTTTCTTATTTTTCAATTGAGTTCTAAGCATGTCGACAGAAATATCATTGGAAGAAGCATTGTCCAACGTCACACAAAAAATCTTATTCTCAATGCCCCACATAGATAGCAATTTATATACTTTTTCAAACAAAGACACACCATTATGTGGTGGTGGCATAAAGCAAAAGTTCAACACTCTTTTCTGTAAGACCCAATTAGCATCAATAAAATGAGCTGTAACACACATATAACCATCAGTTGCCATAGAAGTCCACAAATCAGATATCAATCAAACTCTACCAGGAACAGATGTCAACACAGATTTCATCCTTTCTTTTTCCCTCTTATACATCTTAACCATATCATTCTTAGCAGTATTTCTAGAGATATTAGGGACATTAAGACACAAGTATGAAAATATTGCCCGTATACCAACATACTCAACAAACCGGAAAGGTAATTCATGCATTATAATTGCAGCACATAACAACTCCCTAAATGTTGTAGGATCAAATTTAGGTGAACTTACAGACATTGCATTTTGGCCAAGTATAAGCTGCCCAACATCCGTTGTGTCTTTTCTTGGACATACCTTCAAATGCCACTTCAAATTTCCAGTACCATATGCTCCAGTAGCAATATATACTTTTCCACACTTCTTGCATTTGCATGTAGACTTTTCTTCATCTTTTGTGGGAAGCATCTGAAAGAAATGCCAAACGGTTGAAGTCCTCCTTCTTTTCTTGTCTTCGTTTTTTGTCTTATTCTTAGACTTAGTCTTAGCCTTCTTTGGTGGAGGAAGTTCAACCACTTCATCAAGTTCATTTTCCGAGTCAAGGTCTTCTCTTTCATACTCAATGTCAATAGGAATCAGCTCATCACTTTCCATCTAGACCAATTTAAAGAAAAATTATTGATCAGAAATTTAGTAATTCTAAGATGACAGAAACAAATAAACTTGAAAAGAAATCATAAAGAACAACAAATAAATTTAAAATCAACAAAACAAACAAACAAATCTACTATAACATTACAGTGATTAACACAAAAAACAAATGGATCTTCAATTATTTTATTTTCAGATGATAGAAACAGAAAACACATGAAATTAAATCATAAAGCAAGACAAATTATTTTAAATCAACAAAAAATAAACATATCTCCTTTTATTTTTTATATCAGTAAAAAAGATCTCTTGTTATGTACTAAAAATCAACAATATAGTGATTACTAGTATACTAAACAGTGCAACAAGAGTGACAAATATTTTTCTGCATAGCGGTGTTTTCTACACAGTGGTGTTTTCTGTGCAGTGTAGTTTTTCTGCACAATGTTATTTTTCTGCATTGTTTTTCTGCACAATAGTTGTATACATGTATAGACTTGCCCTTTTAGCTATACTCACTTGTTTTGGCCTTAAAAAAATATTCTTTTAGTTGTAATTTGTAAAAGGTTTCCGTATATATCAAACATATGCAAATTTGCTGATCCAATATGCATGTGAGTAGAGAGTTGAAATTTAGCTTAAATAAAATGAGTTAATTTAACTTGAATCTGCCATGCACCATTCCACCAACCAGGGAATTAATCCTTTTATGGCTTTAATAAGAAGGATTAGCATTGTGTCTTATTATGTACGGAGAAATCAAAATCATGAAAAGGTTAGAAATTCTCTATCTTTCAAAAGACAAGAAGAATGGTTCGCTTTATCATTCACTTAATTGTCATATATGTAAAAAATGCTTTTCGGCCTAAGATAAGTAACATCGAAAAATTGAAACTATTACTCTAAATGAAACCTACATTAACCTATGAAAGTCCACCGTATCTTTATTTATTATTATTTTTGGAATTAATTTGGAACTAAGACTTATTTGTTGTTATTTAATTCTAACAAGTGGTACGATTCTGAACGTGTTTTATTCGATTTTGAACACCCATCCCACCTTGATAATCCCAATTTATATAAGCTAGATTATTCATCCTTTAGATGTACAATTATTTTATTTTAATTATTTTATTACGTATATAACAATATAACACTCAAAAGATAAAACAATATAGATACATATTACTCATAAACAATTGAGAGTCAGTCAACTCAATTGAAGTGAAATAGAAATAGAAAGACATTAATTGAAGTAATGAAAATCAAAAAAGGCTATAAAATACTGAATCCAAACAAAACAAGCAAGAAAGTTAACCTTAACTCCACAATCCACACACCAAATGCACCAATTGAGTTCACGTAGTGGCCGACACTTTTCCTTCTTTTTTTTAATAAATTTATTTTCTAAACTGAGAATAAGATATCAATTATATATATAGTTTCATTCACTTTCTAATCAAACTTCAAATTCATCAATATTCTATAATTCCCCACTCTCCGAACCCTAAAATATACATTCACATACATACACACAGAAGAAATCTACGATGTATACAACCATTACCAAAACTAAACGACACATATTCAGGTTAACAAGTCTACTATTGATACTAAACAATCATAATGATAATGATTAACACAATAAACAACAAGATCTACAATTACTTAAAATTTCATAAGTAAGAAAACAAAATGAAAATATATAACATATATACCTTCCAAGGGGATTCGGTGGTTGAAAGCTGAAGAAAAAGAACTGGTGAAGCTATGAAGTTGTGAAGGAGAACAGAGAGCAGCGAGGACAGCCACGGTTTTGAGGGGAAGAGATATTAGAGGGGTTGGCTAGGGATTTGAGGGGAAAAGAGAGTAGAGGGTTGAGAGACATGAGGCGGATAAGGTTTTGATTTTATAGTGCAGTTTGTAGAATCTGTATCTGTAAGAGAGGCTGGAGTTTTGAGGAGAAGAAGAAGAGTCAGAGGAGACAGAGTAATGACGTTGATGAAAACGAAAAGACACAAGGTTCAGCAAAGAGGCGTTAGGTCTGGTTTTGAGGAGAATAAATCATAGCTAAGCTTATATACCTAGGTTTTAAGGGTAAAATTGTAAAATTACCTTTATAAGCTAATCGAGTCAAACGGGTCAAACGGGTTCAATAGGTTGAACACAAATACGACCCGTTTAATAAACGGGTTAGTTGTGTCAATCCGAATTTGACCCGAACCCGTTTAGCCTTAATCCATGACCTATTTATAAACGGGTTAGTCATGTCGGGTTCGTGGTTCGTGTCGAATTTTGCCACCTCTAGTGATTTTTTTACGAACGGGGAAAAAAACCTCTAAGGCAAAACCCCACCGGGTGATTTTAAGATCACCACTCTCGAGAATCCACTATTATCACAACAAGCGGTTACAAGTGAAGGAATCCTAGTACCTTATATCAACCTACAGTTGAACCCTTACCCCAATACCCAATTGGACTTGTTTTGTAGTGACAATCTCTCCTTTTCAATGCACGGCTCCCAGTACGTGACTAACTAATCGATGCGTGGATCCAAGTACGCGGCTTACACACCAACTTGAGAAAGATGTTGGCTGCAAAGTTCTTCAGTTCATCCACATGATGAAGATCACGAAGCTCCTTGGTTACAAAACCTTACAACGTACAGACGTAGTAGCTTCTTGAAGAGAGAGATGAACTAGGACATATGTCTCTGGTTATAATATGCTTGTGTAAAACCTTTGCGTCAAGTTGTACTTACTTTCATCAGCTGTGGTGGCCCTTAAAATAATCCTTATATTTTAGGGTTGTGAGAAAAGAAAGCCCAAACATGTATACACGGATTGGATGAAAATCAGAACTGAAAATCTGATTTTCATAAATCTCGATAGATAGGGTATCTATCGAGCAGATGTCGAGCATCGGGAAAAAGCTATCTTTTAAACCTCGATAGATATTGTCTGTCGAGCTAACTATCAAGCTTTGAAATCTAGCACTTCTTCACTTGTTTCTTGGACAGATTTGCATGGCTTTAATACTTGGACTTGAAACTTTGTTCCTTGAAGTATTAAATAAATCCTAGATCTACCCAATTACAAGTAAAGTGTATTTTGTCAAAGGATTAGCCAATATTACATTGACATATGTTCCAAACATGATTCACATATGTCCTAACAATTTGAACCCTTATGCAAGCCATCCTTCTCCTCTTTAGACGCAGTTGTCACTATAGGGGCCTTTCTTTTCATATCTTTTCGACTGTCAGGGATCGTGTCTCGAGGGATTTCTTGGGGATCTCTTATCGGAGATGATGAGTCCTGCCTCCATATTCTGTCCCTAGTAGAGCCTTTTTTAGCACTCTTACCATTCCCATTGGGTTTCTTTCTCCTCTTTACAACCATCCATTCCCTATACGCAAAAGCTTCTAGTTCCATCACATTCTCTTGAGGGATTGATTCAGAATCCTTTAAGGAAACAGTAGGCTGATCATTCTCCAAGGATTCAGAGGAACTGGGATTCTTCGGGGTGTTAGATGGAGGAGTATTCATATTAGAACAGGCTGAATTTCTAATCAAAGCAAGGCAATTCCCTTTTCGATGATCTAAACGGCCACATGCAAAGCATAACATGTTTATGCCTTCATATTGGACTGGTTGGACCATTTTTCCAATCATCATAGAGTTAATTAAAGGCTTATTAATATTCACCTAGACACAGAGCCTAGCAAACCGGCCTTTAGCACCATTAGCCATGTGAGAATCAATGCGCAGCACTAGCCTAATGGCTCTCCCAATCTTCTTAAGAATGATAGGATTATAGAACTTGATGGGCAAAGCAGGTAGTCTAATCCAGATAGCCACAGAGGATAGTGAGGCCTCATCAGCCTTGAACTCAGGCTCCCACTGCCTAATGGCTAAAAAATGTTGACCCACAAACCATGGTCCCCCTTTCAAAACCACTTCAAGGTTCGATTGGAGTTCAAACTTAATATGAAAAAAATCATTACCAGCATCGATGCAATCCATTCTCCCAACAAGCATCCACATTGATGTCAACCTAGATGATAGGAACAAAAACCTCACTTTCCTCCCAAATGTCTTCACAATGATGGCTTGCCCTCAAGGCTCTCTAATTCTAGCCTTCTCTTCTTTTGAAAGGGATATTGCCACCATTCCTTCACAAAGGTTAACCTCCTTTACATTTGACTCTACTTCTTCATCCATGTTAGCTTCAAAACCAAAAGCTTGTTTGTACGCACCTGGGATATCCCCAACCAGCTTGTCCTTGTAGCTCCTAAAGGCATTCTTCTCGTTCCCAGTATTTTCAGAGTGGTTTTCGTCTATGCAATGGTTCTCCTTAAACTTTTTGGTTCTTCTCTCCAAAGCGTCGCTTTCTTTAGAGTTCCTTTCTCTCTCCATTTTCTTTCAAACTTTGGTGTTGTTGTAAATTTAGACCCCTTAAACACACAGATTGCGTAGCCTAGATTAATTAGCCAAGTTGTTACTTAGTCAAATTATGCAATTCTAGGTTAAAGCAATCAAATAATCATATCAAGATATAAAGCAGCGGAATAATAAATAACATAAGATATGATCACCCAGGAAACCACTCGGTAAAAACCTAGGGAGGATTTGACCCACCGGTCCTCAAGGCATAACAGAATTCACTATGAAAGAATTGAAGTTCTTACAGAAGGACTACAAGCTCCTCGCTCGACTTCCTAATGCTACCCACCAGTAAAACTTCCTGACACGACCACGTGCAGGCTCCGAATCCACGGACTACTTCTTTCTTGAATTCTTCAATCAGCTACAAGCTCCCCGCTTGCTTTTCTTTTTAAGTTCCAATGGTTGCAACTATAATGATCTTCAAGATGTTGAAATCATCTCTACCTTGAAAACCCTAAGTTTTGTGTAAAGGAAGTCTCCTCAAAGATCTCACACGAGATTCACACAAAACAGCAATGTATGAGCAACAAAGCAATATGGACAACCCTCAAAAACGTGGCTAGGGTTTAGTTTATATACCTAGGGTAAAAACACAAAACCCTAAACGTTTAATGAAGTAGGGCTGAGTTGGAAAATCTGCAGAAAATTCAACCCGTGCGATTTTCGATCGATCGAGTCTATTCTTCGATCGATCGAGCCAGGCCGAAAGTCCCAAGTACTTCTGCAGCCACTCGATTCCAACTTTACAATATTAAACCGACTTTGAGCAATTCTAAACAAGACTGAATACACTGTTTTGATCATGGTTTGCCAACATTACAAATTAGAGTTCTAAATACAAAAACTCCTAAGACCTTAGAACCTAACAAAAAGGCATCACTTTATAGTGATAATTTCTAGTAAGAGTGACAAAAGCTGTCTTCTTTTAATCATTCAAAGCCAATGGCATCTGGTGGTACCCTTGGAAGGCATCTAAAAAGCTCATCCGAGGATGTCCTACAGTTGCGTCCACTAATTGATCAATCCAAGGCATGGGGAAGGGGTCCTTTGGACAGGCCTTGTTCAAATCTATGAAATTCATACATACTCATCACTTTCCACTTTTCTTCTTTACTACCACTGTATTGGCCAACCATTCAGGGTAGAACACTTCCTTAGTAGCCCCAACCTGCTTAAGCTTATTCACCTCCTCCTTGACAACATCAGCATATTCTTTAGATGAGCGCCGAGGTGGTTGCTTCTTAGGGAGGACAGCTGGGTTGACATTCAGATGATGACAAATGAAGTCTGGATTCACCCCAAGAGCTTCATAAGCATTCCATGCAAACACATCAATGTTCTCTCTAAGAAATGTTATCAACCTTTCCTTCTCCCGAGGGGGCAGTTGAGTTCCGACCTGAAAGAACTTCTCTAGGTCACCATCTATTACAATTTCTTCCAGCTTCTCACACTTTGCCCCTTCCGACACCACATCCATAGATAGAATTGAAATCCTTAATTGTTATGAGCCCCCCTTAGTTGAGACCGAGGACTTAGCTTCAGGCTGGTGCATAATTGTAGCCACCAAGCATTGCTTAGCCATGAATTGACTCCCAACAAACTCCTTAATCTGGTCCCCAGACGGATATTTTACCTTCAAATGTAGAGTTAAAGAAACGACCCCTAGGACATGAAGTCAGAGTCTAGCCACAATGGTCATGTAGGGAGAATATGCATCCACCACAATGAAGTCCACCTCTACCACTTTTGATCCTGCTTGCACAGGCAACATAATTTAACTCCTTGGAATGACAAGTTTCCCATCAAAACTTACCAAAGGTGAATCATAGGCTGTTAAATTCTCAGACTTTTAGTTCAGCCCTTTGTATAAGTCAGGGTACATAATCTCTACACCACTGCCTTGGTCTACCAATACCCTCTTCACGTCATACCCATCTATCTTGAGGGTGACCACTAAAGCATCATCATATGGCTATATGGTTCTAATCTTGTCCTCGTCCGAAAAACTCAACGTTGGTCTAATCTACACTCTAGCCCTTTTCGGCTCAGAATTAGAGTCCTTAGTAAATAACTGAGCTACAGACATCACCCTGGAAGAATGAGAACTAGTTCTTCCAAGTGCAGCAAAGATGACATTAATTATGCCCAAAGGGGGCCTTGAAGAAGCATTCCCCTGAGCCCATGACCTTACTTGGTCTCCTTACCCATTGGGCCAATACAGAAATTGTTGTAACCTTCCATTCTTGACCAGTTGCTCCAGATGATTCCACAGACTTTTACAGTCCTCGATGGTATGCCTTTGTTCCTAATGGTACTAGCAATGAAGGCTCTGGTTGCGCTTTATGGGGTCTCTTCCTATCTTTTTTGGCCATTTGAAGTATGGCTCATTCTTGATCTTCTTTAGGAGCCATTGTGTTTACCACTTAAGAAGCCGTTGACCTAGATTGCCCAACAAAATCCCTACGGGGCCTGCTATTATTGTATCTGTCCGACCTGAAATCCCTCCTATCATGAGGGATAACCTTAGCCTCTCCCTTTCCTTGCTGCTAATCTTCCTCGACCCATTTGTATTTGTCGATACAGTCCATAAGTTGACGCACACTCCTTACCGGCTTCTTGGTCAAGGATTTTCTCAAATCATGCTCAATGGGCAGGCCGACCTTAAAGGTCTTTATAGCCACGTCATCAAAATCCTTATCGATCTCATTAAACATCTCCCAATATCTATCCGAGTATGATTTTAGGGTCTCTTTTTCTCGCATGGACATGGATAACAGGGAATCTAAAGGCCGAGGAACCTTACTGCATGTAATAAAACAAGATCCAAACGCTCGAGTGAGCTCCTTAAAGGAATCAATGGAACCTGTACCTAAGCCATCAAACCACCTCATCACCACAGGCCCTAAGTTAGACAGGAATACCTTATACATTAAGGACTCCTTCTTGGAGTACACAACCATTCTCTAGTTGAAGTGGCTCACATGTTCCACAAGGTCTGTTCGACCATTGTACATGGTGAACATGGGCTGAGTGAACCATCGAGGAATTCTCCCTCCCTTAATCCTGCTCGTAAAAGGTGATTTGGAAATTTGGTTGAGCGCCTTACTCATCGCATCATTCCCCAAGCCATTGGAAGATGAGCTCCTGTTTCTACACTCATGGTGGAAGTCCTCATCATACAAGAAAGACTCACTGAGAGGTGTCTTTGATCTGGGCCTATAATTGTCATCTCCTTCCTTAATGGAAAAAGAAACAGACCTTAAAGGAGTTTTTCTACGTCGTTCACGGCGCAAATTCATCCGCAGATGATCAATCTCCAGCTTTATGTTTCTAGCGTCATCCTCATGAAAGACATAGCCCTCACCCCAAGACTGGCTCCTAGTATGGGTAGTGTGTACACTTCCCTCATGAAAGATGTGGCCCTCACCCCAATGCTGAGACCCCATAGATTTTGCCTGGTTCGGACCTAAACCTACCATAGTTGAATGTTAGACTCACTATAAGACCAGAAGTTTCCCACAGACGGTACCAATTGTAAGGTCACAATTTGAGTCCTTAGCCTAAAGGATGGATGAACCTAGGCCCAAAAAGCCCAATACAATGAATTTGTAGAGAGTGGGTTGGAAAACTGAGTTATAATGAGTTGGACAACAAGTATAGTGGATTCAGATCATAAGAAAATAAAAATAGATTGGTTTAATCTAAAGAAAATCGTTCTCGGCATAATCCGAGGAGATCAGTTCTTATATATTTCTCTCAAGTTTGATTACAAATTTAGTTCTTGATTTCTACAGTGTTTTCTCTTAATTTCTCAATCCTTTTCTCTTAGGGTATCTCTTCCATTTTATACTATTTTCACCTTCCATCTCCACCCTCCACATGCAGATTAGATTGTTGGTGTTGATTCTTGTCCTATCAGCACTTTCCTAAAATCTTTGGGTAGTAGCTGTAAGATTGAAAGTTACTATTCAAGTATCACTTCTTCATTAATGGGGTTAGAGAGTTAGCTACATAGTATTTAATGTGATGGTAGTAGCTTTCCCTTTAGATATTTTATAGCCTCCCTATATCTTGTTCCTCCTTGATACTTATCCTCATTAGTGGAATTGTCCGAAACATTGCTCTTGATGTCAGACCGAATCTTCTGACCTTGGCTTCGCCTAGCCAAGGAAGTATTCATCCTCGGATCACTTTCCTAGAACATAACATCTAAATCCCTTCCTTTATTTATTAATGCTAACCTCTATCATACGTTTATCCATCCTCAGATTTATGAGGTGTCCTCGGACTGGCCCCCCAGCCCAATACATCCTACTGAGCCTAATATCCCTACAATATGAATTTTAAAAACCAAAGTAAAAAACTTAAATCTTTTTATTAGAAAAATCTAATAAAATTGAACAATGAAAACAAATAATGATTTTTTTTTTTTGGTTGAGAAGAATAATAATGATATTTTTAGTTGGCATGAATATGAATATTGATTTATCAAACACCCCAGAATTCATATATTCTTAATTTGGCACTCGGCATTACCTATGTTCCAAGGAACATGTCTAAAACTTCATTAAAAAAAAAATGTAAAGAAAAAGAAAAATAAGAACATGTCCAAATGAGCTTGTACAATTGGACTTGGAAGTTAAGGGCGGCACGTTTGCGTTAGTCCAAAGCTAGCTGACCTTTCTGTTAGGTGGGTTTGGTCCACAAGCCCAATGCCGAAAGGAACCAAAGTGCAAATGGCAAATGCCATGTTGGAGGAAAGAGAAAATTTAAAAACACAAAAAAAAAAAAAAAAAAAAACTTTATACTTGATGATGTGGCACATTTTTAGTGGTGAGTAAAACATAATGTTAGTAGTGGATCTAGATAAACCTTTACCAAGTCCAAACTATTGTTGACCACCAGATCCACTGGTCTGCAATATTTACCCTAGCCCACAAGCACAAATCCTCGGCGCGGAATACAATCCCAAAGTACTCCAAAGACTTAAATATAGTAAAACAAGAAGGTGGTAAGACCCTTGCAGAGTTCCCCAATAGCATAGAGCTTGGGAAGCTCGGTCCCGGTCAAGATCCGAACAACAAGGAGCACTCAACTACTAGTCTAGTCTAGTAGTAGTTTTTTTTTTAGTTGCGGTAGCTTCCGAGCCAACACGATACGGACAACGAGGCCAAAGCAATACTAATAAAGTAAAAGCCCTGTATATTCTATTAGTAAAGCCTAAATGTGCTTATTAAAGATTCTCAAAAAACAAAAAAACAAAAAAACAATAACAAAAAAAGTATAAAAACCAATAAATACTTGCCAACTTAGTAAGTGTGAAAAAAGTTGTCAATTTTTTTTGTTTATTTAATAGCATTACTTTCGAAAGAACATGTCAATGGAGCCAATGATTGATGATTTTATCTCATTTTTAACTTTCTTCCCTTTTCCTTTTTTGAATTTGATATAAAAATATTGAAAAATTTTAGCTACAAAATTACTTGTAGCCTAAGGCTACAACCTTACTTAATATCTTTTTATTGGAGGTGAATTTTGAGAATTCCATAATTTGATTACATCTTCTCCTTATATCCTCCATACTTGCAAATTTTTTTGAAAATTAAAAACCAATAGCTATGCCATCAATAAATTGTTTAAATTACTAGTTTTTGTAGTTTAAAATTATACATATAATATAAACTTATAATCATATAGTATATAATATCTTATTAACATAAAATTTGACATGTGTATTAAGAATGTTAAAAACATGCAATTCAATAGTTAGATTTTCAAAATATGTAGTAATGTTTATTTTATTGAGTAAGGTTGCAGCCTTAGGCTACAACTAATTTTGTAGATAAATTTTGTCCAAAAACTATAGGCTTCATTTGTTTCATTGTGAATTTTGTTCATGTTTGACAATAGTTTTAAAGAAAAATATTTCCTTTTTAGTGTTTAGTTATATTATTGAAAAATACTCCAAAAAAACATTTTATGGTATATAGCCAAGCTTATATGAAAAATCACAAATTTTCATATATATGAAATAAATTAAGCTGCATTTTCTTAAGCCTTCGATTTGGTTGGAGTGATTATAAGGAGAATAGAGGAAATATGGGAGAGATAATGGTGTTTGTGGTTGTTTAGTTGATGGTAGAAAAGGGGGTGGGCGATTTTGGTGAGGCTCAAGAGTTTTCTCTCCTAGTCCACCAAAACACAATTTCCCCAAGTTAGAGAGAAAAAGAGAGAGAAAATGAGGCAAAAATATCTACAAGTTTTTTATTCCACTGTTCAGTGTGTACACATTTATCTTTATATTATATGTGTATATATATATATATATATTTTATTGAAACATTTGTCTTTGTTGTTTACTAGCATGCACTTTTGTTTTATTTATTTTTTATTATTACTTTTTTAATAGAACGTATGTCCTTGTTATTTTGGTTGGTTGGCTGCCTTTTTTTTTTCTTTTTTTGCTACCCGGGTGTAAAGGCTTTTATTTTGTGTTTTGTTTTGTTTTGTTTTTTGTTTGTTTGCGTTCATCATGTTATTTTTTTCTCATTTGTTTTGGGTTCTTGTGCTCAACTTTTTTATTTTTTTATTTTTATTTTTTTAATGAAATGTCTATTTATATACAAATTTTTTTAATAAAAATATAATGTGAAATTTTTTTATCTAATAGGGGCATAAGAGTAAATTTATACAAACTCTATTTTTTATCTTCCCATTTTTCTCTTTGTAAAGTTGTAATTTACAACTATATGTTCTGTTGGCTTTTATTCCATGTCAAATTTGATTGTAATTATGTACAATCTTTTGTACCCTATATTTGTTGTGAGATTTAATTGTAAAGGTTATGTGTGAGAGAGAGAGAATGTGAAGACTCAAGCAAATTGAAGACTGAAGATTTTTCGCGAGTAGCTCACGACTAAGCATCCCTAAGTGATGCATGTGATCTACACATGCTGGAATGTGAAGAGTCAGGATAGGATGGACACAACTGTGTTTCACGAGTAGCTCACAAGTAAGGCCTTCTCGCAAGACATCCGCGAAACATTCTGTTTTGCCAAATTGTCCTATCTGATACACACTTTCTGTACCCACACTATATATATCCACATTACCCACAGATGTTGAGGAGTGCTTCAGAGAGAAAACTCTAGCCACAATCCTTGAGAGTTAGAGATTGTTATACCTACATTTCTCTATATAATTGTTTGTGGATTTTTCTTAACTCCTACCTCTCCATTTCCATACCATTGAGAGGTTGATAGCCCAAACACTTACCACACCCTTTCAGAGTGTCAAGTGAGGTTTTGGTGCTGTTGGGAAGTTTTAGAAGAAGCCAGGCTTTGGCAGATGCAATCGGGCATATTGTGGGATCCAGAGAACTAGACAAGACACGGTTCTGAGAAGCCTTGTTGGAGTAGGAGCTTGGAGGGCTTAGGTACATCGAGTAAATTAGGCTTGGATGGTCTTTTGCTAACCCATGTATCCCAACTAATTGTCTAGTGGATCGATTACCGTTTGGAGGGTGGTGGAGAGGTTTTTTGCCGAGTTTTTTGGTTTCCTCTTCGATAATATATCGGCATGTTATCTTGTGTTTGCATTCTTCTTCCTAACTCTTTTACCTTTCATTTAAATGCTGTATTATAATGATTATGGGTTAGACTTGTTTGTTTATCCGCTCACATTTACTCTATTCCACGCTTAGTATTAAGTTAAAGTAAAATCTATCGAGCCGTAACTTTAATTTGGGGGTCTAAACAGCTTTTGTGTTTTAACACATTTTTTAGCATTCAATTGGTATCAGAGCAGGTACATTCGTTGTGGTTTCATTACCTAAGTGTGATCCTAAACCTCTTGGCTTGCTATGGATAGTGCTATGGCAAAGGCCAATAAGAAGTGTAGTAAAGGTGTTTGTGATAATGACTCTATGAGCATATTTAAAGATTGTCCTAATAATGAGCTTTTAGAGTTATTCAAATCAAAGAAACGTGCTAGAATCTTTATACACATGCTGAAATCATTAGTTCATAGAAATCATGATATTCATAATAACTTGTGTGAGTCGAATTCCTTGATTGATAAATATAAGAGAAGGAATAGACATTTGTGCGAAAAACTTGATGGTTTGAAAAGAAAGCTTCACTCATCAATGAATGATGAAAAGAAAGATGAGTCTTGCTTTGAGCATTCACTCTTCAACCAAATAAAAGAGTTTTTCATCCCTCTACTTTTCCATTTTCGAGCATTCACTCTTCAACCAAATAAAAGAGTTTTTCATCCCTTTACTTTTCCATCCCTCCAACCAAACACAAATGAGAAAAAATTAAAAAAAAAAAAAATTATCCTCCAACTTTTCCATCTTTCCACTAATTTCTATCAACTATCTTTTCCATCTCTCTAAACAAACGAACTCTAAGACTTCTTTGTCTACATTAGATTAGTATCACAGCCTCATTACATGTTATATGTTAAAAAAAAAACATAAAAAGAAAAAGAAAAGCACCCATCACTACACATTGTTATTTAGTATTAATACCTCTTGGGAGAACTCATCTCAAATATTTGGATTCATTTATGGTGCATTTTACATTGTTATTTAGTATTAATACCTCTTGGGAGAACTCATCTCAAATATTTGGATTCATTTATGGTGCATTTTGGGGACATGATGTTGACTAGTATTTTGATCATTTTGGAAGATAAGGGATTTCAAATCTAGATCTTTCAGTTATTAAAGTATCCAAACAATGGATTTAAAATTCTAAAATTTCAAATCCTCCTAAGTATAAAATGGATCAAAACAAGAAATTTTAAAATTTATAGATTAGGAATTAATGCATTTCAAATTTATTGATTTAAAATCCAAATCCAAATGTAAATATCCAAACGCAACCTTGGGTTGCATTTGGGTGCATTGATTCCAAATATATAAATTTAAAAATTCCTTATTTGGATGCGTTTGGATACTTGATTTTTAAATCCAAATCCAAATCTTTGATATTTGGACACTATAAATTTAAAATTTTAAATCCATTGTTTGGATACTTTAATAACCTAAAGATCTAGATTTAAAATCTCTTATCTTCCAAAAATGATCAAAATACTAGTCAACATTAGACTTTTAGGGGCCAATCGGGGCATTTTTTCCATTTAACACAATGCTAACATTTTCGTTAGTTAGCAAGTTTTCGAAACTATTAAAGAAACTAGCATTTCAAGTCTCTTAGACTCGACTTCATTGCAAAAAATTGAGCCTAAGAGACTCGAGTTCTACCTGATGGCAATAGCTAACATGGAAATTTAATCCACATGGAACTCAAGTCTCACTAGCTCAAGCTCCATAAAGCAAACTTGAGTCTTAGAGAGTCGAGTTCCTTAAAGTGATTACACACACAAAACACTCAATTTCTTAAAGCCAACTTGAGCCTTAGAGGCTAAAGTTTCTTAAAGCAAACTCGAGTCTTTAAGACTCTATTTCTTGTGGGATATATATATCTAAATCAATCACTCTCTCACTCCACTTTCACTCCAGATTAGTCACTCTCAGTCACTCGCAGTCTCCCTCTCAGCATCAGTCATAGACATCCTCACTCAACTCGCACTCTCATCCTCTCTCACAATGACTCTCTCTCTATCTCATTCTCTTGTCTCCATCTCTCTCTCTCTTACAATCCCAATAAATTTGCATCTCAGGTAAGGGTTTTACGATTTTGCACTTGAGTTATATTTATTGTTGAGGTGTGGGTTAAGACTTCTAACAATTTTATTTATTTATTGATTTAGGTTTTTATCACAACTTATTTAAGATATTATTCTAAATCTTGTGAATATTTATTTAGCTTTGTTAGTGTAAATATTGTGATTATTTATTTGCTAGGTTTTTATAATAACTTATTTAAGATATTTAGTATTGTTTGGTTTTTATCGTGAATGAGTTTTTATCATGAGGTATGAAATGGATAGTATTGCTAGGTTTTTTATAATAAGTTATTTGAAGATATTTTTGTTTAAGATTTGAATGGGTTTTGAAAGTCATGCCCTTAGAATGATTTGAAATTTGTAATGGGTATGAAATGGATATGAGAGTTTTTATATGTGATGTGGGGTGAGTATGTGAAAAGTTGCTTGAGGTGTTGGGACATAATGTCATAACTGTACCATATGTTGTAACAAGGTGTTGTTGGCATTTCATACGTAATGTTTGTACTTTGACTAGATAAAATATTTTGTAATTGACATTGAATGAAAGTATTATATTAATTTGTCACTAACAAATTACATTTGACTTTAATCGATTCACAATGACAGTCATTGATATAAATCTAAACTACAGTGGAGCGCTTTGCAATGACGATGAGAATGAGGGATTGCCATTTAAAGGGGGGCTATCAGGTGTTATTATATTTAGATACATCATAGGTTGAAGACCCTGAATGATTTGAAGATGATAATTATGGAAGAACTACATGTGAACCTTGCTTTGCATGACATAAAAATTACTTTTCGTTCGCCACATGAAGTCCTCCATCAACGTATTAATTACAGTTATATGGCAATAAAAGAAGACAAACATCTGAAGATCATGTTTGACAGAATGGAGAAAATAGCCCAAGTAATGCTATTGAGTTCTACATAAAGTTGGAGTTGCATGCAGAAGTTGGCGCTGTGGAAATGCAACAAACAACTACAAATCTACAGTTTATACTCCCAGATGATTGATGCACCACGTTGGGAGGCTATACACCCCCATGTCAAGAGACACTAAAAAAAATTGAGAATGAAGGTAGCAATAGATATCAAGATGAATTTTGTACACCTCGAGGTGAATCTTTTACACTCTTAGGGGAGGAAGACGAAGACTATGTTGATCATATTGCCATTAATGGTAAAGATCTTGACAATAGTGATGAGTATGAAGAGAGGATTGAGTGAGATGAATTTGAGAGAGATGTTGATGAATTGCTGCCAATCTTCATGTCAATGATTGTTGAGGTCTAAAAAAGTTATAACATCAAGGCCCAAAATAGCACAGTGGGCGAACCCCCATATAAAAGGGTTAAGCTCACCACAAGAAAAAAGGATGGTAGGCCTAAGTCCATTAGAAAGATTTAAAGCCCATAACCTATGAAGGGATAGGCCTTAGAAAGAAAAACGAAAGAAAGAAAGGAAGAAGCCCAGCCTGTCAAAATCAGAAAATCAAAAGGGAGTCTAGTGATGAGAGTTAGACCGAGATACCCAGGGACTGCTAGAAGCCCGGGGTCCTCGAGACACACAGCAAAGCTGGAATAATATTAAGATAGCTCAAAGGAAGTGCCCAGAAAAACATAAGAAACAAAGAATAGATACATCTTTATCAGCCAACAAATGGTGTAGAAACCTTGAAGGAAGAGAGATTGGAAGTCAGCTCTTTAGGGGACACCCCAGAAAGGAAAGTTAGCGAGGAGCTTTCGGGGAAAAGGCATCAAAAAAAGAAGACTATGAGAAAATAAGGAAGGGACCAGCCATCGAAGTGGCTGGCATGACATAGGCACTAGTACCCAAGTGAATAGAATGATACTAAAAAACGGGAAACAGCCCACATTAAAGGGGTATTTAGCAAGAGTGAATCGAAATAGAATCATTGAGAAAACTCTATTAAAAAACTCAAAGAAAGTAGTAAAAGAAAGAGGAATATCGCCCGGTATCCCGAAACAGCCACTATAGAACATACTTGAATTCAAAGGGATTCAAACTTTGCAAGTATTAGAGGCTTAGATAAGCCATCTTAGTTTGTAATTTTTGAGCTTATTTGGACCTTGTGATACATCTTAGTGAGCACATTGTAATTTACAACTAATAAAAGTAATGAAACATTTCACAATGTTTTAAGGATCCCGAACAATTATTTTGTCTATCTCTTTATTACATTGTCCCTTTACTATTTCTTGTTGTTCAATACCTATATATATTCTTGTCTGCTAGTATGTACGTATTGTAGGATTCTTATTCTATGCACCACTTGGTTTGTAAACAACACATTTAGCTGCGGTGAACTAAGCTCAGTCCCTTTAAACAACAACTAAAAGGCCTAGGGTCCTTGCTTCAACTTAGGCCTGGACACTATCCTTGCTTTAACTCAAGACAGAGGAACGAGGTGCCTCTAGTAGAACAGGAGGTTGCATTAGGACAAAGGCACGCAGGACAGGAGCCAGACCCTGTGGCTCGAATGGCAGAAATGCTGAAAGATTTGCAGTAAGAGATTTGCCTCCTTAAAGAGGGAAAGACGCAGGAAATCAGGGATAACATCCCCCCTGTGGTCAAGTAGGATAGAGCCTAACTAGAGGGAGGGTTAGCAGTAGAAGGGGGACCCAGTACCTAACACTGGCAGATGTCAATGCCCTTTTGGAGCAGGAAAGGGAAAAACTCTTAGGGATCCCCAAGAAATTTTCTTCGGATCCCCCATTCCCTCCAGAACTCCTTGGTAAGCCATATCCCAAAGGATATGAACCCTCGAAGTTCCATCCTTTTGATGGAAGAAATGGAAGCGCTATAGAACACGTAAGTAGGTTTATTCACATTATAAACCCTTACATAGGGGATAGAGAGTTATGTCTAAGGGAGTTTGCTAAGTCCTTAGTGGACAGAGCATATACATGGTACACCGTGCTGAGGCCTAGGTCCACTAAGACCTAGGATGAAATGATGGAAAGGTTTTGTGCAAAGTATTACCTAGGTGAGGACAAGGTCACTTTCCAAAGCCTTCAAATGGTGAGGTAAAGGCTTAGAGAGGATCCTGTCCAGTTCATCAAAAGGTTTGAGGACGTTTCTCTGGACTGTTATGGAGACCATGAAGAAAAAAGGCTTGTGGAGACCTACATATCCAACATGCTTTTTTATTACAAGCTTAACCTTGAAAATTTATGCATAACTCAGTTTGTCGACCTGCTGCAAAGAACTAGAAGGACAACGCAGACTATGAGAACAAAGAGGGTGCTAGTACCCCAGGCCATGACAGCATCAATTAGAGAAAAAATGAAGAGGCCTGAAGGGAAAGTGTTCGAGGAGCCACTTGTGATCCCATGTATTACAAAGGAATTGAACCATGTCTTGGACAAATGGATTGGAAATGGAATTGTTAGGCCATTTATTGTGTCCAGGCCACCAACTGAGGAAGAAAGGAAGAATCCTTTGTTTTGCAGGATTCATAACTATGTCAAGCACTGCACTAGGGACTGCTGGACCTTTCATAGGCTTTTTCACAAAAAGCTTAGGGAGGGGACCCTGGAGCTCGCTCAAAAGGAGCTCGAAGTGCAAAGGAACCCTCTACCTAATCACAAGGGAAAAGGGGTGGTGGCTGTAGTAATCCATGGGAACCCAGCGGAAGCAGAAGAATCTGAAGGATCCTTCCATCCAAGCACAGTCAAGACTTTCCAGAAGAACCCTAAAGTTCAAGTCATTATTTAACCAGTTGGGATTTGGGTAGAAAGCAAGAAGAGTGGCCATAGAGTCCCTTATGAGTATAGCAGCAGATTCAAGAATGGAATATTTCACAGCAGAATCCCATGCTAGTCGAGCTTACTTGGAGACAACCAATGCAATAACCTTCACTGATAAGGACATGGAGGTTGAGCATCTAGACCACCGCAGACCTCTTTATCCGATGGCCACCATAAATGGCGTCCAAGTTAGAAGAGCATTAATAGACACAAGGACATCACTCAACCTTATTGCCCTGAGTACCCTTGAAGCCGTGAGCCTGATTGGTAGCTTGCAACTTGAAACAGTTTGGACGAATGTCTCTAGACTTTCCACAAAAATGACAAACCTATGCAAGCTTATAATGCAACTTGCCTTTAGGAGGATTAGGAGCCTTAGGTTTAGACTCTTGAAAATCAACCCTAATCTTCCCAAGAAGTGCACCTTCTACAAATTTAGCAGCCTCACTCACAGAGGGTTTGACAACCTCGCTCACAGGGGTTTCAAAAGGAGAACAGAATTTATGGAATGGTATTCAGGTACAGAGATGCTTTCAACAAAACCTAAAACAGTTTTGTCAAAGGGAGACTTTTGAATACTCAGCATGTGATCAAGTTTAGAGCTTGCAGACTTATTAGTTTGTTCTCTAGTAGTAGATAGTTCAGGTTTCAAATTCTTAACATTATCAAGCAAAAGCATGTTCTCAGTCTACACATTATTCAATAATTTATTAGCATTAAACAATTTCACAAGCAACTTTTTCTTTTCAAGTTCAAGAGATGCAATTTTCTTTAAGCCTAAATAAACACTCATAGCATTCTTTGCAGCAACTTTGCAAAGCTTATTGTAGGCTTCTTGTAAATTTGCATTCTCAGAGAGTTCCCCCTTAGAAGGGTTCTCTTTAATAGCAATACTTTCATTAACTACAGCAGTAGCAGTGAAAGTAATGAAGGTTCCATCCTCATCACTTCTAGACTTATTGTCAGAAACTTCATCATCACTAAGGGTTATAGCTATAGCCTTACCCTTAGACCTCAAGAATGTAAGACATTCAGATTTCACATGACCATACCCTTAACACCCAAAACATTGTTGACCCATAGAATTATTAGAAGGTTGGCCTACTTTTTCTTTAAGTGTTTTAGTGTTGTTCACCTTAGTGGGATCATTCCTCCTAAAGTTTATAGGTTCATCATTGTTCTTATCTCTTGCCCTTTTGTTATTGTTCCTAAGGAAGTTTCTAAAGTTCTTGGCAAAATAAACAATCTATGTAGCAGAGAGCTCATCATCAAATCCATTCATCTCAACATCATCAACAGACTTAAAAACCATTGATTTGGATTTGCTAGTCTTAGGTAGGTCTAACTCATAGGACTAAAGAGATCCTACAAGTTCATCAACAGAAATAGAGTCCACATCCTTGCTTTTAGTGATGACAGTCACTTTGGGTCTAAAATTCTCAGTCAAAGATCTAAGAATCTTCCTAATAATTTTAGGTTGATCATAGATTTCACCTAAATTATATACAGAATTAACAATATCATTAAGCTTAGCATAGAATTCATCAAAATATTCATCATCAGACATCCTAATGCTTTCAAATCTAGATGTTAATTACTGCAACTTATTAATTTTAACTGTCTTTGTGCCTTCATGCACAGTTTAGAGGATATTCCAAGTAGTATGAGCAACCTCAACATTAGAGATTCTCTTAAATTCCTCCATAGAAACTGCACTAAAGATCGCATTCATAGCCTTGCTATTAAAAGCGGTTGCTTCTTTTTGAGAAGTTTGTCACTCACTCACAAGAGTAGTGGGCTTCGCCCATCCGTATTCAACGGAGTTCCAAACTCTCTCATCAATTGATTTTAGGAATACTTTCATCCTTACTTTCCAATAAGCATAATTATTCCCATTAAAGTAAGGTGGAATAACAAAAGAGGGTCCATATTCCATGACAACCGGGGTTAGGGATTAGCACTTAGATCAAAGGATCTACAACAAGAAAGCTACTCGCTCTGATGCTACTTGTTCATTTTTAGACCCTTTAAAACATAACTAGATTAACCTAGTTAATTAGTCAAGTGATTACTTAGTCAAATTATCAGATCTAGGTTAACACAAATACATCATATCAATGTAAAGTGCAAAAAGTAAAGAATACAAAGATATGATGACCTAAGAAAATCAAACCGGTAAAAAACCTAGGGAGGATTTAACCTAGCTATCCTCAAGGTAAACCGAATCCACTATGAAAGAATTGAAGTTTACATAATAGCGACTTAGACCACTAACATCCTATTGCTACCTCGAGTAGGAAACTTACTACCATGACCACGTGACAGCTGCGAGTCCCATACTACTTCTTTCTTGGATTCTCTGCAAGTACAAGCACTCTCGCTTATGTATCTTTAAGCTCTTTTATCTACAACTGAATTGAACACCAAGTTCTTGACATAGTCTTGATTCTTGATAACCCTAAGTATGTGTGGAGACAAACACCTCTAGATCTCACAAAAGATTCACACATATAGCATAAAGAGTAACCTTAAAACGTGGCTAGGGTTTTCCCTTTTATACTTAAGACAAAACATAAAACCCTACACGTCATACGGGCTTGGGCTGAGTTGGAAAATTCTGCAAAAAAAACGATTTGTACGACTTTCGATCGATCGATCAAGCTAGGTAGATTTACAAAGTAAATCTTGCAGAACACTTGATTTCAACTTTACATATAAATACACTTTGAGCAAGTCTAAGGCGTTTTAATCATGGTTTGCCAACATTACAAAATGAAGTTCTAATACATTAGTTCCTAGTTCCTTAGAACCTAACAAAGAATAATAAACTTGGGAGCTGAGCTGGGATCCCAGAAGCCTTTGTTCATTAGTAGTCAGTTAACAGCACAAGAGGAGCAATTAGTGGCCTTATTAAAGAAATATATGGATGTACTCGCGTGGACCTATGATGAGATGCTTAGTCTGGACCCAAGATTGTTGGTTCATTCTCTCAATGTAGACTGAGGAGTCAAGCCAGTAATCTCGCTAGCCAGGATCTTTCACACTGACGTAGAAGCTTAGATAACTCAAGAAGTTAAGAAGTTGCTAGCAGCTGGTTTTATTAAGCCCATCCAGCACCCCAAGTGGCTTTCTAACATAGTACCAGTGAAGAAAAAGAATAGCCAAATCTGGTGCTGTGTGGACTTTCACAATCTGAATAGGCATGTCCAAAAGATGAGTTCACTCTGCCTAATATTGACCTCCTTGTGGATTCAGCTGTAGGAAGTTCTATGTTTTCATTTATGGATGGATATAATAGGTATAACCAAATCTGCATGACTGCCAAAGATGTAGAGAAGACAGTATTTAAAACCCCAATTGGGAATTTTTATTACATTGTGATGCCCTTTAGCCTCAAAAATACAGGGGCCATGTACTAGCGAACCATGACAGCTATTTTTCATGACATGATGCAAAAGAAAATGGAAGATTATGTGGATGATATTGTGGTAAAATTAAAAAACTAGGGCAGGACACTTTTAGATACTTGAACAAATTTTTGAAAGGTATAGGAAGTACAAACTACGCATGAACCCTATGAAGTGTGCATTCGGGGTATTTGCTAGGAAGTTTCTTAGGTTCCTAGTACATCACAGAGGCATAAGTGTGGATCCAACCAAAGTCATAGCCATTGCAACAATGAAAAGGCCTACAATGGTAAGAGAGTTCAAAAGCTTCCTAGGGAGGGTTTCCTACATTAGGAGGTTTATACTAGGATTGGCTTTAGTCACAAGTGGTTTATCCAAACTTGTGAGAGACCGCGCCCCCGGACCATTTTAATGAATGTTGGGCCAAATCCACGTGAATGGGTGGAGTCGTGTTATTGCCTCTCAAAATGGAGGTTCGACTAGTTATATTTTTCCCTTTAGATTAAGGGTTTTATAATGGAGCCGCCACTTATTTAATTATTGGAAAAATAAGAAAACCATAATTGAAAAATTCCTCATTTTATTAATTTGAAATTGAATTTACATTGAACATAAGAAATTACATGGCTTTGGTCCTAGATACAATCTAAGATAAAGTACATGGCTTTGTTTCCTAGTTACAATCTAGAAATTGAAAATTACAAGGATAAGCATTTGATCTACTAACCCTTGATCTAAGTTCGGAGGCTATGTTACAAGGTGGGAAGGTGTTAGACACCCACCTTGCCCGGTGAAACCGGTCTTCTAGACTATGGTGGCCAACAATCATATCATATCATCTAATATGCCAATCAATTTACATGTTGAATTTAATATGTGTGCATGTGATAAACCCTAATTCAATTTATTAAGCACTTCATTTGGATTGAAAAATAAATTCTAGTGAATGTGTGTGGATGGTGATATCCTAGATTCAAGGACTTGAAAGAATTATGAAACAAACATGTTTTTCATCTTTTTGATGTGGATTTAAGATCAAAACTAGTGTTTATGCTTGAACATGTGATGAACAACCAAGGACATATAAAAAACACATAAGAACATTTAAGAACATTCAAACATATTCAAGAGAACTTAAATAATCACTATCATGCTTTAATTCTAAATTCTCATCATGGCAACACAATAAACAAGTTAGGAAAATGGATTATACTTTCATACAAGATCCATACGGTAGAGGAGGAGACTCTTGGTGGAGGTCCTAAGGGTGAAGAAAAGAAGAACTAGGAGAGGGAGAGTGAGTCTCAATCAATACCTTGAGTCTCAGGAAGACCAAGATATGACAAGACTACTCTACTTCACTAGAACTCAAGAGGGGAGAAGAAAGGGGATTTTTTGGTGTCTTGGAATGAAGGAGGGGGAGGGTTTATATAGTAGTGGTGGAGGGAATATGAATGGAAGGCCATTTAATGAGGGTTGACAAGGATCATGAACCTAGACTTCATTTTAGCCTTGGAGAAAATCTGGTGCATTAAATGTAGAGATTGGTAGGAGTGGGGAGCAAGCCAAAATTCGGTTTTCCGTAGCTGCTGTAATAGCCTGTAGAGCCATCTTTGAAAAATCATATCTGACTTAATTCTGATCGGAATTGTCTCGTTCTTGTACTCAAATTGAAGCCCTGGATGTCTAGTTTCTGGGAAAATTAACCTCATTCATAGATTCAAAATATTTTGAGAGATATCGATGAAATGGTGAGCAGATGTCATTTGTTAGAAAATGGTTTAAATGGCTCCAATCACTCCAATTTCAGACTTAATTAGTTTCAATTTACTCTAATTAAAAGATAATTGCACAAATTACTCATTGAATAATTAATGTTTAACTATCTAATTAATTAGGTGTATGCAACCTCACCATAAAATGTAGTCCTAACCAATCAAATTATGACACATTATTGATATTAAATTGATTAAACTTATAACCAATTAAAATCAATTGTTCATAATCACATATAGTCGGACTCAATTTGTGATAGTGCATCTCAGCCATTAAAACTTGATTTGATGATAACTTTCAATCTGGTGGTCCGATTAGGGCTTATAACCGGTCAATTTGATCATTACAACATCAAGATCATTTTAGTGAAATGAGATTAAGGATCTAATGGCCAGAATCAAGATGCATATTTTCAAGATGAAAATACCATTTTACCCTCCATGTGAGGTTAAATACGGGTTGCAAAATAGGGTGTCAACAAAACTATTGAAAAAGGGGGTTGATTTCACTTGGGAAACTGAGTAGTAGGAAGCCTTTCAGAGGATCCAAGAGATCATGAATCACCTTTCCACCCTACAAGCACTAATATGAGGGCAACCCTTTTTGCTATAGTTAGCCTCAAACTCCTAGACTATGGGAGCCCTACTAGCATAGAAGGACGATGATGGGAATGAACAACCTATTTATTACGTAAGTAGGACACTCAAGGATACTGAAACTAGGTACCCCAGGATAGAAAGAGTATGTTTGGTAGTTATCTACAAATCACAAAGGCTAAAACGATACTTCTCAGCCCTCTAGATCCTCTTGATGACTAAGTCACATCCCATAAAAGCACTCTTTCACCAACCTCTCCTGACAGGAAGGATAGCATAGTGGCTGATTTTACTATCTCAATATGACATCGACCTTAAGACCCCCAAGGCTGTCAAAAGTCAAGCCATAGCAGATCTGCTAGCCTAGTTCCTATGGAAAGAGGAATGTTCACTAAGCAAGGAGATCCCTGGGGAAGTGGCGGTGGCAGAGCTCTTAAGAAAGAAGTGGACAATGAGATTTGATGGGTTAGCAACAGCAACCTCAAATGGGCTAGGAATTGTACTAAGCTGCAAAGAAGGGGACACCATGCCCTTATCTTTCAAGCTTGGGTTTTCCTGTTCAAATAATGCTGCTGAGTACGAGACATACTTGACTGGGCTGACCATAACACTCAGCATGGGAGTAAAGCATATGAGGGTCTTAGAAGACTCCAATCTTGTGGTTTCCCAGGTGAAGGGTGACTTTGCACTGAGAGAGCAGAGTTTGGCAGCCTACAGAACTTAGGCACAAAGATTGGAGCAGGAATTCTAGACCTTTAGTGTGAAATACACCCAAAGGAGTGAGAACAGGTTCGTAGATGCATTAGCCACCCTAGGATCCCAAATGCCATTCAAAGGAAGAAACACTCTGGTAAGAATAAGTAGGCAGGAACATTCCATTATAGGGATCCTCAAAAAGATATTCCCTAAAGAACCAAATCAGGAAGATTGGAAGAGTGGGGTCAAAGAAAAAAAATGAAAGAGGCAGGACATGGAGGAAGTATTAAGGAGCTAAGAGATTACGTTTTGATAGAAGAAGAGCTATACTGGAGGCTACTCGGAGGGATCATATCCAGATGTATTAATGAGAAAAAAGGAAAGCTGAGATTGGAAGAACTACATAGCCAAGTCTGTGGGGTTGTAGAAAAAATCAACTTATACAGAAGGATGTAGCGCATGGGGTACTATTGGCCAAATATGAACAAAGATGCTGCAACTGTTCAGGGGGAGTGTCAATGATGTCAACTTTCAATAGACAAGGAAGAAAGCTATGATGTATTTGTTATAGAAGATTAGAGGACTCCATTCATTAAATACTTGGCTCAAGGGATCTTACTAACTGATAGGACATTAGCTCACCAGCTCAAGAAACTTGTGGTCATGTATTTCTTATAAAACAGGATCCTATTGAAAAAGGGATATAGTGGGGATCCCCTAAGATGCCTGGGGCCGAAGGAAGCCAAAGAAGTAGTTAGGAAAGTCCATGTCAGAGACTGTGGAAGTCACCCAGGAAAAAGAAGTCTCTACAAACAGTTGTTACTATTGGGGTACTATTGGCCAACAATGAAAAGGGATTCCGAGTAGCTGGTTAAAACATGTCACGCATGCCAAGTACTTGGAGATGCAATCCACACTCATCCAAATGTGCTACAAGATATGACAATACTGTGGCCTTTCCACACTTGGAGGCTTGATCTTATAGGGCCTATAAACCCTCCTTCCAATGTTACATATGGATCCTGGAAGCCACCAAGTACTTTACAAAAGGGGTAGAAGCTATCCCTTTGAAAAAGGCCACTAGAGCAGCTATGGCAAACTTCATTCGAGAACATATCATTACAAGGTTCAGGATCCCAAGGAGGCTAATCAGTGACAATGGGACACTGTTCATAAACAAGGACATGAAGAACCTAACTGAAGCATATTACATCAAGCATGGAAGGTCTACACCATACTACCCATAAGGAAATGGTCAGGCTGAAGCCACTAACAGGATGATGCTGAAGATTATTAAAAAAATGAAACACGAGTATGGAGAAAATGGAGTGACCACTTGGCAGATGTACTCTAGGCATGCAAAAGCTCTATAAAGACAGCCACAGGATTCTCACAATTCTCCCTAGTTTATGGGACAGAAACAATCAACCCTATGGAGTTAGTTGTCCCTACGCCAAGAGTAGTGCTTAAAGAAAACCAAGAGGACACTGAGGACACAAATAATAAAAGAAGGGTGGCAAATCTAGAGGGGTTAGAGGAAGAAAAAGAAGTGGCCAGAAAGAGAAGCCAGAGGTACTAGCAGAGGATGGCTAAGGCGTATACACAGACTGTACACCCAAGGGCCTTTACTAAGGGGCAGCTAGTGTTGAGAACAGTAGAGCATGTAAGGAGAAACCTTCCAGGGCCCTCCAAATTTGCCCCAAAATGGGAAGGACCTTACATCATTAGAGGTGCCCATGATAGTAGGTATTACTACCTTACAAAGGAAGATGGGACAGTCTTGACAAATCCCATAAATGGGAAGTGGTTGAAACAGTACTAAGCATGAAAAGGAAACCTCGGTACACTGAGGCATTTTTGCCAACTCTCCAACCTGCTAAGTGTTTCATCATTCTTTACTTTTGTTATGAATTTTTTTTAAGTACCTTTTTTTTAGGAACCCATGGTAGGACATTCTGTGGTCCTTACTATCTTTGACAACTCCTTTTTGTGTTCCTTAGATGGTGACTTTGCTTTAATTCAATGAAATCTTTTTTTTTTTTTATTCTTCTTTAAGCTACAACTAAGTTAAATATTACAAAGTCCAAATATGGGATGACTTTGGGGGGTACCTGGGCCAATGCAAAAAAAAAAAAAAACTTTGACACATGACCCAAGACTCACACTACAATTAGTTCAAAGTACATGACCTGGGACCACGGGTAAAAGCAAATGCCTGAGATACCTAGCCCAGTAGTTGACAAAAGGGATCTGTCTGGTTCATGAACTAGGACTTGAAAAAAGAAAAAAGAAAAAAGAAAAAGAGAAAGCATCCAATGTACTCAGTACAGTACTTGTGCAGCAGAATAACTACCAGGGTACTTGATCCAGGACCTACAGCAAAACTTGTAGGGACCATGGCCCAAGACTCAGTAAGAAAAAAGAGAAAGAAAAGTAGCAAACAAAAAAAAGGAAGAATAGATCCACATGCTACTGAAAAT
Organism: Quercus suber; assembly: GCF_002906115.3. Taxonomy (NCBI): domain Eukaryota; kingdom Viridiplantae; phylum Streptophyta; class Magnoliopsida; order Fagales; family Fagaceae; genus Quercus; species Quercus suber. The sequence goes on from NW_027069510.1 coordinate 452,705, forward strand.
TAGAAGCAGTATTAAAAATAAAAAAAAAAAAACAGATCCATGTCACAGAAAATGGGGGAGGAAAGCCAAAAATGGTGTTCAATAGAAAGAGATAAAACTTATACAACCCAAACCGTCTGAAAAAAAAAATTTGAACTAGCTAAAAAAACAAAAGCTAAGGAATAAAGCTGGCCAGCAAAGAATTGTATGGAGAAATAACAGGAATAGGTGGGGAAGAGAGAACTCACTACCTTTTAACCTTCAAGTCTTGCAAAACTTTGTGAGCACGAGCTAAAGTGTCTTTAGCAGCAGTAATTTCAGTATCTAGACTCTTAGAAGCTTGCCTCTGGAATAACATATGGGCCAGTGAACGCAAGTGCTCTAGCAAGAAGGACAGATTGAACTTCGCTTCTATGAGATCCTATATCACTCCCCTCCATTCCAAAAGTTTTTCTCTAGATAAAGAGTCAAGGGAGGAATCCCTCAAAGAGATCAACACAACACATAGCAGCTCCATCAGAATATTGCCTAGAAATACACCTTCTCTGAACCCACTAGTGAAGTCTCCATGGATCTTGAACAACTCTTCCAGCAATGGCAGACCTTCCACAGGCACATAGAAGCGCATGAAGCTACCGTAGGGAGGCCCAAAGTGATAAAAATGGCTTGTAGGGAAGCTATTGAACTCCAAAAGATCAAAGCGGGCCAGGAAAGTAAGGAGCCCTGAGCCAGGGTCTAAAACAGTCACCTTAGAAGCTTCCCCCATTGTTGTATCTCCACTCGCAGGGATTAGGGAGCTTTCAACCCTCTGGATGGTTTTAGGGGGGGGGTTCCTGCTTGAGATTCAGTAGCCTAGATGTCAGAGCAAACTCCACAACTGCCTCAGGGACTATAGGCTCAAGACCCTTAACACTTGTGTCAACACCTGCAGAAGCAAACCAAATTCAAAAATGGAGAAAGAACCAAGGAAGAAATGTAAAGTGGGAAAAAAAAAAAAAGGTATCACCTTCCTGTGGTAGAGCTTCCACCTTTTGCCCCTCTGATTTCCTGGAGGACTCTGTGAAAGAACACACAACACATTGAAGAAAGGGTGAGGAAACCTTGGCAAAATGACTAAAGGAAGGTAAGGATACTAGGGGCTTTGCCATAGAAGGAAAAGGGAAGGAGAGGAAGTACAATAAAGGTAAACAACACGCATCTTCAGAACCCTTTGATTCCAAGGAAGAGACGGCTTTAAGGGCAAAGTGAACACTGGTTTGACCTAAAAGAGAAAGAGAAAATGGGAACTCTCAAAAAAAAAAAAAAAAGATAAAAGAGAGATAAGGTTAAGCATACTTATAAGGGGTGAATGAAGCTCACCTACTTGTATGGATGGAGACGTGCCCCCTAAGGGTTCTTTGCTTAACACAGGTTCAGTCACAGGTTCAAATGACATAGTTTTGATAAGACTAAAGGTCCACACAAGCTGGGGATCTTGGGAAACAAGAGGCTGGGAAGTTTCAGAGTCTTGAGTAGCTAGGGGAACAGAAGACAAAATGGGCTGGACATCCTGCATTGGCTGCCCAACCTCCTAAGTCACACCACCACTAGAGGGCTCCTCTTCCACGATTGGGGAAACAGCAGAGGGAGCTGTAATCACTTCTTTCGTCAGAATTCCACTAGTCATGGGAAGAGGTACCTCCACCTGCACACAAAAAAAACAAAAAAAAAAAAAAACAAGTGACAGGACATCACAAAATGCATAAGTACACAGCACTAGAAAAGGTTGGAAGTAAACAAAAAAGGGGCACGAATAGAAGAGAGCCATACCATATCATCACTAGACGACTAACTCTGGCCTCTCTTGGGGTCTGACTTGCGTTTGGACTGCAAGGAAAAAATAATCATTCATCAGTTAAAAGAGAAAGGGAAAGACACTGATAATAAACTACTGCAAAAATAATAGAGAGAAGAAAGAAAGAGGCCTTGCCCTTCTCTCTCTCTCTCTACAGAGTCTCCAATGGTCTTTTGTCTACTATAGGTATGTCTAGAGGATCCTAAGGGAGATTGGGGTACAAAATCAAAGGAACCTAAAGAACCGTGTGCTGAGGAACTCATAAGAACCTGAGAGAGAGAAGACTCTACCTTAGTCTTCACTCGAGTCCTTGGAATTAAAGGATGCCCAACTTCCTTTCCAACTGTAGGGGAGCTCTAACTACTTCTGAGATCTTGCGGTCTTCCTCTTCTTAGTCTCAGGGCCAACCTTAGTACCCTCAACACTTTCTTTAAGCTTAGCTCTTTTAACTTTTTCTTGCTTAATCTTCTTTTCTTTACCTTTGCCTATGGGAGTGCCAGCCTTAATTGCTTCCACTACTCTTCTTTAAATGGCACACCAAAAGAAGCACCAACAATAAGGTCACACCCTGACCAAGTCTCTGGAAAATCTTGCGCATAACACACCCAATCACCCCTAGAAGCATGCCACTTCACAAATCCTGTCTTGCTGCTTATGGCAACAGATACAATGCCAGCAGTGGGGAGGGATAGACACCTGTTGGAGGTAGGAGCAGGGAGAATATTAGGATTGGGAATTCTCCTAATATTGCCAGAACCAACATAATAAGAAAAGGACTTCTGAACTCTTCTCCAGTAGCCAGCAAAACCATTGGAAGCAAAGAATCCTCTTTGGGAGTTGGGCACAACGAATTGAGAACCCCTCTATGGCTAATAAAAGAAGGCCTGAAGCCTCAAGAACGGGTCCAGAGAAGGGAGAGAAGGTACTATGTCTTAAATACTGGAGGGATGTCCTGATCAAAGCCAAATTGTCGGAGTACCTAGTATGCTTAGTAGTGGGTATACCTGGGGTCACTTGAGGAAGGCACAGGAAGCCATAAGGGACTAACACAAGCTTGTGACTAACACAACCCACACAAAGGCCCAAAATAGCACAATAGGTGAACCCCATATAAAAGGGTTGAGCTCATCACAAAAGAAAAGGATGGTAGGCCCAAGTCCATTAGAAAGATTTAAAGCCTGGAACCCATGAAGGGATAGGCCTTAGAAAGAAAAACAAAGGAAAGAAAGGAAGAAGCCAAGCCTGTCGAAATTAGAAAATCAAAAGGGAGTCCAGTGATGAGAGATGGACCAAGATACCCAGGGATTGCCAGAAGCCCGGGTCCTCGAGACACGTAGCAAAGTTGAAATGAGATTAAGACTGCTCAAAGGAAGTGCCCAGAAAAACACAAGAAATGAAGAATAGAAACATCTTTATCAGCCACCCAATGATGCAGAAAGGAATCAGAGAACTTGGGACTAGTAATTCATGAACAAAGGGTTGGTACCTCGGGGAACCCAGAATGAAGAACCACGAAGGGAAGTAGTTGGGAAAACTTTCAACCTGGCAGAGATGGAATCAGCTCACTCGGGAAAAATGACAAAAGGAAAGGTAGCCAAAAAAGCTGAATTTGAAAAGGTGAGGTGTAGAAACCTTGAAGGAAGAGAGATTGGAAGTCAACTCTTTAAGGGACACCCCAAAAAGGAAAGTCAGCGAGGAGCTTTCGTGGAAAAGGCATCAAAAGAAGAAGACTATAAGAAAATAAGGAAGAGACTAGCCACCGAAATGGTTGGCATGACATAGGTGCTGGTACCCAGGGGAACAGAGGGGGGAATCAATGGTACCCTAGAACCCTAGAATGACACTATAAAAGGGGAAAGCATCCCACATTGAAGGGGCATTCAACAAGAGTGAATTGGAACAGAATCATTAAGAAAACTCTGTCAAAAAACTCAAAGAAAGTAGTAAAAGAAAGAGGAATATTGCCCGGTATCCCGAAATAGCCACTATAGAACATAATTGGATTCAAAGTGATTCAAACTTTACAAGTCTTAGAGGCTTAGATAAGCCAACTAAGTCTGTAATTTTTGAGCTTATTTAGACCTTGTGATACGTCTTAGTGAGTACATTGTAATTTAGAACTAATAAAAGTATTGAAACATTTCACAATGTTTTAAGGATCCCGAACAATTATTTTGTCTCTCTCTTTATTACATTGTCCTTTTACTGTTTCTTACTGTTCAATACCTATATATTCTTGTCTGCTAGTATGTACGTATTGTAGGATTCTTGCTCTGTGCACCACTTGGTTTGTAAACAGCCCATTTAGCTGCGGTGAACCAAGTCCAGTCCCTTTAAACAACAACTAAAAGGCCTAGGGTCCTTGCTTCAACTTGGGCCTGGACATTGTCTAAAAAAGGACCCTCACAATGATATATTTGATTGTGATGAAAATTATACGGATGATGATATTGGTGTCCATCATGTTACAAACACAATCCCCAACTTCACACTTCCTGCCTCATCATTCTATGCAAATACTTGGGAAAATATAGTTGATTCTTCACATCTTGAGATACCATTTGCTTATACTTGGCAAAAGGGGACGAATTTTAGTAAATGGTTGATTTTTACCAATAAAGAAAGGGTGAAGTGCGCATTAACAATTTACGCCTAGGGAAAACAAACATTAAATAATCACTGGTCGACTAAGGTGAAACTGTGCGTGAAATGCATTGATGAGTTATGCAAATGGTATGCCAGGACATTCATGAAGCCTAAACTTCATGGACTATGGATGGTCACAATTTATGTGGGTTCTCACACTTGTACCCCACAATGCCTATACTAAGATAGTACATTGTTTTGATTCAATCTGAAATTCTATCATTTAGGATTTGACTAATTTATTTGGCATTTTGGCTTCAAAAAAATATGTGGGATGCAAAAGCATGGATATATATATATATATATATATGTATATATATGTATGTATGTATATATGTATAGACACACACACATGTGAGATACATATAGTAACATATGGAGTACTATGTAATAGCATATGAGATGTTTTGTACTAGAATGTGAGGAATACTATATACTAGCATACAAGATACCATGTGCTAGCATGTGAGGAATCCTATTTACTAGCATATACGAACACAATGTACTAGCATGTGAGGAAATACAATTTGGCATGCATAAAGAAATTACGATAAGTACATGAGGGTTACATCACTCCTTTAGGAGTTAGCAATCTAATACTTAGCATCTCCCATAACATTCATGCAAAAGAAACACTAAGGGTCTGTTTGGTTGGGTAGATTTTAGGGAGGATGCAAAAAAGAGGAGATAAAAGTGTTTTCTCCCCGAGCCCACCAAAATGCTAACTCCCCAATTTGGAAGAAAACTCAAGTGGTTTTGCTTAACCATTCTAATTCCTTTTTTACCCCTCAATTGTAACATTGAAATCGATGAACATGCATCTCTATTTCTTTTTCTTTTTTTCTTTTCTTTTTGTCATTTTTTTTTCTTTCTTTGTTTTGTTAATTTCATGTTCTCTCTCTCTCACTCCTTTTTTTTAACTAATGTTTTCTTGTTTAGTTTTTGGTTGATGTGGTTACTGTTTTTTCCCTCTTGCTATTTCCATCTTATTTTGCTTGTTTGGTATCAATCTTAATGTTTTTTTTTTTTCAATTTTTTATGAAAAAGTAATAAATATAATGACAAAAAGAAAAAAAAAATGTTTAATGTTTTAATTTTTATAAAATGTTATTTTATTAAATTTAATTGATAAATAAGTAAAATTGTATTACAAATAAATTACTTATTATATATAATGAAATAATGACATAAGAGTAAATTTATATAAAATATTTTTTCTATCCTTTCACTTTTTTCCCAAACCAAACAAAAGAGTTTTACTTCCTTCCACTTTAATCTCTCAAACTAAACATACATGAAGGAAAACTAAATCTTTTCTATCCTCTCACTTTTTTATTTCCCTAATCAAACGAACCCTAAGGGCGTGTTTGTTTGGAGGTAAAATAGGGTGGATGGAAAATTTTAGAGAGAAAATAAAAAATAAAACTTTTTTGGAGTGTGTTTGATTGGGTGGGGAGGAAGGAAAATAAATGGTAGAGCCCAGGTGTTTTCTCCCTAGGCCCACTAGAAGGTTTTCTCTCCAAAATAAAGAGAAAACTGAGTTGATTTCTGAAAAATATTACTTTAGTCATGCTTTTACACTTATGCCCCTTTTTTAAACAGCAACCAACTATGCCATAGTTTTTTTCTTTTTTTTTTTCATTACGTTCCAATATTCCACAACTCTCTCTAGCCAAATCTTCCTATTTTGTTTGTTTCTTTTTTTTTTTCTTTTTTTTTTTCCTTTTTTTCTTTTTCTCTCTTTATATTGTGTTCAACTTTTTTTTTTCTTACACACACTATCTTCCTATTTTGTTTGTTTCTTTTTTTTTTTCTTTTTTTTTTTCCTTTTTTTCTTTTTCTCTCTTTATATTGTGTTCAACTTTTTTTTTTCTTACACACACACACACACACACACACACACTATAATATAATATAGTAACAAGTAAAAATAATATAATATAATATGTATGATGTGTAAATTTTTTAAAATATTATTTTAATAATTTTAATTAATAATAAGTAATATTTTTATTATATAATGATTATAATATATTTCTTACATATCATGTAATAAGGGTATAAGATTAGATTTACATAAACTACATTTTTTACCCTCCCACTTTCTCCTCAACCAAATAAATGAGTTTTCCATCCCTCCAACCAAACACACATGAGAGAAAATTAAATTTTCTCTATCCTCTCACTTTTCTATCCTCCCACCATTTTCTAACTTTCCACTTTTCCATCTTCCCAACCAAACAAACCCTAAAGGAAAGGTTGTGTTTAGGGAGGAAGGGAGGGTGGGGGTTGTTGGCTTATTGATGAGTCATGGACTTAATTAATTTAAGCTATGGATTAAACACAATTTGAAATTTCATTTTCTTTTGAAAGAACCACTTTTATTATGGAAAAGGGGTTTTTACTCTTTTGGAAAAGATTATTATTATTATTATTATTATTATTATTATTTTAAATTTCATGAGTTTTTTAATGCAAATAATCTAAACGTTTTTCCTTTTTTTTTTTGGTGGTGAAAATCTCCTAAGTTTTGATAAGAAATACCTTAAAAGGGTTTTCAGTGAAAATCTCATTAGATTTTGGTAGAAACATTTTTTTTGGGAAATTTTAAGACACTTTTTGGATCAAGAGATTCTTGGATAACACTTTTGTGAATATTATTTGAAAAGAGTTTTGAAAATTAATTAGTAACAATTTTTAGAAAACATTTCTTTGATTTTTGTTGTTGTTGTTGTTGAAATGGTGCTTTCATTAATCCTTTCATCATGAGATTATTAGTTCACAATGCCAACCATGAAGATGGTATGAAAACCCACATGCATCCAAGGAAAATTAAGATAAACATAATAATATCAACTAAATTGTAGTAGGAAAGGATGAGATAAGCATATTGACAAGCCAAACATGTGAATACCAAAAAGGACATCATGCAAACTTAACCAATTGTAACATAAATTTATTAACAAACAAACACATAGCGATAGCCATGTAAATTAACATACATACTAGTTGTTGATGGTCATTTTGTGACTCATTTTCTACAAAGCCCAACTTCCTTGTGGGCCTAATTTGTGTATTTTCTTCTTTTTGTATGACCCCCAAGTGGGTTAGGGACGCTAATAGCACCTTAGGCCTATGGAGGAGGTCGAGTACCCGAAATTTTCACCCCAAAAGAGGTCTTATACTCATGCTGTTTGTGGCCAATGTATTTTTTTTTGTGCCTAACAGACATAGTTGACCGCCTTTAGTGGCTAGCCTTGCTTGCTACATCAACCAAATGCAACCTCCAAGGACCTGCCATGACTAAGAAACAGTAGCCCATGAGTTTAGGCCACTCTATTTCACAATTATATATATAAAAAAAAATGCCAAACTTTTTGCTTAATTAAAGTGAATCTAACTGTAACCTATTTGATTAACACTTTGGGGTCCAAAGCCTCTTCTATTGACCAAAAACTAGTCACTAAGAGAAAAAAAAAAATCAATACAAAAGGCCCCAATTTTATTCAAAACTAACCAACCATGCTTACCTTTAGAGTTGAAACTTTAAAGTAAAAACTCATTCAACCAACAAAGATTCCCACCATTCTAAAACTTGGAGGTAGAAAATACTAGTACAAAGGAACCTTCCCTCTCTCCCTTACACCCTCTCTCAATTTCATATTCCTGTTGGTTGTAGTTTGAAGTTTCAGACCTATTATTTTTCAGTACTTCTTTACATTTTTTATTATTGTCATTTCAATTTCTCTCTTGTTAAAGTACCATTAGCCTTTTTTTGTTATGCATTGTGAATTTTGGGATTGACTCTCATAAATAATCACTTCTAAAAAACCTGATGGGAGATCTATGCCCATTTTGGCCTATGTCTCACAAACGTCCTTGACACTAGTCATCCTGAGAATCTACACATATGAGTAGATAAAGTTAAATAGATTCAAGCATATGAACTGATACATGTCCTAATCAACATGTGAATGGAAAAATATAGACATAAAAATCATATATCTATACTACTATTTGAGGGGCTGCACCTATTTGGACCAGATTTCTTTTGGTTCCAAAATACCCCTACAACGTATGTTTAAGTAAGGGAAAAACTTGGTAAAAATACTTCTTTAACTTCCACATAAAATACTATCTACAAAATAGGAACACACTCCCAGTACACTCACGTTGGTTTTCAAACTTAAATTGCTTCTTCTTCAGTTCTCCAATTCTCTCAATTATGTGTTATTCTTCTTTTCACCATTATCATCATTGTTAAGAAACTCCTCTCACTCACCTCTTTGCTTCAGATTTCACTACAAACAACAACAACAACAAATAGATTTGAGGTAAGCTCTTTATGACTTCAATTTCTAAATAGTAGTGCTATACATTTGTGTTTTTCCTCTTGAGAAGAACACACATATATAAACGAATTTGGCCATGTTTTGCTTATTGTTTTCCTTAATCTCATCTCATGAGGGATTTTTTTTCCCCTCAATCTCATCTCACGAGGGATCTAAATAGTAGTGCTGTACGTTTGTATTTTTCTTCTTGAGAAGAACACACATATATAAACGAACAATTAGAGGTGACCTAATAGTTGATTTTACAGTTTTTTTTTTCTTTAGTCTTATATCTTTTCTTTCTGTAGTCTTTTACTTTTTAAAGGGATTTCTTTCTTTAGTTTTTTTTTTTTTTTTTGACAGAAAAGTTATGTGAATGTTTTGTCAAGCACTTCTTCACTTCTTCATATATTCTTAACTTTAATTTTGTTAGCTTAAAATACATAAAGTGAGTGGACATGTGATGAATTGATGATAAATTAATTGGTGATTTTAGCATAGTTTTTCTCTAGAAAGGTTAGGAAAACTTAAAGAATTATGAGGTTATTTTTCTCTTTGCAACAAGTAATATATTGTGTCTTAATACAAGTTGTAGCAAGTAATATATTAAGTCTTGGATTATCATTTAGCAAAAAAAATTCTTGGGTAATCAGATTATTGTTAATTTTCTTCTCCATGTGTTGGTTTGCCAATGAGAAATTAAATTTATGTGGTAGATTTCAGGAATAGGATAATTATTGCTTAATTTGTAAAAAATGATTGTTTTATCTCCAACAAAAATTTATTATTTTATCATGATTTAAATTCTAAAAGGAAAAAAAAAAAAATTAACTCCCACGTAAAATAGTGCCTACAAAATAGGACTACACTTTGTTATCATTATCCTTTCCATATCATTATCTTATCTTATCTTTTTTATTTCTTTATTTGGTTAGTTTGATGGATGTTTAAGTATTTTCTCTAATTAATGACTATTTTTTAAAGAATAGGAATGATATATATTGATTTGTCTTTTTTTTTTTTTTTGGTGGTTATTGGGTTTCACTCATTATTTTAGTATATATGTACTAAGTGGTGCCCTCTCTTCCTCTTATTATTTTTGTTTGTTGTTTCTCTTACATTTAAGCCTTAATCTCTATTTTTTTTTTTTTTTTTGTATTTTTTTAGGGTGGCATATCAACAATTTGGTTAGATTACATAGCAGACACATTGGATGAATTCGGGAGAACAAAGTGGTAGTCATTCTATCAAGTAGTTGTTAAAAAACAATTTTTATAAATATCCTACATTATGAAATTTAATATTGTTCTTTTTTGTGCCTTTCATTGCACATTTGATGATTTTGTAAGTAATTGTTAGTTATGCAAATTTGCTAAAGCAAGAATGATACTGGAGAACTTATCATTAAAGATAAAATTTTAAAATTGTGGTAAAAATTGCTTCTAAATAATTTACTAACTTTTAGGGGTAAAAACCTACACCCTTAAATATATCTTATATTCGATAGTTTAAAATGTTACATCATTTAAAATTTTAAAAATTGGTAAAATTTAATCTGATCCAAAATAACTTACCAAAAGACAAAAAGACTCCAAACAAGCCATGCCTTTTGAATTTGCATCAAGTGTTACGTGTCCTCAATTTATAAANTTAGGTATCTATATCTATACTACTATTTAAGGGCTTTCTCTATTTGAACCTGATTTGTTTTATTCCAAAATACCCCTACACCCCTAGGTTTAAGTAGAGACAAAACTAAAAGATAGTCCGGTAAAAATACATATCTAACTTACACTAAAACATTGCCTACAAAATAGGAACACTCTTCCACTAACCCACTACTTCAAAGCAATTATACATTTATTGTTCTTTTTTAATATAAAAATTAGTTAAACTACCTACGTTTCTGTTGTTTTTTTCCTTAAAAAAAAAGCATTAGTTTCTAATACTACTTTATTATTATTAAAAAAAAAAAACTAAACTAAATAGATATATACATGTTTTTTTTGTTTTTGTTTTGGTAAGTAGATATATCTTTAATTCTATTAAAACGTTACTCACAAAATAGGATCACTCCCCTGATGGTTTTCTTCATTTACTAGCTTCTAAGCACGATGAAATGCAACAGTGGGACCAGTCCTCTGCAGAGGTCCAGATTGCAGAAGAAACGTTTCAAAGATGGGTCTGTGACATTCTCGGTACTTGTAACCTTCTTCTTTTCTCACCAAAATCCTATCTTTATTTGCTTTGGCTTTTGAAAAAAAAAAAAAAAAATTGTGAGTGGTGTTTGAGATCTGAATATACTCTGCGTATTTGCATTATGAAGCTAATTACGTTTTTGCCTTTTGATTTCATTGGTTACGCATGCAAGTAATAATAGTGAATTGTCAACCATAACCAACTATTGTGTTTGTAAGTCATTGTAATACCAAGAGTGTAAAAAACAAACACATGTTTCTTTGTAAAAAAAACACATCTGTCATAAGGAAGAAGAAAAAAAAGAAGAAGAAAAAAAATAAAAAGAAAAAATCCAACCTTACACCCACATTTCTTCTAATCAAATTCATAGATGCCTTTTTAGGTCTCACTGAACACCATTTATTAACCTTGTATTTGAGCAATTGTTGTTTAGATGACACATGCCATTCTCATATATGGCTCCACTCTTTGTTTTTTTGTTTTTTGTTTTTTTTTTGTTTTTGTTTTTTTTTTTTTTTGTTTTTGGGTTTGATGCAGTAGTTTTTTTGCTGCTTTTGTTTGATACTGAGGTACGAAGGTTTATTATTTTGCCTTTTGGACATTTTTGAATATCAGGCCAGAGATAGCATGAACTGCTTGGCCAAAAAGTGTGAAAGAATAGGTACCTATTATTCTCTCTCTTTTTTTTAGCCTCTCCAATTTTTTATTGGATTCATAAGGTTCATTATTTTGCCTTTTGGGTTCTTAATTTTTACAACCTATAAATGCTATTTGTGAGTTTTGCATTATCATTTTGATCTCCTTAATTTTTTCAACCCATAAATGGCTTTTGGTAATGATTTATATATCGTTTGCATGCGTTAAAGGTACATTTTAATTTTAGTAGTGCATCGAAAAAGTGCATTGATTCAAGTTATAGTCATCATACTCCTAGGTATCTTTGTAATTAGAGTACGATTAAGATTCAAGGCCTCTGCCAGTAGCTTTTAATACGCCACCCTCGATGGAGATGGGTTCTATTTCTGATTCCTACTGCCTTCAGTGAGCATGTAGTGTGCGTAATCAAAGTCCATTGCCGACCACGATTTGGAATAAACCAGTCAATTTGCACACACACACACACATATGACAAATTAACAAAATTCTTAAACTGTTATTGATCAAAACCCTAGAGAACACTTTAAATTTTTATAGTTCATTAATTCATAAGAAAATTACAAAGGGAGGAGTATAAAATTGATGAAGAATTCTTACGTTTTGGAGATTAGTGGTTCTTCAATCCGAGTGTTTTTGTGGAAGAGAGTTCCTGTGATAGGAACCCATTATCATATATATATATATATATATATATATATATATATAGAGAGAGAGAGAGAGAGAGAGAGAGAGAGAGAGAGAGAGTTGTGTTTAGAGCATTTATTATAATTTGGGATTATTACATTTTCCAATCACAAAAAAAACCTAGGGTGTGATGAGTATTATGTGTGGTGAAATAATTTTTCATCACACACCTAGGTTTTTTTTGTGATTAGAAAATGTAGTAATTCCAAATTATAATAAATGCTCTAAATTAACCTTTACCCAAAAAATAAAAAAGCCTCTGAGCACGCGCGTGAGCGCGTGCTCAGAGGCTACTATCATTTAACATGCAAGTTTATATCCACTTTGAAGATCAAGTATGCATGAAAAGGATTTTATTAAAGAACATGTGAAAACACATCAAATCCTATCACTAATAGCAATTTTACACAAAAATTCACAAAATGAAACTATCCATACAAAATATCATTTTTGATAGAGAATATTTTCACCAAAGCAAAGTGAATCCAATACACGAGAGTCGTCATGTCTCCGAGGGATCGTCATGTACAAGGGGATTGTCAAGTATCCATGTTTGGTACCTTGCGATACAATCCGTCCAACGACCACTCTTCTAGTACACCATTATGATAGACAAATAGGTTCTAACGATGATCCCCTACACTTAGTCTTCTAGCCTTTGCGTATCCACCACTTCACTATCTCCATATGGAAAGAACTTGCACACCATGCCCAAAGATCCCTCTACATGTTTGTACCCTGAAGTATGGGAAGTTAGACCCGAAGATCTTAGGACATTAACTCCACTATGCTCCCTATAAGGGAAGTGCCTAAATTCACAGGAACTTGGTTAGCTTTATACCACTGTATAAGCACTAAATCTCCTCCTCTCCAAAGTATGAAGAATTTCCCAGCTCTCATACTTTTGGAGTTATTAGAAATCATTGAGTTACTAATTTAACCTTTGGATGGTCTTAGGCCGGCACCACACCGATGCATTCTATAGGCATTTCATTCTTTAGGTACGCTAGAGATTGTGTGTTTGGACTATTGGCTCACTAACAATTCATTGCATCATCCATTTTAAACATCAATTTGAGCATGTATTTATAAAACACAATTTTAAATTAGCATGCCAATTCACATATGAGCCCACCATGATCCCCAATTTAATTTTTTTTAATGATGTGACATTCTAAATTGGGATTGTTGTGAATTTTTGTTGCATACATAGTATTACTCATGGAAACAAGCATGTGTTTTACTTAATTATTAGACTAAAAATATGTGTCTTAATATGTTTATGAGTAATTATATATAAAAATAAATTAGTGTTTATGTAATAGAAGCACGAATAAATTTATGCAAATTACATTTTCCATCAATTTATTTTTCTTCCCAAATTAAACAAAGAAAATTTGCATCCTTCTCCATCCTTCCAAGTCCCAACCAAATACACAAGGTAGAAAACACATTCTTTTTTCTTTCTATTCTCCTAGTTTTCTGCTCTCCCAACATATTTCATCCCTCTACTTTTTAAACATCCCAACCAAACGAACCATTAGACTATGTTTGGTTAGAGGGAATGAGAGAGAAGGGAAGAGAAACTTCATTTTCTTTTGTTTGGTTAGAAGGAAATAGAAAAGAGAAATGAAATATAGAGGCAAATAATTTTCTTTTATTATCTTTCTCTCATTTCTCTTTTACTTTACTTTCAAACACATGTAGAGAAGTATTTTCTTTTCACTTTTTTTTTTCCCCTTTCCCCCTTCTTATTCTTTTCTCTTCCTTTCCCTCAAACCAACATAGCCTTAGCGCTTGGGGGGATACTAACTCACCCAGATGACGCAGTGATTGGTTTACATTTTGTTGATACAGTTATAATGTGTTTGGCAAAATCAAGGAGAGGGAAGGTAAAGGAAAGGGAAGAGAAATGATAACATTTTTCCTTTTATTTGTTTGGTTTGTAAGAGAGAGAGAGAGAGAGAGAGAGAGAGAGATATTTTATTATTTATTTTTGACCTTTAAAAAATTGATACCTCAATGATTGTAAAAATATTATAAGAATGTGTTGTGTCAGTGTAACTATATATTCACATATAAAATTTTTTTTAAAAAAAGACAAAAAGAGCACAAGCAAAATGGTGTATTATAGGGAAAAAGAAAAGGAAAAAAAAAAGAAAAAAAAGAGGCCAATGAATAGTACAAATTGTCAAATGATTATGAAAATATTATAAGAATTTGTTAAGTAGGTGTAACTGTATATGCACATATAAATAATAAATATTTAAAGGAAAAGACAAAAAAGCACAAACAACATCGGCAAAGGGGAAAAAAAAAAGGTCTAATGAACAATGCGCACGGGTTGAATAAACCAGAGCACTGTACAACATTATTGTTTGCGCATTCGCGCTTTTTATATATAGAGATATAAATAAAAAAAATAAAAAATAAAAAATAAAAAATAAAAAAAAGCGAGTGAAACAATTTGGTTGGATAAACCAAAATCATTGTGGCTTTGCTGCTGTTACTTTACACATTGAACAAAAAAGTGTTGTGAAAAATATTATGAATGTCAAACTTTTTTTTTGACATTATATTTATTTTTAGTTATGATTGGTTTTGATATGATATTTTTTTATTTTATTTTAGCTTATAAAAAATTAACACCTCAAAAATTGTAAAAATATAGTAGCAATTTGTTGTGATAATATTTTAACAGCTAATATGGAGACAAAAAAAAAAAAAAAGAGTAAAAAAGCGTGTTTAGACTCTTTAGATGATATTTAAAAAAAAAAAAAAAGTGAGTGAAAAGTTTGGTTGAATAAACCGAAATCACTGTAGTTGAGCACTATAGTTGAGCGCATAGGCTCTTTTTATATAATTAATAGAAATATATGTAATGTCTATTTTACAATTTTTTACATCAATCATATATGATAAAAAATAAGTTTCTCTCCCTCGTAGGAGTCTCTCCTTTTCTCCTCTAGTAAGAGCCTCTTCCTCCTCTCCTTTCTGGAAGAGATCTTACTCCCCTTAGTGGGGCACCCCACCCCCCAAGCACACACTCTCTTTCTCAATGGAACAAGAAGTGGTAGATGGACTTCAAAACCTTTGCCTCACCAAGGAAGAAGAAATGGAAATACCAATCACAGCACATTGCAAAGCATATCTCCTAGAGGAATGCTCACTTAGCCTATTTGGATGGTTCCTCTCAGACAGACAACAAAATCAAAGAGCTTTGAAAAACACACTAAGGGCAGCAAGGAAGATGGGATCGGAACTAAGAATAATCGATGTAGGGAATAACACTTTTTAGTTCAAATTTGGCTCTCGCTATCAAATGGAATGGGTGGAAAATAGTGGGCATGGAACTTTGAAAACAATTTGCTACTCCTCTGCAGATGGAAGAAGGGTCTCACAACTGAAAACATAGTCTTCACCCATTCCCTTTTTGGGTGCAACTATGGGCTTACCCTTCGAGCATATGTCTGAGAAGGTAGGATGAGACATATGAAACAACATGGGGTGCTTCATTGAGGTTGACAAGTGAGCTAGCCAATCTGACTAAGCGAAGTTTTGCGTATTAGAGTAGACCTTCTAGTTGATAAGTCGCTTCGCAGGGGAGGAAACGTCGTGGGCATGGAAGGTGAGAAATTTTGGGTTCATTTTAAATACGAGAGGCTTTTGACATTCTGTTTCCTTTGTGGAAAGATGGGTCACGACAATAAGCACTGTCAAGCTTTCCCAGATAGATAGAAGGCTATGACTCAATACAGAAATTGGTTAAGAGCGTACGATATTCCTAAAGGTGGGAACAGTAAGCCGAGAAACTTCTCCAATAGCAGCCACAACATCGGAGGTGAAGACAAGGTTAGTGAAAAAGGCCAAAAATTTGAGAATATGCTCCAGTCCGCTCCGGTATCTCATGGTGGGGGAAGCACTAGCAGCGGCAGCATTCAAAATTCAAAAAATTCAAAAGCTTCAAACAAGTCAGATCAAGTGTGGGGATGTGACATGTCAGGCACCCCAACGTGTTAGGCGATGGAAGGTAGGATCAGATGGTACAGATTGGAAGTAGATAAGCAAGCCTTGTGGCAGAACGAGGGCCACATGATGGGTGGTTTGCACCCTCCCTATGGAAGAATTAGAACCTGGTGTGCGAGAAATTGTAAGTGATGCGTTATCCAAAATGGGCCGAAGTGCACAGGAGACTGAAAATTCCCCTGAGGTTACAAGCCCAGAAAAGCCCAAGAAATCAGCCCACAGCATATGTCAGTACAGAACAAAAGACAGGCCAAGGGATTATGAAGATCCAAAATGGTAAAGGCCGAATAAAGAAACTTGCTAGGTAGCAAGGGCTAGCCAAGGTAAGGATGCTAAAGCCCAAAGCCCGATTATAGGATTAAAACGCCAAGGTTCTCTAATCTTCTCAGAGGGTGAAGAGAGTGCAGCCAGAAAAAAGAAATGTGAAGGTTTAGTTGGAAGCAAGGGCGACCTAACAGACTTTGAGGCTTAAGGTGATATATTTAAATGAGACATTTTTGTTATTAATTAAATAATATTTAACTAGTTTTCAATATCATAATTTTTATATAACAAAAATGCATTCTTTTTATCTTGTAATATGTTTTTTTTTTTTGAAGAAATGCTAAAACTATAACAAATTTTACTTAAAAAAACGTACAAATGTTATAGCAATGAATGTGATTAATGACACTTCAAGAAGATAGTAAACAAGTATTTGAATGAATGATGTTAGGGATATTCTACATTTTACAACATGATGCTTATAAAGATGTATCATTAAATAATTAAAAAATGCATTTAATAGGTTGTCGACATCTACAATTACAAATCATATTAATTGTCACATCAATTTATATAAAGTTTTTAAAGTAAAATTTATAAGATTTATATTATTTTCCTATCTAAATTATTTCTTGTAATTAGTGACACATATTTGTCAGCCCTATGTATTTAAAATTGTAATATTTCTAGCATTACTCAATTCTTTGGTACTTCTTAAAAGTAGAAGAAAAATGTAAAACTATTTTTTTTTTCTATATCTCAAANACAGTTATAATGTGTTTGGCAAAATCAAGGAGAGGGAAGGTAAAGGAAAGGGAAGAGAAATGATAACATTTTTCCTTTTATTTGTTTGGTTTGTAAGAGAGAGAGAGAGAGAGAGAGAGAGAGAGAAATATATATATATATATATGGTGTATATATAAATATATATATATATATATCTCTCTTATTGGTGGGCCCCATCATCAAAACGCTCTCTTCTCTCTCACCTTACGCCAATTTGGGAGATAATAATATGGTGGTCCATCTCCATTTTCTTTCTTTTACCTCAATCCACCCTAACAAAACAAGAGATTTTGATTTTTCTTTTTCTCTCATCTTTTTTTAATTTTTCCCCAATTCTCTTAAACCAAACATAGCCTAAATTTCTTTACTTTTCTCATTACTTATTGATGTGACTAATTATTTGTAAAGTTTAGTTAAACTTTAAAATGTTTTCTATTGACCATAAAATCTTTTGTAAGATGTTATAAAACATTTTACTTTTAAAGAATTGGTAAAATATTTTACAAAAATATATAGTGGCCCCTCAATCTAGTAGCTGGGTTGCTAGAGCTAGAGGTTCGATAGTTGGATTGTTGAACCATCAGCTCCTCTTACTGAACTAAGCTGGTAATTTTAATAGTTTATGTTTTAGAATTTTGACATGTTATGCCAAATACTTAATTTTTTTAAAAAAATATAGAATATTAAAAAAAAATATTTTAGGTATTACGAAAATCTCAAAAAAAAAATATATATATATATATATATATCTCTCTCTCTTAATTTTTGCCCCAAAATTTGGGGGCCTTTCTCTAGTAGGGGGCACTAGGCGATTGCCTAAGTGGCCTAAGCCTTGGGCCGACCCTGGTTGGAAGCTACAATGAAGAGGATATATCGGCAGCGAGAGCCATGAACTCTTTAGGATGGAACTGTTGGGGGCTTGGGAACTCCCGGTCAATTCGAGCGTTGCACGGCCTTATGCGACACTGGACTCCCAAAATAGTTTTCCTTCGGACGCTAAAGTAAAAACAAAACTTATGGAAAGAATTAGAGACATAATCGAGTTTGCAAATGGGCTTATCGTCTCGAGCTGTGGTCGTAGCAGTGGTCTGGCGCTCCTCTGGATGAGAGAGACTGACTTGGAGATCAAAAGCTTCAGTAATCATCATGTCGATGCAATAGTCACAGAGACGAGTTCAAGCTTCAAATGGAGAATTACAGGCTTCTATGGCCACCCCCAAACACATATAAGGCAGATTTCATGGGACTTGCTTGCTTTCTTGAAAGACCAATTTCAACTCCCATGGATTTGTTTTGGCTACTTCAATGAGATTTTATTCATGGAGGAAAAATTAGGTGAACCGTTGAGACCCCAAGGCCAGATGGATAACTTCAAGAACATGGTTAATCATTGCGACTTTAAGGACTTGGGCTATGTTGGGCCGGACTTTACCTGGTGTAACATGCAAGCAGGAGATGGAAGGGTATGCCTGCGACTTGACATAGTGCTTGCTACAAACGACTGGGTTGACAAATTTGGTGAGGTCAGAGTCAACCACCTTGTTGACTCCACCTCAAACCATTGTGCTCTGTTCATATCCGACCCCAAAGCTCCTAAGCAACCCTATGCTCAATGCTTCCACTTTGAGGCTATGTGGACAAAAAGAGAGGAATGCAAGGAGATTATTGAAGCGATGTGGTGCTTTGGAAATGACTTGAACATGCTAGAAGGGGTAGCTTCTGCTCTAAAAGCTTGTGCCTTTGATCTTAAGGCTTGGAGCTCAGCAACATTTGGGAAAATCCCAAAAGAAATCCAGGAAAAAAGGAAGAAGCTCAGTACATTGATTCAGCTTGACAGAGATGGGTCTTTGGGTGAAGAAGTAAACCAAGCAAGAAAGGAAATCAACGATCTCCTGGATAGTGAAGGAATTTATTGGGGTCAACGCTTAAAAACTCACTAGCTCAGAAAAGGGAGATAGGAATACCAAGTTTTTTTCATGCAAAGGCCTCTGAAAGAAGGAAACAAAATACAATCTTGGGAATCTGGGATAAAGATGGAAATTGGTGTGGGGATCAGGATAGTATTACCAAGGTTGCCATTTCCTATTTTGAGGAAATATACTCCACCTCCTTCCTAAGTCAAATAGAAAATGTAATTGATCCCATCCTAGCCAAGGTGAGTAATGAAATGAATTTAGAGCTTTCTAGAGCCTTTACCAAAGAAGAAGTGGTCTTTGCCCTCAAGCAATTGCACCCCACAAAATCGCCTGGTCTTGATGGTATGTCAGCACTCTTCTTTCAAAAGTATTGGAGTATTGTAGGCATTAATGTCTCAAACATGGTTTTAAATGTTCTTAATTCTGGCATGTCTCTATTTGAAATTAATAGAACCAATATTGCTCTTGTGCCAAAAACTAATAATCCTCAAAGAATGACTGATTTCAGGCCAATTAGCCTCTACAATGTGGTTTATAAGCTTATCTCAAAAACTCTAGCTAACCTTCTCAAAGCTATCCTTCCACATATTATTACAGAAAATCAAAGTGCTTTCATGATTGATAGGCTTATCACTATCATTGTCTTGGTGGCGTATGAGATTATGCATTTTTTGAAACAGAAAAGAGGCAGGAATGATAGCTTCATGGCAGCAAAACTCAACATGAGTAAAGCTTTCGACAGAGTTGAATGGATTTTTATTGAAAATGTCATGAGGAAGATGGGCTTCAATGAAGGTTCGATCAATTTAGTGATGAAATGCATATCCTCTGTGTCATACTCAGTCATTATCAACGACACGACTCATGGAATCATTGTACCTACTAGGAGGCTCAGACAAGGTGATCTGTTATCCCCGTATTTATTCCTTTTGTGTGCGGAAGGCTTTTCAGCCCTAATTCATGATGCAGCAAGGACCAAGTAGCTAAATGGCATATCCATTTCTAGGGGTGCACCAAAAATCACTCACCTCTTCTTTGCGAACAACAACCTCCTCTTTTGTAGGGCCAATGGTGATGAGTGTAACAAGCTGAAGGAAATTCTTGGAATCTATGTGCCTACCTCGGGGAAAAAGATCAACATTGACAAATCCTCTATCTTCTTCAGCCCAAATACTTCCCAAGACCTCAAAGATGAGATCCTGAACATTCTCATGCCAATGCAAGACTCAAGACACTCAAAGTACCTTGGCCTCCCCTCCATCATAGGCATATCAAAAAAGCTTATCTTTGCGGAGATTAAGGAAAAGGTTTGCAAGAAGTTGGCTGGCTGGAAAGGTAAATTGCTCCCTTTGTGGGGAAAGGAAGTTCTTATCAAAGCAGTGGTCTAGGCCATCCCCATTTACACGATGAGTTGCTTCCAACTTCCAAAGAGTCTTTGTGAAGACCTTGAAAAAATGATGAGGAGCTTTTGGTAGGGGTAGAAAAAACAGGAATCCAAAATGGCTTGGGTTAGTTGGAAAACAATGTGTAAGCCGAAATCTCTAGGAGGTATGGGTTTCAGGACCTTGCAGGCCTTTAATCTTGCCTTACTCGCAAAACAAGCCTGGAGAATCCTCACAAACCCGAGCTGCCTGGCTGCTCGTATCCTCAAGAAAAAATATTTCCCCTTCAGTGATATTCTCCATGCAAACTTAGGCAACAGTCCCTCCTTCACATGGCGGAGTATTTTTAACAGCCTTGAAGTCATTCGAAGTGGAACAAGATGGAGAGTGTGAAATGGAAGACTAATCCACATTTGGGACGACAAATGGCTCCCAAATCCCTCAACATACAAGGTCATTACCCCTCCCTAAGCCCTTGAGGACTTTCCAATAGTATCCTCTCTCATTGATCCGGTGTCAAGATGGTGGAAAATCAAGGCTGTCAAAACTCTTTTCTTGCCCTTTGAGGCAGACACAATTTTAAAAATCCCCTTAGGCCATAATCTGCCTAAAGATAAATTCATTTGGACAGGGAATAAGAGGGGTGAATTCACAGTTAAAAAGTGCCTACTTTGTCGTAACCAAACTCCTTGACACAAAGGATGAGGGGGAATGCTTTACTAGAGATCCAAATACTAGGCTTTGGAAAAAAAATTTGGTCGTTAATGGCTTGTTTGGAAGTTTAGAGAGGGAGGAGAGTAGAGGGGAGTAGAGGGAAGGGGAGTAGTGGGGAGGAGAGTAGAGGAGAATGATTCACCTCCACCTTATTTGGATATTTTTAAAATTAGTAAGGGGGAAGGGAGTAATTAGCCATTCTCCTTGTGTGATTTTGTTAATATAATAAGGGTAAATTAGGTAATTTACTTGGTTAATAGTTTATGTACTCTACTCCCCCTCCAAATCTCTCCAATTTGGGGGAATTAAAATTGGGGGGTTAGAGGAAGTCCAAACCCCTCCAAACTTCTCCAAATCCCTCCCCCTCATTCTTTAAAAAACTTCCAAATAAGGTAATTGTATTACTCTCCCTCCCTCTACTCTACTCCCCCTCCTTTTTTAAACATCCAAACATGCCATAAAGCTTCCTGCAAAAATCAAAATCTTCTCTTGGCGAGCTTGCGTAAATGGCCTCCCTGTGCTTACAAATATGGTTGCGAAGGATATGCAAATTTCTTGCATCTGCCCAATTTGCGAAAAGGAGACCGAAAATCTAATCCATGCCTTAATCCCTTGTGACTATGCTCTCTCGGCGTGGTCCTTTTGGCAGGACTGCCCTATTGAGGTACTGCTGAATGCAAAAGACTTCAGTGGCTTGGTACACCAAATCAGCTCATACTCTGTTGCCAAACATCTTGAATTTTTCTTCGCTATCTCCTGGTCTATCTGGTACAATAGAAACAAGCTTGTCTATAATGAGAATGGTTTGCCACCCTTGCAAATCTGGGAAATGGCTAAAAACATTGTTAAGGATTTCCAAGAAGCCATCTCGGTGGACTTTCCCCCTAAGTAGCCTATTCAGAGGGGCTGGGTAGCTCCCCCATTAGGTTATTTCAAAGTAAATGTGGATGGCGCTTCATCCATAGATGGCTGTGGGACTTCTGGTATTGGGGTGATCATTCGCGATGAGGCGGGAAGGGTGGTTGCAGCCCCTTGTAAAGCTCTACCTTTGCATTACCCTGTTGATTGGACGGAGCTCTTTGCAATGGAGCAAGGTGTTTTCTTGGCCCAGGAAATGACTCTTCCCAATGTCATATTCGAATCTGATGCTATCTCGGTCATTTAGGCAGTTTCCCAAGACCTCAATGGTGGTGCAATGGGTCACCTGATTCAAGGTATTCAGTTTGCAAAGTCTTCCTTCTCTTGCTGTTCTCTTGGCCCATGAGCTTGCCCAATTTGCCAAATGTAATCATGCCAACAACCTTTGGAAGGGTGTTATCCCGCCATTCTTAGTTCATCTAATTCAATCAGGCCTAGGATGAATTTGTATGCTTTTAGCCTATGTTGTATTCCTTTTATTGTGTTAATGAAATATAAGTTTCTTCTCAAAAAAATCATATATGATAAAAAATATTTTAAAACTTTAGGTGTGATTAATGAGACTAATTGGCTTTTCTTTAGAAAACACAAAAATCAAAGAAAAAAAGATTTTCTTGTCTCCCACCAGCAGCTGTTTGATTTGATCTTTTGAATTTTGAAATCTGACATGTGTTAAGCAAAGGATATAATAAATCCAGAGTCCAGACACAACAATCTTACCTAAAATGGAAATTATTGTGTTTGTCTGATCTTATCGCGAAGACAGCATACTGGTCACGGGATAGGATATGAACATCATTATCAGGATTCTGATTCACGTGGGATCTATTAAAATAAAAAAAATAATGTGGGATCTTATTGAATCCGGTATAGTGCATTGAAGATTTGATGTAGTACTGGCCTGGAAGTGGATGCCCTGCCCGCCTTAAATAGTGACACAAATAACAAAGTGTTATGAACCTGTCACAGACACAGCTCACAAGTCACAGCTTAATGGCCACACCATTATCATCCTTCAACTTCAACCCTTCAACTTCAACAAATACAAATACAAAACCCCTTCTTCAAAACCCCCATTATACTTATACCCACTTTTTGTCAAACTCTCAAACCCAAAACCCAGACCTAAAACTCACTATCACAGGGCCTTCTAGGCTGTGTGGCCATGTCCCCATCAGTGGTTCCAAGAACTCAGCATTGGCCATTCTGGCTGCCACCCTTTGCTGCTCAGGCACTTGTAAGCTTAACAATGTCCCCAATGTATCAGATACTCGAGATATGGCTTCCATTTTGACCTCGTTGGGTGCCCAAATCCATGTCTCTCTGTCTCAATGTGATGGCCAATACTTGGTTAACACTGATGGGGTCCACTCCCTCGAGCCTTGTTCAGATGCCATTCGCAAGATTCGAGGTGGGTTCTTCGTTATCGGGCCTTTGCTGGCTCGTTTCGGCGAGGCCACTGTCGCATTGCCCGGCGGCTGCGACATCGGGGCTCGCCCTGTCGACTTGTTCATTCGAGGCCTTCGTGCTCTTGGTGCTATTGTTTATGTCAGGTAGGGGTAGGCGTAGCTTTCTTTCTAAACTCCTCATTTTCCATTTCTTGCTTATCTCTACTCTAGCTATGCTACAGTACTTCTTTTTGCTCTTTTCTTGTTTCGGTCTTGTTGATATCAATCACTCGATTCATTCTAGAAAGAACACAATTTGCTGACTTGTGCGACCGCCGAGTGGTCTACATTTTTCGTTTTGTGCAGCAACCCACCACATTACTTTGCTCATCGCACTAGATATTGGGGGCGTAGAAATGCTTAGAATCATTTTAATCATTATTTTGACACTATCTTGCGCGCTCTCTCTCTCTCTCTCTCTTACTTGTAAATACGGTTTACCTGTTAAAAATGTAACTTTCAACTCAATGGCATGCATTATTTTAACAAGTGGAATTGAGTTTTATTATCGTTATGCGATTTTGGCATGTTGTGTGCTTAATTGGCTATTGCACAAAATATTCCTTTTATGGTGCTGAAACCTTTTTTATTTTTTTATTTTTTTGCATATGATGGATTGGGTATATTAATATCTATCCTTCATTAAAGTTCTAGGATTCTTTTCTTGGATTAAAATCAATTTGTTGGCAAATTATTATTTTGAGAAAGGGAAATGTGTATAGCAGATTAGCAGATGTGAGAAATTAAGATTTAGGGTCTGTTTAGATACCGTTTATTGCTGAAAACGCTGTAATAAAATAATTTTTAAACTATGAATAGTGCTCGTGGGACCCAGATTTATTGACTCTTGTTGCATTTTCCGTACTTGTGGGTTCCGTGAATGGTGCGCAGGACCCAGGGAAAAACACAAAATGCTTGCCGTGTTTGCTATGCAAATGCACACTTAGTTTTGATGAACTTTCTTCCCAAAGAGGCTTCGATTGTCAAAATTGCAGTAATGTCCATTGGATACCTTCACATAGGTGATAAGACAGTGGACGCATTTATAATATAGCCGTATGGCTGTAAATAACATCACTTTTAAGTGGGTTTGTGTCTTAAGATGGCCTTGTCATGTGGAATTGTCATGGGCCTCATGGTTCCCAACATTCCTTTTCTTACATTGTCTGTCAGTGTAATTTTAAGGAATTCAAAACAATGACTTGAGAGGATTAGAGTGATGGATTCCAAACTTGAATTATCTGATTATCTCACCCTTATAAGTTATAACATGGTCAATGATGTAAATTTTTTATGGATGAGCTCAATCATTAAGTCATTATGAACATTTTTCGCCATGTCATAGTGATCATACTGCAAATTGGTTAATTTGGACACTATTTGTTTTTATGTATAATGGACTTTGGAAAATGCAAACTAGTGTAACTGCAAAATTTAACCACAAATACTCAAGTTAACTGGTACTGTAGGTTGTAAGGTCAGTTCTCTTCTAGTTTACAGTTGGGCTCATCCAAAAAAGTTAAGAGTGGGTTGGAATTAAGTGATGAGATCATAAGAGTGGATAGAGATAAGATTCCTAGGGTGTAAAATGGTTCACAAATCAAAGTGCATAGGCTAGCCCCGCATTGTCACTTTGAGTTGCCTACTTCTTGTCTATTTTATTTTTTATTGTCCCATCATAGTAATCAACACTTTTGAGTAGTTGTACTGTTACTTTCTTTATGTAGGCTTAGGTGATGGTTGAAGTATCACTTACTTTGAATGGAAGTTTTTCTACTCCTATTCACATGGGGGTTTTGGTATTTAAGATTTGGGGCTTAGGTGTTGTGGGTTATATGGTGAAAGGTGTGTCACTCGTCTTCTGGTATTGTGAGTGACTTATGCGGTAATTTATGCAGTAAATCTTTGGAAAACTACTAGGATTTGAATGCATCATACATTCAAGAAAATGACTGCTAATATTATCTAGAAAATTTTTATCGACTTCATATGATGGCTGCTACTATTCCTTATATAATAGATTTTTTGGAGAACCTTATCAACTGCTTAGATGATAGGTATACAATTTCCCTTGGTTCCAAAGACTAAGCATTAATCATGCAGCGAACTGTGTAATCAACATAAGGACCCAGAAGAAATAAAGACTCCAACAATCCCTTTAGCTAAGAAGGTCTCAGTTGGGGGCCATGCCAATTTTATGGTTTCAAATTCTGAACCAGATTTACGTTATGAAAATCAGATATGCCTTCTTCTGTAAACCTTCCCAAACTGCTGATCATGTTCCTAATAAAATTAAAACTGATCTGGGTTCAGGCCACAAATGAAAAGACATTTGAAACTAAAAAAAGAAAAAAAGCGAGAAGAAGACTTGCCAGTTAATGATAAACCTACTGTTAACTGTTAATAGGATCTTATTGCATTGGAACCCACTAACATGCAAAGAATCCACTAAGTATCATTTGTGCAATATTACAGGAATGGGAAAGTTCAAGCTCGTACAGAGAATGGCAGAGGATTGGTAGGGGGGAGATTCCAACTTGATTACCCCAGTGTTGGGGCAACTGAAACTCTTATGATGGCAGCATGTATGGCTGATGGAGTCACTGTACTCTCAAATGTTGCCCAAGTATGACATTAGCAATCTCACTGATTTTTCTAGATTTTGGTTGTGAAGATGGTGGAACTTATTAATGAAATTAAGGTGTTGTCTAATGGAATTAATTGAAATATTAAACTGAGTTCTTGGCCCAAAATTTATCCACAGGAACCAGAGGTGGTTGATCTTGCTTGTTTTCTAACAGAGAGTGGGGCCTGTATAGAGGGAGCAGGAAGTGACCGGCTTATTATCAAGGGAAAGTGTCAATTGAATGGTGTTGAATGTACTATTTCACCTGATCGCATTGAAGCAGGCACCTTTATGCTTGCTGCAGCAATTACTCGCTCTTGCATCTCAGTGTCACGTGTCATCCCTTCCCATCTAACATGTTTGATAGACAAACTATTAACTTCTGGTTGCAAAATCAGACAGTGCAACCATGACACTTTTGAGGTATATAAAATTTTTGTAGTTATGTTTTTGTTTTTATTCTCATTTGGTTTATTGCTTGAGCTATTCTAATTCATCGGCATTGTAGATTTCAGCAGCCTCTACAGATGTTAAAGATTTGCGAGGTTTTGATATTAAGACAAGCCCATTTCCTGGGTTTCCTACGGATCTTCAACCTCAAACAATGTCTCTACTCACCACATGCATTGGTTCTAGCATCGCGGAGGAATGCGTATTTGACAAACGCATGGGTCATGGTATGTGGTAAATTAGCTGTCATGGTGTGGCATTGAATACTTTTTCACCAGCAGATTTATCATTTTTCTTTTTGCAAGCAAATTTTTTAAAAGGGCATTCAAACTCAAGTTCAGTTTTTCCTGCCTAGAAATGAATTTTCCAATTGAAAACTGGAATTTGTTTAACTGGAATTTGTTTCTGCCAGTGAGCTCTAGCTCAAATGAGTTTTCCTTCCATAAGAACTGGTGGAGGGTAAGGTTGTTAGTTCAAATCCACTAGGTGCATGTCTAACCTACTAACCAAAAAAATAGTTGGAACATGCTTCCAAGAATGTTTTTCCTATAAGATTGGAGGAGCATTATGATCTAAAAATGCGTGTGCGCGCGCATGTGTGTTTGATGCTTGTTGTGCAGATGGTATGGTGCTGCTTAGTACTTCATCTACAAAATGTGGAACCATACAGTGGTTACATTGTTACATTTTGTGTCAAACCTTTTTTTGTTTTTTTGTTTTTTTTTTTTTTTTTTAATTTAATTAAAGATGCCTAATGAAAAGAGAGTCTAGGCAGAATAATGCTTATTATGTTTTATGCATCCTTGCCCCAAATGTTCATTCTTTTGCAAATTTCAAAAGCTAATATTATAAATACTTCAATATCTTTCATGAACTAATGTCTCATGTTTATTATCTCTTTTGGAGTAGTAAAAGAACTGCGTAAGCTTGGAGCAAGAATTCAGCTTTGTGGGAGCACTGCTCTAGTTTTTGGGAAAGATAAAGGGAGGTATATTGTCTTAAAACAATGATTGTGTAATGCTTGCCTCATCTTGAGATTTATTAGATGGAGATTCTTTTCTTTTTTTTCCTTTTGCAGTCCCTTGCATGGTTCTCAACTAGTTGCAACTGATTTAAGAGGTGGGATGGCACTGGTATTAGCAGGATTGGCAGCAGAAGGAACTACAGAGATCAGTGGTGCTGCTCATATTTACAGAGGTTATGAGAATTTAGAGATGAAGTTTCAGTTTCTAGGAGCTGATATCAAAAGATTGATTCCCCTTGCATGTACATACTAGCAGCCACAATACAAGCTTCATAATGTGGAAAGCAATGCTAATTTTCTCATTTTAATTAGAGTCTCAGGTGCCCATAGAATATTTGTTAATGGGTCATTTTAGGAAAATTGTAATACCACTTTTATAGGAAATATAAAAAGTTGTCATAAAAGTAAGTTACTTTTTTTCTTTTTTCCATAAAATAGTATCTAAAAATGGTCTACTAATAAATTCTCTTAAGGCATTCATTAACTTTTTCATTTTAAATTTTGAAATCAATTTTATGTGGAAATTGGTTTTTCCATTACCGATTACCAATTTCCTTTGTAATATTGATCCATTTAGTTTTGCATGAGAGATATTAGGTCTTACTAGCAATAGGATCTTATTAATTTATTCCATAACATAACTTCAGCAGCATGGACCTCTTATTATACAACGGGCCAAGCATCCTTTTTTATATTTTTTATTTGTATGATCATATGCCCTGCTCCCCTTAGAAAAACAAATGGTAGCCTATCAGTGCTGGTCCAACAACGATAGGGTTATTAACTATATTTAGAGGGAAGTGCAACTCACCCCGTAAGGCAGATAAGAGTTAACTTTAAGTGCTCATAAAGTTAATCAAATTTTGCCTGTGTAGTGAATTAGATGGAGCTTACAGTTACATGTGTGACCCTGAAGTTTTTTGGATAATTTTTTTGGTCATCATCACTTGGTCTAGTTAATATGTTGAAAGTATTGATATTTCCAGTTTCAGAATTAAGTCTGACATTAATCCACGGCTCCACCAGTACTGAAGTTGACCAACATTGTAATTGGACTTATCAATGGTAGGGTTTCCAAGCTGACAATGAACAATTAGACCATCAATCAAATTAAGTTCAATCTAAACAATTTTTCTCGCACAGCTTCTGTGCATTAATCTCTTACCAAGAAATCTTTCAGATTAATCAATGATCGGTTCTTTAATACCCTTGTTTCTACTCAATATAACTTGAGCCAATTGAGGAACAAAGTGACCTGATATTTATATATGTTAATAAAACGTAAGTAACATCAGCTAAAACACTGGTCAATACCTTTATCAAATCAATAAAATTGTACGTATGATTGAAAATGAACCTGTATACCTCGCTCCAGCCATATAAAAATCCCTATATTTGTATCGTGGAAACCTTTGAAGCCACTCTGATAGAAAAGCACAACCATCCTTGGCTAAAATGTCACAAACCCCATAAGAAACCAAGAAAAGAAAAAAATTAAAAAGTAGATATGAAACTTTTGTTTAGCTAATATGTGGGTGAAGGGTGAAGGATGGAATTGAAATTTGTATTGTTGACTTTATACTTTGTTGGTGTGGGTGTGTGTTTCAAACACTTCATTTATTGTTATGAGTCTCACATAGGTTAGAATGCTTTGGATTGTGTTTATATGCCACTGTTTATCTCAGTTAATATCTTAAAATAGTCGGCCTAGTCTGGACTTGGACTTTATTCATATCACATGAGTTCCAACTAATTTTTCTTGGGTTTTTATTTTCTTTCAATGACAATTTGACTGACCCGTTGGTTCTGCCCATTGGAGTTTAGCTTCATTGGTAAGAAAAGTCATTACTTTCCTTTTTTCCAGCCCACTGGATATTTAACGTGTTTGGTGACCGTTTGGATGAGCCATTGGATTTGTCAGTGATTGTTGGGTCTGCCGGTTAGAGTTTAGCTTTGTTAGAAAGCCAACTTATTATTTTATGGACAGAGTCTAGTTATATAATTAGTTATAGGTTAAAATTACAACATTACTCAATAAAATAAATATTATTATATAGTTTGAAAATCCAACTATTAAATTACATGTTCTTTACGCTCTCAATACATATGTCAAATTTTGTGTCAATCAGATATTTTTTACTATATAATCTATAAGCT
Organism: Quercus suber; assembly: GCF_002906115.3. Lineage (NCBI taxonomy): Eukaryota > Viridiplantae > Streptophyta > Magnoliopsida > Fagales > Fagaceae > Quercus > Quercus suber. The sequence continues at coordinate 482,746 of NW_027069510.1, forward strand.
TATATTTAATGCATAATTTTAAACTACAAAAATTTGCAATTTAAACAATTTATTGATAGTATAGTTATTGATATTTAATTTTCTAGAAAAGTTTGCAATCATAGAGGATATTAGAAGAAGATGTAATCCAATGGTGGATTTATTAAAATTCATCTTTAATAAAAAGATATTAAGGTTGTAGTTTAAGACTACAACTAATTTTGTAACTAAATTTTATTTTTATTTAATTATTTTTTTGTGCTAATAAAACTTCCACTAGAACTCGCATTGTTCACACATTCTTTCTTTGCTTCATTAGTAGAACATCTTCTGCTCTTCCTTGTTCTTCTAGTTTGATCTAGTCTTCCTTAGTAGAAGACCAAGTTCTGGTCTGCTCTTCCTTAGTCGAAGACCAGGTCTGCACTTCATATTAAGTGCAGACCACACTTCATATTAAGTGCAAACTACACTTGCTAAAGGAAAGGCATAGTACTAGGGTTATTCTTGAACCTTTGTTGTTGGGAGTGTGTTCATTGCGAAGGTTGATGTTATAGTCTAATTTTGGAAGGTTGATCGGCCAAGAGAGTGATAAGCACCAAGTTCTACTTTGAGTGGCACAAATCAACTTTTAGAGACAACACTTTTACATGATTCTATAGCAATGTGAGATTGTTCCTCTCTTCCTCTTTATTTTGTTCTTGCTAATTATTTGGGATCTTATTTGTGAAATCAAAACTTGTTTTTCATTAGAGTATTTCCAACGTACTTTTCATGAGACCACCGGGGAATCCAAGAAAAGTAGATTTGCATTTGCAACTTAACAAAAACTTCTCAATAATTGGATAGGTTTAGTCAAACAGAAGCAAAGCATCTACCTAATGCTCTGAAAATTCAGTGAAATACAATGCTTGAGTATGGATTAAGAAAGCCATTTGATATATATATATATATATATACAATGGCGGCTCTAGCATATATTTTTAGGGGGGTCAGTAAGAAGATGTATCTTGGGTAAAAAAAAAAAAAAGTGAATCTTGCGGTCTACATGATTTCTTTATTACAAAATTTTTCATAATACGTAGTAGTAAAAGAATAAAAGATGAGAAATACTACATCTGAAACATTTTCACAACACTTTTCCAACAAATTTTACCTTATAAGTTGTTATTAGTTTTAATTTAAATTCACTACTGAAATTACTTTTTTTTTTTCTCATTAGTAATAACTAGTAACAATTTGCTAATTAGATTTTATTATGAGCGTATTATGAACATAGCATTCCTCATATAAGATAAACTATAAGTTTATTGCATATTGTTTATTAATATGATGAAGATAATAATTATTGTTATTAAGATTAAATCTTAGAAATCATCTATTGTTTTTAAATACAATCAACATATGAATTATCATTGTTAAGTGAACTCCAAGTGAGATCTAAATACAATAAACTTTTATGTATTAGTTTATTTTAAATTTGTTAAGATGTAAATGATTTTTTTTAAGATTTAAGATGAAAAAATTTATACTTTTGTTATTAGGTTTACTATTTTTCCCCCCATATTTTAGATCATATTGGTTTTTATTTTTATTTTTATTTTTATTATTATTTGTGTGTGTGTGTGTGTGTTTAAAAAGACCAAGATATTGTCTAGATGCTCATATTCAAATTCATTTAAGCTAGGCTTAAAAAAAATTTAAGTTTAGGGGGTTCAAAATTTATTTTAGGAGGATCAAATTAATAAAAAAAAATTATATAAATTTTTTTATTTTTTTGGCCCAGCTCAGGGGGTTCATTTGAACCCCCTGGGCTGCACCTAGAGCCGCCCGTGTATATATATAAGCCTGTTAACCACCAGCTTCCATGTTTCTAAAATTCTCAGAAACCAGATTTTGCAGATACATGAACCACTCTTGTATTCTGCACATTGATGGATTATTAGCAGTCAAGAAACAGAAATTTCGACAACAAAGCCCATGCAAACAAGAAGAGTTTAACTAATTGGAGTTAAATGTAAACTCACTGTATATCTATTTAAACAGAATCAACTTATAACAACAATTGAAGAAGCTTACCACTATTCCACGAATAAGTTCTTCCCAGTGCCTTTGTTGAGGATCACAAACCCAGAGTAGTATATATATAAGCCTGTTAACCACCAGCTTCCATGTTTCTAAAATTCTCAGAAACCAGATTTTGCAGATACATGAACCACTCTTGTATTCTGCACATTGATGGATTATTAGCAGTCAAGAAACAGAAATTTCGACAACAAAGCCCATGCAAACAAGAAGAGTTTAACTAATTGGAGTTAAATGTAAACTCACTGTATATCTATTTAAACAGAATCAACTTATAACAACAATTGAAGAAGCTTACCACTATTCCACGAATAAGTTCTTCCCAGTGCCTTTGTTGAGGATCACAAACCCAGAGTAGTGAGCAAAGCTCACATTCTTGGGCAGACCTGGCATGATTGCAATCCTATCAGCAACTTCTTGATCCCCCATAAGGAGTTCCCACCACAGAAAAGGAAGAAGATATTGTCACAGAGCTCCTTTTTATTTATTCTTATTTTCAATTTTTAGAATGGGAGATGCTGATGAAGTCAAAAGATCGAAGTAGTCGTTTCCCAATTTTACTAAATGTCTATGAGTCCTTATATTCTGTTGTATTTCTACATACCCACCGACTCCCTTTTTTTTTTCTTGAGTTGTCAAACTTTTATTGATTTCTTTCTTTATATGAAACTCCTAAGTCCTAACCTCTCCTCTCCTCTATTGATAGAAGTTGAGACGAGTGGCAACAATGGGAAGCAAGGAAAAAGAAAGGGTTAACTGCTGAAAGTGAAACTATGTTTAAGAGTTATTTAAAAAAAAAAAAAAAAAAAATGGAGCAAGATTTAGGTACAGTACTTATATGTTGTTCTTTAGGTTTTTCTCTTAAAATTCTGTCATGTTACTTTTTCCTCATGAATAAAAGAGTATTTTTTAAGTTAAGTAATCACATGGCAGAATCTTAAGAGGAAAATTTAAGGAACAACATCTAAGGTACTGTACATAAGTTTTGTAAATATATATATATATATATATATAGAAAAAATAAATCATAAAGAATTACGTACAAAAGAATATGGTTTATATTTATTTATGTATATTTAAGAGTTTATAACAAAATGAATAAAGTTTAGCAAAAAAAAAAAAACACACAAACACAAACACAAACAAAAGGAATGGAAGTAAATAAATAATAATTTACTATTATGACTTTCATTTTTTTTTTTTTGTTTTTTAATCTTCTCAAAATAGGTCTAAAATCAATATTTGATCTGGATAAGTCATAAATGTTCTTTTCAACTATGGGAGGAATTTTCCCAAAAAAAAAAAAAAAAGGAAAGAGATTTCTACATTAATCATTCTATTTCTTCTTTGTTCAATTCCCAAATAAGGGAATACAATACATAAAGTATTTCTTAAAATTTCATTTTACTTTTCGTCTCTCTTAAATAAGTTGAGTGTTCCCTCTTAAAAAAAGAAAAGAAAAAGAGTTGAGTCATGAGTGTTACCACTTAGTGACAGGCAAACAAGCTTTGGTAATGACAATGTGGTGGGCAGGATATAGCCCATCTGGACTACTGCAAAATAAGTTAACGAAAATTATAGTACAATACCCGGAGGGATATTACTATTTTTTATAGGTATCAAGAAAATGACAAAATTTCATTGATTACACATAAGTTAAACTCGTTAAACATCCTATTAAAAAAAAATCGTTAAACTTGTCATATGGTGTAATTCCTCTTATTCTATGCATCTCTAAATAATAATAATAATAATAAAATCTCTAAGAGTTTCATTTATGAAGCTCGTGAATATATATAATTAGGTAAATTTTAGGCAACTACCATGAGATGTGGATCAATACCAACTAGGTCCAAGACTTCTCAAAATTAACCAATTTAGTACCTAAAAGACAACTTTGTCCCCCAAATTGCTTAATGCTATTATCTCTTCTAAGTCTCTTCTCTCTTGTCCCTTTCTATCACTGAACCATGCCACCTGCAAAACCCATAAGCCTTCACCGACGCCAACAACTGCATTGAATAGCCATCACTGCTAAAGGTTAGTTTAGCATCAACTCTCTCTCTCTCTCTCTCTCTCTCTCTCTCTCTCTCTCTCTCTCCTATTTTCTTCCCACCCAAAAACAGTAACATCAGCAACAACCCACAACTACCACCATCTCAAACTCAATGCAAAACAAAAGGATAAAAAAGAAAACTACTGAATGTTTCAAACAGTGTTCGCTGGCCACCCCAAAGTCAAACCCATCACCATCGCAAACCCTCACCCATATCCATTAACCACATCAAACATTTCTTGAAACACATCACAAACCTCTGCTCATGACCACCCAAATCAAAACAATCCAAAAACTCACAACAAACCATACCAAATTCACGACCACCCAAGCCACATGACGACCACATATCTTAAAGGTCACCCACCAAAATTTAAATCCAAACCACAAGCACTAGACTCGAAGACATCCTTTCAAACATCAAAAACCACAAAACCCAAATCAAAATAGCAAACCCATAGATCTACAAATAGTATGCCCAAAATCCCATTTTTCAAACCCATACCCAAATCATCCGAACCTAACATCCAAAGGAAATCTGTGGGATTGCTATTTTGATTTGATTGTATGGCCATACTATTTCACACCCAAATTTAGAGAGGGACAGAAGATTATGGGTTTCGCCGATGACTAGGGTTCAATGAGAGAGAGAGAGAGGAATGAGAGAGAAGAGAAGGATATCACTTGGGTTTGGTAAGAGAGAAAAGATAAGTAATGGCGTTAGCTATTTAGGAACAAAGTTGTCTTTTAAAAATTATGTTGGTTAGTTTTAAGAAGTCTTAGACCTAGTAAGTATTAGCCCAAACCTTAAGGGTAGTTGTTTGGAATTTAACTATATATAATAATTAGAGTATCATAAGTCAAAGAGAATGACAGGTTTTAAAGGTGGAATAATGATCCCCTACATTTGAAATGGATCCATTTTATGATTCAAGTAGTACAAATTTAGATGTGTATTAAATGTCACATCATTTAAAAATTTTAAATGACATGGCAAAATACCCCGAGTGAAACGGAAAGGAGAGTATGGGAGAAGCTTGTGAATTTAGAAACCTATAGAACATAAAAGAATTACATACACATAATAACGTCTGGAACATACAATAAATATATAAATGGACCAGTCAACTCAATTCCAGTGCAGAATCAGGTAAAACCTTTTAAGTATGAATAGTTAGCAATCTCATTAGCAAAATTGGGTCAAATGTAATTCCGGATTTTCTTCCTCAGTGGGTAAGGTATCAACGTTACCACAAACCGCTAAGGGTATGGTCAAACACACTTCAAGACCGGCCAAATCATTTTGGTATTCTTCTAAGCAGTTTATACATGCCAAATAAGTTCTTCTCCTGCCACAGGTATGGGATAAAAAATGACCGAAACATGGCAGGTGAGAGCTCCCTGTCCAGGTAAGGCAGTGCTGCCACGGCCTGAAGAAGATACATAAAATTTAGTATAATCATGCAAGGAAAAGTGAAGAGAAGAAGATTGATTTACCTCCCATGTTGACAAGTCACTTCCACGAGTATTGTAAGGTCGATTAAGCTGCAGCTCAACCAGAAAAGTACATGCCTCAAGATCCCGGAGCTGTAGGATCAAATGGTGGGTCATTAATGATATAATGGAAAGGGAAAACAGAACAAGTTTTGGCATATCAAACAATTTCTAGGGCAGTTTAATTACATATTGCTCATCCGATGCCTTGTTCTTATTATTAAAATATGGTGGTGCTGCTGCAGTCCCTCCTAGGGTAGAATTGAATGGGAATGGCAGAAGACCTTGGAACCCATCATCAATCCATCGGACTTCTCCCACATAATCAGGAACAAAAAATGAGGATGGAAATCGGTGCCATTCACTTCCGACGCATAGTACAGAACCTGCAGCATATAGGATCCAAAACATAAAAGATTTCGATGTGGAATTTTTTTTTTTGTTGGTAACTTAGTCTAATTTAATTTTGGAAACAATTGTATTTTTATTGGTCAATTAGGTTTATTAGTATTTTATTTAGTGTTTAATTTTGGAAACAATTGTATTTTTATTCAATTTCCTAAAGTCAATGGTATTTTTGTAATTATTGGGATTTCCCAAGTCATTTAAAATTAAGTTTCCTTAGTCAATTAGAATTATGTAGTCCAAGTAGTCTATATAAGCATAGTATTGTACTCCTATGATGAGGGAATTTTTTTTATGATGAATATGGTCTACATGGTTCAAAACTATTGAGACAGCATTTAGATCCGGCTCTTCTCACACTTTTCTGTTTCACTCCAACATAACCCACTCATGAGTTTTTTTATAATATAATATTTTTATTTATTTATTTTTATATTTGAATTAACCAATGAAAATATATCCTTGAAATCTCAAATAAAAAAGAATAGAAAAATCATACTTTCATATAATATCTTAATTGAATTGTCTCAAAATCCTAGCAACAATCTAATTTATTCTATAGAGATTTAAACTAGATTTCTTTTCTTCTTTTTTTGTGGTAATATGATAATTGGGGGTAGGAGGACTTGAACCCTAGAGAACACCAGGGGGTGCTAACCAATTGAGCTACAAGCGTCTTGCCATGAACTAGAATAAAATCTCTCTTGATATTGTTCCAATTATCTCCAACCAACCCCAAATGCTAACTCCTAGAGGATATCTCTTGCTTGGTGTTGTCTCCAAAAGAGCCTAAATGCTGACTCTAGGTTGCCTATCTTTATTTGTTTGTTCTTTAATTTTCATGTTGCATTGTTTGGTTTTGTCCTGCATCAGATTCAAATGGCTTTATCACCTTTAACCTTTCGAATACCAAATAAATGATGTCCTTGGAATTGATGTGGTCTTTAAAATTGAGTTGTCTTTCCTATTCTCATGGCAGTTTATCAAACTTTAGTTCCCACTGACAGTAATGTGTCAGAAAAGTCGCTAAAGTGACACCAAAACTTGATGTAGTACGAACTAGGGATTTGTCTACGTTTAGTTGTGGTGGGTTTAGGGTTAGGAAAGAAGAAGAATTAGAAAGAAGTTAGGGCTGTTTAGGGTCGCTCAAAACACTCAATTTTATTTATCAAATCATTCTATTTTATTTGAATACAATATATATAAAGACTCTACTTGAACTAGTAGCCTACTAGCATTAGGACTACTAAATAAAACCTAATAAATACTAACTTGGACCCAAAGTAAATAAACCTAAGATACTTAGAACACCTTAGAAGATTCTAGACTCAACTAAATTACCAAAATACCCTTAATTCACAGGAATTGCAGAAATTACAGATTTGCCCCTCAATATAAAACTGACCATAACTAATAAAATAAAAACCCAAATTAAAAACTGTTTTAACCCTAAAAGACTCATACTTAGACCATTAAAAGGGCACGTCTTTCGCTTCAATTGGACTTCACACGAGGACCCAATAAAATAATTCTTGAATAGGCGAATTTGAAAAGTAATAACATATTAATCTTCCATAACTCCATCATACTCCTGTTGGAAGAAACTCGGCCTTGAGTTTTAAGGTGTAAATTACAGAAAGAGTAACAAATAATTTAGGGAGAAGAAAATTTAGAAATGCTATTACAGAATTTCAAAGAAAATTCTTGGACACTGATATCTGAAAAAATAAACTGAAAACACATGTTTTAAAACAAAAGGAAATGTAAGTCCTGAATAAAACGACCATTAAGAAGCGTATGTTCCTAAGGCTACCATATCAATCGGACAGAACATTATTACTAGTAAAGCTATATTATGTTAAAGGGAACAAGAATACTAGATCATCCAGGCTGGTATAACTAGCCTATCTCTTAGTAAGTGTCATCACAAAAATTTAAAAGGAAGCACTTTACTGCATTTTAAATTTTCAAGAAATGTAAAATTGTTACCAACCAACATGTACTGTCACGCCTTTAGCTATTCATTTCCTATACCATTTCCATTATAAAAGAACATTGAAGCCAGAATATCAAAGCTACCTCTCATTTAAGACTTTCAAAAGAATACTAGGACAACTGCTTAGAACATTCCTTCTTCATCTTAGGATATGTAAGTGTGTGTGCACACACGCACGTGCATTGGGAGTTGGGGGGGTTGGCATTGTTTCCATGACTTGATAGACAAAATTACCCTAAACCTCACTTCTTTTAATGAATTAAAAGGGGTTATTTAGTGAATTCCTTGATAATCTCATCACCAAGAGGAAATAGTATCAGATACATATAGGCAAGATATTGGCTGTTACCCGTTCCGGCATCGTAATGATGCTCTAAAAGCTTGTAAACCTCCAGAGGAGCAGAGTAACCATGAATCAATGAAAAAGTACGAGCATGGGAGGTACACAATATGAGGCTAAGAACCACAGGTCGAAGTAATTTGGCCATCTGCATATATACACAAGAAGAAATTGACCATGGGTGAGGACTCATTATCATATACTGAGAAATGAATGGGAAAATAGAATACACTTACCACAACAATCAGGGAATTATCAGTGGGATTATATTTATCTCGGAAAAGATCAGGAAAGCTGTCGATGACAGCTGAAGCAGCAACACAAATAAGTGGGTATACTGGATAAAGGAACCTACAAATGTAGTTAGAAAACAATTATCATCAATAATATTTCCCCTGCACTCTTTTAATATAATACTGTAGGTTAAATGGATCTTGATTTTCTTCTGATTACAGAACTTAGGAGACCTGAGCAAGAGGTTTGAAATTCAAAATTAATTATCGGAAACAAAGTAGATGATTCATAAATGCACAAATAAAAACCTTTACAGATACCTGTAACATTATTAAAGAAACAGCCCATAGAAACCAGATAAGAGTACCCTTTTGCAGCCTTTCCAGTAATTTAATTTATAACATTACATGAAATAGGTTCATGCCATACACACAAACAGGCCCATACTTATCCAAAGATTTTCCATTCAGGTTCCAGAGATAAATTAAGATCGTTGGATTCACTTCCCAAGTAAATTAAGATATTCATTTTCCTAGTTCTTGACCTACATATTATCAAAAAAAAAAAAAAAAAAACTCTTATGCAAACCATTTATGCAATCAGTTATGATATATGAAGAAGGGTCAACATAAAATGTATTATCAAGTGCCATAAGTTAGAGGGTGATGCTTACAGTAATTCAAAGAAGTAGAACATCAGAAAATATAATTTTTTATATTTGAAAAAAATCAAAATCAGGGAAGAAAAACTATTGAAATGGACTTGTGTCTCATATATGGACTCCCACTCAATTTTGAATGGTAGACCTATCCAAACTACCTGACACTTCTATTCATAGATGCTACCTTTACACTAAGACACCACCATTTCTTCAATCCTTGAACAAGAAATCACCTCTAACCTCCATTTTCAATGAGTAAAGGTTGTAGAAAAACATGAATGGCATAAAGGTGAATTAAATACATCAACGTCTAGATTGGTTAGAAAAATATTTACTCCATGCTAAATGCAAGTTACTAGCTGAATCTGCTTGATCTCAAATTTTCTCTCCAAACTTAGGGATATGAGAATCTTGACTGACACTAGCATGACTATCTGTAGATGTGGTTTTACAAATGTGGGTTATACATGTTTTCCCCCTCCCAAAAAAAGGGGCATGGACCACTAACTAGTACATATGAATACCTTAATCCACCAACACAAGATAGTGCTTTCTTTCAAAAAAAAATGGAACAGTTGAACCACAATCAAGCTTGCTAATTGACAAACATAGAAAAATTTCAAGTACATAATAAATGATTGTTAATATTAGTGGTTTTGGATAGCAAATGACAAGATTATAATTTTAGCATTGAAATGAAAAAAAAAATGTCAAGACACACAAATGTGCATGGGGTGGGGATAGAAGGTATCATCCAAATCCACAACAATTTCTTCTTCTTCTTCTTCTTCTTTTTTTATTTTTTTTTTTAATTTTTTTTTTCATAAAGTAAAATTATCAAACCTTTCTTCTTTGTGTGGCTGCAAAGACATAAATCCCAGCCAAATATACACTGGTGAGACCACAATCAGCAGGTCTGGGACATACTTTTTCCTTGCAATTGGCAAAATTCCCAAGAACAGCAAAGCGAGAATGAAACAGAAGTTAAAATTATTAAATCCATTCCTCAGATAATATAATGGCCCTTCAGTCCCATACAAATGACTTTCACCGCCTCCTGCGACATTATATAGCAACAGATTCAACACAGATGATGTCCATCGTCCATAGTAGTAGTAGTCAACCAGTAAAGAGACTGCCTGCAAGAATTCCAAATATCTAACATTGTAATGTGCATGCCAAAAGTTACTTAATACGAGATTTAATAACTCTATCAGTGCCAATTGCTAAGGTACAGGCATGTAAATAATAGATCCATGAGACTGCCTGCAAGAATTCCAAATATCTAACATTGTAATGTGCATGCCAACAGTTACTTAATATGAGATTTTTTTTTTTTTTTTTGATAAGTTACTTAACATGAGATTTAATAACTCTATTGGTGCCAATTGCTAAGGTACAGGCATATAAATAATAGATCCATTAAAGTAATATCTAATGATCAAAATTAATGATTAACTTACAAGAAGAGAAAGGGAGGTGACAGCCCCGGTTACAAATGCTTGTTTAAACCTTCTAGCCAAAGAGTAGAATGTGACTGGCAGGAAAGCCAGGATTGAGAATGGCCAGCCAAGGATTACACCAATAGCTGCAACTGCAACTGCCATTGCAGGTTTCTCTAGAAGAAATAGCCCTGATGAAAGAGAGATGGCATACATAGAGAATGAACTTGGCAAGAAACCTAGCAAACAATGTCAAGACAATGAAATATAAAAACCAAAGTATAATGGAGCAACTGAAACTCCAAATTATTAATACTTGACCAAATACAAAAATATAATGCATCACTAAAGACAAAAGACAGAAGCACAAATTGAGGAACAACGGAGACTAATAGAAAGGTCCACCCACTTGTGCTAGCGAAAAAGCAGCCACTGGTTAAGCATAACATTGCAAGTGTGTAACAAGCAAGACGTTTTCCATACTTCCTGGAAAGGGCTACTACCAGAACAGTTTCTGTGATAACAGAGAGGAGACCTAGAAAGAGTCTTACAGCATAGAATACTCTCACCTGCCATGGGAAAGATATTGGTTCAAGAATATGTAAAAAATAAAATCTAAAATGCACTTTTTGCCCCTCAAATATGGTCCAAGTTTGATTTCTGTTTCAAATTTTAAAAACTTTCAATTTCACCCATGAAAGATTTAAAAAAAAAAAAATCAAACTTAGACCACATTTCAGGGACAAAAAGTATATTTCAACCTACTAATAAATAAAAATTGGCGTTATAAAGTATCACATATCAATAAAATATCAAAAGAATAGCAATCCAAGGTTATAGAGAAATCATACTCTTTCGTCGCCAAACAACCAGGAAGCTGGTCGGCCAACTAATTCATGGAATAGAATATATAAGTATGATCGCAGTGCAAACTGGGAACTGCAGGAAGTGTATATGTTATAACAATACTCAATGTCTTAAATGAAAGTCATGTTAAACTAAGAAATATTTCAAAATAATTCAAGAAAGCTGGAGAAACAATAGTCTAACTATTCATCTTTTGATATGTAGGATTTGAAACTACGATCGATGCCAATCCACCGCACCTTTGCAACTACTTTTTTTTTTTTTAATAAAAAAAAGATATATTTTATTGCAAAGAGACTAGTGGTTGAAAAGAATTATAAAAGAGCAAAATTATATACGGAGATAGAGGGACTCTATGAATTCCATAATGGAGATGCTATTAGTGAAGCCCTATGCACGAGACCAATCAAACAAAGAACCAGTAAACATAGGCAACAATTGAGTCCCTGTACTTTCCACATCCTCAAACCTAAGACAGTTTTGTTCCAGTTAAATTGTCCACATCAAACATAATGTAACAAAGTTACAAATGTCCAACGAATTAACTGCGGTGGATCAAAAAACATGCAACTACCTTACTCCTGATAACCCAATTTCTAAACAACAAACTAATATATAACCTTAGAAGAAAAAAACAGGGAAACATGAAATGAAAAAGGTACGATAAATCAAACTTAATCATGGAGGCATGAACAAAAAAAAAAAAAAAAACACTAAAGTTATGGTGGGTGCGTGGGGGTTTGCAAAAGAAAGCAAGATTAAGCAGGAAATTAATCGAGTCGGAGGAGGGAGTTATTGATTTTTCAAATAAGATTGAGTTGGAGGGAGGCACCTGTACTCCCAGGTTTGGAAGCCAGATTTGTAGAGAAGAAAATGGAGAGGCTCCCAGTAATTGAAGACCTCGTCGCAGTCGTGAATGATGTTAGATGTGGCGCTCATGTAGCGTAGCGTTCCTAGAACAAACAAAGGCAACAACCACCTCAATCCCTCTTCTCCTCGCGTATTACCACCACTAGAAGAAGGCTTGTCGTGCTTCGTGTACCACTCTCCTACTCCTCCTCCTCCTCCTCCTCCTGATTCCGATGTCGCAGGATCTGACGCTGCTACTGCCCGCCTCTGCCTCGTCGATACCGACATCTTCACTCTCTCTCTCTTCCTCTCCTCAAATGATGCTCTCCTTCCCCTCCAAGCAAACCTATTTTTTTTAGTGCAGAAGAGACTCTTTCCTCTTTCCTCGTTCTTTTTCTTTTTCTTTTTTAATAATTATAAAAGCCAAACAATTTTGTTAGTTAGCAACGTTTCCAAACTATTAAGAAAACTAGCAACTCGAGTCTTTTTGACTTGATTTCCTGTAGCAAATCGAGTTTAAGAGATTCGATTTCTGTGTGTTGGCAATGCTGAGGTGGACTAAAAGATCCACGTGGAACTCGAGTCTTTAAGACTCGATTTCCTGTTCACTATCTTCTTCCTTCGTTCTTTTTTTTTTTTTCTCTCTCTCTCTCTCTCTCTCTCTCTCTCTCCATCTACCTGAACTCGAGTCTTTAAGACTCGATTTCCTGTTCACTATCTTCTTCCTTCGTTCTTTTTTTTTTTTTCTCTCTCTCTCTCTCTCTCTCTCTCTCTCTCCATCTACCGTCCCACTCCCTTCTTCTAAGCCCCCAAAAACCCAAGATAGTTCTTCCTTCTTCATCTAAGTCCATTTCTCAAAATCCCAAATCCAAATCATGATCTCAATCGGAGCAAAAATCCAAACCCTAATCTAAATCCATTTCTCAAAATCCTAAACCATTTCTCAAAATCTCAAACCCAAATCACGATCTCAATCAAAACAAAAATCCAAACCCAAAAATCACGATTTCGGCACCGGAGCACCATGGGTTTGACGATCTTGGCATCGGAGGAATATTTTTTGTTGTGGGTTTGTGTTTTCAGTTCTTCCTTCTTCATCTAAATCCATATCTCAAAATCTCAAACCCATTTCTCAAAATCCAAACCCATTTCTCAAAATCCCAAACCCAAATCATGATCTCAATTGGAGCAAAAACTGTTGTGGGTTTGTGGTTCGTGTTTTCTGGGGTGGTTTATAGGAGGGAACTCGAGTCTTAGAAACTCGAGTTCCACGTGAATTTTCTTAATCCACCTCAGCCGCGCACTTCATGGCTATAGTGAAATCGAGTCTAACCGACTCAAGTTGTTACTTTCCTAAATAGTTTGGAAACATTGCTAACTAACAAAATTGTTTAGCTTTTATAATTATTAAAAAAAAAAAAAAAAAAAACCATTGGCAATTGCAAATGAGAAATGTAGGGGAAAAGTACCATCAAGGCACAAAAAGCTATTATTAGAACTCGACTTTGTTTCAGAATTGCTAATTTTTTTCATGGTCTATTTGAATCATATAATACAAAAAGCTAAAAGCAAACCTTTTATTATTATTATTTTTAATCTATGTTTAAAAAATGGTTCATAATCTTTCAAATGTTTCTATATAATCCATAATCTTTTAAATAAATGCATATCCAAAAAGTATCTATGTGAATAGAATTTCTATTTGAAAAAGTATGAAACTATATACATAAAAAATGTGTAATACAAAGTTAATCTCATTCGCATAAGAATTTTGATACATATTTGCTAAAAGCAATATCCACTCACTAAAAATTCTAAGAATGATAATAAATATCATCAACTTCTAGCAATAAGCAACTGAGTTTTGTTAAAACATTGTCACAATATTTAAATTTATACAATGAACGATGTCATATGCTACAATTGAAGCTCCACATCAAATGCCTTCATCCATACATATCAATTTTATTTTTTTCATTTATACTTTTTTTTTTTTAATCATTCTACATGAGTCTAGGTGCAATGTCTAGCTCACTTAATTTTCAATGAACACACATTTTAGGCAATAAAAGGAAAAAAGAAAAAGAAAAACAAAAAGACGTGTCATCGAATTTTCCATTAGATAAAGTATAAGTTTCGAAGATTTAAACTTAGAAAATCAATGTTCTCTAGGTAACAAATAAAACATCTTATATCACCATTACAACTTTGCAAGCATTACTATCATCTAAAACTCAAAATACGTGAAAAAAATTTTGGGATGTTAAAATTTAGTTGGAGTATTTTAGACATTACACAATAGAGTATTTTAAGAATCATAAACTTTCATTAGAGTTTAACTAAGAGAATAACAATATGCCATATTTGCTATTTTCCAAAATATTAAGGTGGAAATTGCTTGATTTTAAAATTTTAGGAGAAATTGTGAATTACCCCAAACATAAAGGATGAAAAGTGTTTTAATCCTAAGTTTTGTTTTTGTTTTTGTTTTTGTGTGTGTAAAATTATGTGTTTTTACTTAAAATGGTGCATAAAAAAAAATAAATAAAAAAAAAAAAAAAAAAACACAAAACAAACAAAACAAAAAGTGAACCCAAGAAAACTATATGTCAAATAATAAATTTTGGCTCCACAAAATTGACTAAACCAAAAAAAAAAAAAAAAAAAATCTAAAAACACAACAGAATAACACAACATTTTCGTAATACCTTTATAATTGTGTTATACTTTACTTTGACTTATAAAGAACTGACACCACAGCAGATATGAAAATATTGTGAAGACAACAAGATGTCTTCACATTTTCACAAGAGAAATGTTATGTTTATAATATTTTCACAACAAATGTGACATTAAGTTATTTGGTTCATTTGATTTTGTATAACATTAAAATAATCTAAAATTACAAACTATATCACATCACCTTCTTAAATGGGGTGATTTTACATTACTTATTAGCAAGGATGTAATAATTTATTGTTGCCCATACTAATAATCTTATTTTACTCATGAGTATGACTAAAAGAAAACTCAAAAATACCCAAAAAAACCTCTAAAATGACCAAAATGACCAAAATACTATTGGAACAACCAAAATGACTAAAATGCATTATGAATGTCCGAAATATCCCTAAAACCTCCAAAAATTATTACAATACCTCTCAAAACTTTTAAAATGACCAAAATACTCTCAAAACCTCTAAAATTACCAAAATGCCCTCGAAACCTATAAAATGACTAAAATACCCTTAAAACCTCGAAAATGACGACCAAAATACTCCCGAAACAACTAGAATAACCAAAATATTCCTGAAACCACTAGAATGAACAAATTACCTCTAAACCTAAAAAACTACTAAAATAACCCTAAAACTTCTAAAATGATCAAAATACCCTAAAACTTCTCAAATGACTAAAATACCCCGAAAACCTCTAAAATGATGAAAAATACTTTGAAACATCTAAAATGACGAAAAATTCCCAGAAACCTCTAAAATGACCAAAAAAAAAAAAAACCTTGAAACCATTGTATATAAACCCATAATTTCTCTTTCTTGTGTGTGATTATGGTTTTTCACCACCTAACCCAATGTTCAAGTGACCACATTATTTTATTCTCTTTATAGAGGAAAACACAGCTGAACATAAACACACCTCAAAGGATGTATGGATCTCACTTTTATTTTGGTTCAAAGATGGCCACCCAAATACTTTTTTTTTTTTTTTTTGAGCAAAAGGTTAGAATTGTATTAAAATAATCTCTGTTGTTTACAAGTATGGCCAAAACCAAAAGAATGGCATTGGGGGGGGGGGGGGGCAACTACATCTAAGTCAGACCCCTGATAGACTGAAATACAAAGTCTGTCCAATAAAATGCAGGCACAAGAAAACTAGCTCTAACATCATATCTATTGTGCCGCCATGAGGGTTTGGTGCTCATTCAACAATCCTACTGCACTTTCCATGATCCCCCATGGCTGTGACAGAACATGCTTGAAGTAGTAACAGTTTCGTGCATTCCAGATGCTCCATGTTGTGATTGCCTACCTGTCTACTTCTGGTGGCTCCAACGTTTCCTGCATGTGTTTGAGTATGCCCTCCACATAAATGTTCTCACCTTAGGAGGTACATTGAGCTTCCAAATTTTGCCCCATGTAACACCGTGTGCTCGAACCGACGAGTGTTCAACCAAGGCAACTGATTTCAGTCTCAAAGCTACTCTATATGCAGTCTTCACAGAGAAAGTTTTTGCTTTATTTTCAGTCCATACCAGCGTGTCTCGGGAGTCAAGATGGTTGAGGGGAAGAGATAAGATTTGCTTACAAGTTCTTGGGGGTGAATGTTGCTGCCAGTTTACCCCTATCCCACTACTGTGAACTATGGTTTATCAACTCACACACCTTCATCCCCACATTGGGCTTATGTAAGAATGCTGGTGCATTTAAGAGCCATTTATGAGTGGTGACCCCGATTCTGCTACCATTTTCAATTTGCCAAGTGGACCCTTCCCTTATCACCTCTCTTGCAGCCAGTAATGATCTCCACACAACTGACGGATTAGAGCCCAACTCTGCCTTCAAGAAGCTACAGTTAGGAAAATACCTCGCCTTGTACACCTTATAGAAGAGTGATTGTTCATTATGAATAAGCCTCCATGCTTGCTTAGCCAACATTGCCAAATTGAAAGCCGATATATCTCGGAATCCCATGCCTCCCTTCTTCTTATCTTTACACAATTTTTTCCAATTAATCCAATGGATCTTCTTTTCGTCCTTCATTTGGCCCCACCGGTTGTTTGATAGAAGGGAGTTGATTTTGTCACAGATGGCATTAAGGCAGTTTGAATAGACTCATGGAGTATGTGGATATAGCTTGGGCAACCATTTTAATTAGAATCTCCCTACCTGCTTTAGATATAAGCTTTTCGTTCCACCTCATCACCTTTTTAGTGATTTTTTCTTGAAGCTCCTTAAAGGTATTAACCTTTGATTTTCCACACACCATAGGTAGTCCCAAATATTTTTCATAATTCACCATCGCCCCTGCCCCCATCATTTTTTGTATAGCCCTTCTCACTTTCGATTTGGTGTTAGTGCTGAAGAATAAAGATGTTTTTTGTCTGATGATAGATTAACCAGATGCAGCTTCATAAGTCCCCAATAGATCCAATAACCTTTGACACTCCTCCACAGTGGCTCGGCAAAATAAGAGGCTATCATCAGCAAACAAAAGGTGAGAGATACACACCCCATGTTGGCTAGATTTTATGCCCCTTAAAGTGTGGCTCTCTTCGGCTTTTCTTAGCATGACAGACAAGCCTTTAGCACAAAGCAAGAACAAGTATGGGGAAAGGGGGTCCCCCTACTTTAGTCCTTTTGTTGGTTTAATGAATCCATGTGGCTCCCCATTAGGACTGAATATAAGGCTGTTGTAATTGTCTCCATGGCCAATCGGACCCATTTGGGATCAAAACCCAGCTTTAGCATTATCTGATGTAGAAAACCCCACTCCACTCAGTCATAGGCCTTGCTAATGTCTAACTTGACTGCCATTTGTCCCATCCTTCCTTTTCTTCGATTCCTCATCCTGTGTAACAACTCATATGCTACATTAGTATTGTCAGTTATAAGCCTATTGGGTACAAAAGCACTATGTGCATCAGAAATCACCATAGGGAGGACAAGTTTCAAGTGGTTAGCTACAACTTTGGACACGATTCTGGATATTACATTGCCTAAACTTATTAGCCTATAATCAAACATGTTCTTCAATTCATTGATCTTTAGAATTAATACAATATGTGTAAAATTCATTTTATGCAGCATATGGCCAGAATTTAAAACCAAAAGAACTACTATTGTGACATCTTGACCAACTATGTGCCAATACTTTTGAAAAAAGAAAGGAGGCATACCATCCTGTCCGAGAGATTTTGAGGGGTGCATCTGAAACATCAGTTACTTTACTTCCTCATAACTGTACCTTTGGAGTAAGGTTGTGTTCAAATCTGGGGTGACTACTTGATCCACTGCTTACAATACCCCACCAAAATCTGTCGGGTTGGAGGAGGTGAATAAATTTTTGAAGTAGTTGATGGCTGTCTCGGCAATCTGATCATCGAATTGGCACCATACCCTAGTTTAAGATGTGATCCCTGAAATATGGTTTTTCCTATGTCGTTGGCTGGCTCTTTGGTGGAAGAACTTCGTGTTTTTGTCGCCCACCGGTAACCAAATGGATCTTGACCTCTATTGCTAATAAACTTCATCCTGGTGGAGGAGTGCATTGATCTCATTTTTCAAGGCTTTGATTGTTGGCTAGTTTGCTGGATTATTTTGTAAAGGTAATTCCTCCAAGGCCGACTGCCTCTCTTGGATTTTTGTTTTAAAGTTCCCCACTGTGTTGTGACTCCACTCAATCAAGGCTTGCCTACATCTTCTAATCTTCTTAAACAACCTAAACATAGGGCTGCCACTCTCGGCCTCCCAAGCAGCCCGGATCACCGTCTCACATCCTTCATGATATGCCCATTCTTCCTCAAACCTTCTTGGTATTTTTTTTTTCTTCTTGCATGTTTGGTTAGGCATGGATATATTGATAATAATCAGATTGTGATCAGAATAGGAAGATTGGATGTGAATGACCTTTGCATGGGGAAAAAGAGATCTCCATTCTAAATTTGTGCATGCTTTATCCAACCGTTCCTGAACAAAAGCATCCCCAGGGCATCCATTATTCCATGTGAAGATATTTCCTTGAAAACCCAAGTCGACCAAGCCACAATGAGGGAGTGCTGCCCAAAATTCCATCATTGGTTGTTGTTGTTTTGGTAGGCGTCCCTACTTCTCTGAAGATTGTAAAATCTCATTGAAGTCGCCATAACATAACCATGGGACTGCAAATCTTATGTGCATGTGTTTTAAGAGTTGCCAAGATTCCCTCTTCCTTTGCACCTTTAGCCATCCGTAAAAACCTGTTAACCTCTATGGTGGGTCTGATCCATTCAATGTGAGTGGGTGAATAGGTTTGTATGTGTAAATCCACATCCTTCTTCCACAATAATGCCAAGCCACCTCTTCTCTGTTCACTTGGTATAGCTAACATGCAGTGGTAGGGTAAATCAGCCTGGATCCACTGCATCTCCCTGACTGATTGTTTGGTTTCCATCAATAACAAAACCTTGGGAGCTTTTTCCCTCACAAGGTGAGAGGGGACATCGACTGCATTTCGGTTCCCAAGACCCCGGCAGTTTCAGCTTAATGGATTCATTGGTGTTGGCAGGGCTGATCCATAGCCTCCGCCGTTGACAATAGCTTGATATGGGTGGCATCTTGTGTTTTGGTCCGCTTGCCACACGAACCAAAATCCTTGACCTTTGCTGCTTCATTCTTAGATAACCTTCTTGGATCCTATGGCGAGTGCACGGCTAGGGTTTATTGTTGAAGGCCCTAGTTGTCTCTCAATTTTTTTCCACGTGGGGCTGATCTTGCTGCTGTCCTGATTCTGTGTTTTTTTTCCCAAGTCAAGTGTTGCCTTATGTGGGTTTTTAGATGATGCACGTAGGGTACTCTCAGACATGTATTCAATTGGAATACTAATTAGGTCAGTGGGCAGGTTTGAGTCTGTTCCTTTAACCATGCCATTCAACGCTGCCTTAATTGTTTTTTCAGTTTTGAAGTATTCAATCCTGAGATTTTCTCTGTCAATAAATCACCCCTTAATGATTCGGTTTCATTAATACATAGGAATCCGTTTGGCAGCTATTTTCAATGGTAGCATTATTAGCATTAATTGTGTTTATGATTGGCAGTTTCGGTTGAGGTGCCTGAGTCATCTCCATATCTCCACTGGCTATCCCTGGCTCACTGTTTGCCCTTGCCGGTCTCCTCGGATTAGGCTCGCTCCTAGTCTTGCTTTCTTCCTTTTATCGGTAGCCTACTTTCAGCCAGTGACTGTAGGGTAGGTCAGCCAATCCTTGATCCGTGGTTTTGGAACAAAATTTTTGCTTCATGACTAAACTGGCCACACCGGAAACACAAACCAACCAACCTTTCATATTTGAAGCCAACTTGTATTTGATCTCCCTCAGGGCTAAATACAATCCCCCCCTCTACAGATAGGCTTATCCAATGGAAGCTCAATTCTTATACGAATAAACCGAGCTTGTTCTGACGTGAACACAGTGGTATCGATCTCCACTACTTCCCAGCCCCATGCCAATGTCTCTGCCAGTCTCCTCCGTAAGTAAGTCAAATAGTAAGCCCCAAATCTGAATCCATATTGGAATCGTTTGGAAGGTCACCGATGCTGCTGTCATACCTCGTTCCCATCTTCAAAGTACCAAGGATGATCTTCGAAACTCCATTGACCATTGCTAATGATCCATTTCAACTAACTCTCCAAAGTGAATTTGAATTGAAACAGACCCTCCCTAACATCAATAATCCTGAGATCAGACCCCAGCTTCCATACCGCCTTGAGTAGTGATTTCGCCACTCTTTGGTTATATGGTTGGGCTGTAAGGAACAGTCCTAAGAGACTTAACGAGCATTCTTCTAGTATTTCCTTTCTCTGAGTTGCCCTGACTTGACACACTTCCCCCTTTTCCTTTGTCAAGTTGATTCTTTGTAACCTTTAAATGAAATCACCATCCATGCTGTAACCCGAACTATGTTGGTACTGAAACGAAACTTCCTCACTTAAGAGATCAAAGGGAACACACACTAAGTGATGAAGAAAAGCTCACCCTTGGTGAGAAGGAAAATTGTTGGCCACCCAAATACTTGCAAATACTATTTTTCTCACACTACATCAATAAATTTAAATTTAGAGATTGGATGAGAAGGAGGCACAACACACATTCATCAACTACAAGTAAAAGAAAATGAAAATTTTTACATTTCCATGTCTATCACACGTGAAAGAAAACAAGAAAAGGGAAATAATAAATAATTGAAAATTTAACTGCCATCAAGTCACTTGTTTGATTAGAACCTGAGATCGCAAATAAATATGAAGCTTAATTCAAAGAAATGAATTCCGAATAGACTTATTCATGCAGCTCTTAATTTCATTGATATATGGATATGGTCTTAAGGCGAAAAGATCCACCATGTGAATTCAATTAATGATTGTAGGAAAATGGATATATAGGGCCTAATTAACATCAGCCCAAATTGTAGAAATAAGCCCAATACTGACTGGCCCACTTTGAGATAAGCATCTCCAAAAGAATCAAGCCTTGGATCACAGACCAGGCATAGCGTCATCTTAGATCCAAATGCTGAGAACCCCATCCAAGGTCTAACCAAGCTTTAGGGGTAGAATTCTAGAAATCATGAGGTTCTCCTAGGAAGATTTCTAAAGCATCTTAATGATTCTATAGTAACCTCCGCATTAATGAAGTTCACTTGCCTAACACCACCGCATTTAATGCAAAATGACAAGCCTAAATAGTAAAAGAAGCCTTAAAAGTCTCTTTTAGGGGTATTAAATGGGTGGGTTTGGGTAGGTTTAGGGTGGGCATAATTGGGTTGGGTACATAAAACTCATTTACCCATTTATTTCCTATTTAACTAATTACTTCTAACCCAAACCCAACTCAACCCAATTATTATGGGTAAATCTCAACCCACCCAATTACTCAATAATCAAAATTACCAAAATGCCCCTAAAACTTGAAAATGACCAAAGTACTCATAAAATCTTTAAATTTACCAAAATACCCCTTAAACCTAAAAAAGACCAAATATGCTAAAAAAACCACTAAAAATGACCAAAATACCCTCGAAACCTAAAAAATGACTAAAATACCCACGAAACTAAAAAATGATCAAAATACCCCTTGAAACCTAAAAGTTACGAAAATACCCCTAAACCTAAAAAAATGACTGAAATACCCCCAAAACCTAAAAATTGACTAAACTACCCCTGAAATATAAAAAATGACCAAAATTCCCCCGAAATGTACGTAAAAATTGATCAAAATACCCACTAAACCTAAAATTGATAGAAATACTCCCAAAACCTAAAAATGATTAAAATACCCCTGAAACCGAAAAAAATGACTAAAATGCCCATAAAACCTAAAAATTTACCAAAATACTCCTGAAATATAAAAATTACCAAAATACCGCCTAAACTTAAAAAATGATCGAAATACCCCCAAAACCTAAAAAATGACCAAAATAACTCCGAAGCCTAAAAATTGACCAAAATAACCCATATTTCAGTAGTTCTCTAGGTTTTCGAGGTCTTTTAGTCATTTTTTAAGTTTTGAGGATATTTCGGTCATTCTTTAAGTTTCGAGGGTATTTTAGTCATTTTTAGGTTTAGAGCGTATTTTGTTTTTTGTTTTTATTTTTATTTTTTATGTTTAGAGAGTATTTGGTCATTTTTTAGTTTTAGAGGGGATTTTGGTCATTTTTTAGTTTTGGGGATATTTTGTTCATTTTTTAGGTTTTGAGGGTATTTTGATCATTTTTTAGGTTTAGGGGGTATTTTGGTCAATTTTTAGGTTTAAAGGGTATTTCGGTCATTTTTTAGATTTAAGGGGGTGATGATGCACGAAAATTAGTAGGTTGGAATGCTTCGGGCTATGGTGATGGCTTTATGACCTGAAAAGAAAGAAAAGACTATTAAGGGTGATTGGTGTAACTCGGCCTAGGACCCTCCAACAGTTAAGTTAGTTTTCTTTCTAGAACACAAGGATGGGAAACTGTGAATCATAGAACTTACCTCGAGTGAATGGGACTTGATCCTTTTATAGAGAGTTAGAAGTGGGTCTACTTGTTTAGATCCACCACCATCATAGGAGATGTGTGTGGTTAATGGAGAAAATTAGGTACGTGGAATGGATTATGAGGAATCCTCTTCATGTTTTAGGAGTAGTGCATCATGGTCTAATTATATGGAACCTTTTGAAAAGTTATTTTAAAATTCACTAAGTGTCGTCTGGTCGTCCATGCACTTGTGTCATGGATGACTATCTTGAGATTGGATGGTCTCATTACCCATGGACGGATGCTATTCATGCACGCGTTGTTTTTGCTGGGTTTCTTTCCTCGCGAAGCTTTCTGGACGAGGTCTAGTTATGGACGACCACTTTGGACAAACTAAATTTAATTCGATCCCTATCAGTTACCCCCTTGTCCTTGTGTCGTCCATGTTACTGTTGGCTTGGCACGTGGTAGTTTTTCATTGGCTGAGGGGTTCTCTAGGTGTCATGTCAGGGTGATCAGAAATCAAAGGTTCAAGATGTTAACACGTGGCATAATCCTGGTGGCTTACCAGTCACATCATTTTGTTCTTCCAAAAAAATTACCACGTGGCGCATTCTAATTGGTTCACGTCCTTTCAGTGTCCCACCCTACTGACTATAAATAGGACAATACCTCTCCTACCCTCTCACATTTCTCATATTTTCTTCTTTCACATTAGTCTTTTAGCATTTTGTCTAGGAGTTTCCTTTTGTCCTAAGTCATCCTTGTTTTGAGCTAGGTATCCTCTTTTTCTCGTTTGTAGGTTTTTCTTTAGAGTTCTTTTCAAAATGTTTGAGATAATAGTATCCTCATCTACTGATAAGGATGAGAGAGAGATTGACGAGTATCATGATCAGAGTAATAGTAGTGGTAGTAGTAGTGAGAGTAGTAATAGAGAGAGTAGTTCTTTAGACGAGCATTACTCGTCTGGAGTTCCTAGTGTTCCTTTAGTGGTTCTCTAGGAAGAGTTAAGACAAAGGGTGGCGTCAAGCTCTTCTGTTGGTTCGTCCACTAGTGTTCTAGCGTCCATTCCCTCTCCAAGTGAGGAGGAGGATATTTTGTACTATTGTGCTGTGATGAGAATCAACAAGCATTAAAGGATCCATTACAAGTTCTAGTTAGGCCTATTACTAGAGGAAGATCCAAAAAGATCAAAGAAACACTTAATGGGCTGATTTAAGAGATTTGGGCTGATTCTAACACAGGACATTACAAGCTTGGCCCAAAGGAAGATGAAGGTGTAATAAATTTAGTCCATGCTATTGAGGGCTGATCTGACTTAATTAAGCGTGATTTATGGTGTGGATTAGTGGCTGATTGACTTTTCAGCTCCATACTAATTAATTGATATTTTTCCTATTTTGGAGATGCTAATTTCAGACTAAATCCACCTTAATTTTAGGCTTCTATTATTTAGAACGTTTTTTAGCTATTTTCCTATTTTGGAGCTGCTAATTTCAAACCAAATCAACTTTAATTTAGGCTTTTATTATTTAGTACATTTTTTATATTTTCCTATTTTCAGTCATGTCTTATAAATAGCATGCACTCATTGTAATAGAGGATAATTGAATAAAAATAAGAAAAATGTGAGGTTTTGCTTCTTCTCTTGGTTCTTCAAGAACTGTGAATTTATCAGGGATTCTTGCTTGTGGCATTCAAATTTTATACTTTCGATTTGTGATTTAGTTATAATCATTGGGTCTGGGTCTATTACTTATACCTTTGGTTTGCGTTTCATTTATAAACGCTGGGTTAGGGTTTCTATCAAAATTTGAATTTTAGCTTTCTTGGGCAAATATTCCAATATTATTTGTTGAGTCTTAAAGCGCGTCGATTGAGGTTTGCATCATGCTATAGGCATTCCCTCAAGAATGGACGAGAAAAAGCTAAACTCTCTTAGGGGGTGGTATCAGATTTCAGACGATCTTAAACCTCATCTAGCTGTCCTTAATGAGTGGTGTTGTACTCCCAACTTAGGGGTTGGTATATATGACGCCTACCTACTACAGGGTCTTAGGTTACTTCTTAATGCCTTTGTTAGGGAGATCCTCTATAGGCTAGGTATAGGTATAAACCAACTCAACCCCAACGCATAAAGGCTCATTAGATCCATGCAGGTGTTATGGAGGAAGGTTTTTTATGGGAACCGTCCTCTTACTGTGGATGAGTTCCTATACTGCTATAAGCCTTTGGAGATAAGTCAATCCTTAGGTTTCTATCAATTTTCTGCTAGAGGTTCTAGTTATAGGTTGGTTAAGTCCCTTCCCTTATCTGATAAGAGATGGAGGACGGAGTTTTCCTTCATCTCAGGGTTTTGGGCAGGGAACCCTACTGAGGTAGGTAGGGACCCATTGCCTCCAAATATTAGTGAGATGGGTCATCTTTGTCCAGAGGGTATGTCATTTTTCACAGTTTTCTTACTTCTTTTGTTATATTTATCTAACTCCATTTTTTTATTTATTGCTGTAGAACGACCCTTATTGAGCAAATTCTTCCTAGACCGCATCCAGCAAGCGCACTTTTTTGTAGATAGGACTTTCCACTTTTTAGTAACACTTCATTGTCTAGCAACTTGGGGACTTGGACCTAACCCTACAGAAGAAGTGCTTGCCCACGAGCTCACCACCCGTAGACATAAGTTATTCATTTCATTGTGTTTTGGCTAGATAATTCGTCTAGACTTAACATATCTTTCTTCATTGTAGGAATGACAACCATGAAGGAAAACAAAGGAAATGGTGTGGTTAGTGATGAAGCTACATAGTATGGGGATGAGGATATTAACCAAACTCGTCCTTCTATCTTGTCCACAGTGAAACTCATCCCTCCAACCTTGTCGGAGAAAAGGAAGAAGGTGTCCAAGAGATTGGACATAGATAATCTTCCCAGGCGTCGAGGTAACAAGAAGTACAAGGTTAACTCCTTAACACCATCCACCACTCTTATCGTGGTTCTTGACCACGCTGCTCCTGTGGCCAAGCCTAAGGTTGACGCATCTCTCACCCGTCTTGATGTGGACTCGTCCAAGCCTCCTCCTGTTGGCCCTTCTGACAGTGGCCCATTGACTATCTTAAGAAGTAAGGGTCTTGCTTGGGAGAGATTCAAGCAAGTGGTGACTAATAAAGACATCGCCATTTGCTATAACATGTCTGTGAAGGAGTTTGAACAATCCATAGTTCATGAAAAACTACAAGGTATTGTAGACTCGTCCTTAATCTTTTAAAGATCTGAGCTTTACTTTGTTTTCTCACGTCCATATTCTTGATACAAGCCATGTCAAAGTTTATGGTGGCATCCAAGCAAGCCTATGAGCTAGACAAGACCAGGGTTAGGCTTAAGGCAAAGATTCATGACATGGAGAAGGAATCTAGCCATAGGACGGGGGAGAGAATGAAGCTAGAAGCCGACGTGAAAGAGTTAAAGAACTTGGTTGAGGAGTTGAGGGCTGATATAGTGGAGAAGGATCCTCGTCTGGATCATCTTTAGAAGCAGAATAACGAGCTCAGGTCCTCTTTGAGCAAATCCAGAGATGAAGTGATTAGAGAATTCAAGATGTCTAAGGCATACACCGACCTTTTGGATGAAAACTATGCTGCGGTTTTTGAGGATTTTCGTATGGACACCCTTGAGTCATTCTTAGGGTGGACTTTGACTCTATCAAGCTCCGTACTACAGTTAAGAGTTCCTTACTTCAAATGAGCTTAGAGGATGTAAATATTGAAGATAATGCTTCCATTCCTCACCCTGCCAAGGACGGCCCAAAGTTTGGAGACAATGTCCCCAGTGGTTTATCCAATTTTAATTTCAAGCAAAATTTATTTTTCTTTATTTGCCCTTTTTTTTCGGGGGGGGGGGGGGGGGAGGGGTTTGTTGTTTTGGACCATTTAAATTTCTTTAAGTACACTACCTCGTCCATTTTTAAGGATGAGGTCTCATACACCTGCCCTTTCTAGGCTTGTTATTTTGGATGATGGTCGTCTACTCTTACGTTAATTTATGAATAGATTTTCTGTCCATGTTTGAATGTTCATTCTTGTTTCTGTTGCCAATTTTAATTCCCAAGTTATCTTTCCTCCATAGTTAGGACTTTATATTAGAATGGCTAAATATTTTCCTCGTCCTTATCTTGGACTTATTTTAGGAATTTTTGATTGGCTGTTTTTCTTTTCTTCTGTAGCTTAGATTAGTCAGTAGCTTGGACATATGCCATCCATAAAAATTCTTTGTATATTACATGCATGTCTTGCTCCGTCCTTTGTTATTGGACGAGTGTTCTAGGAGGTTTCTGTTCCTTCCCTTTGTACTTATGTTTCTACCTTAAGGTTTTATGATAACTTGCCTTTTCCTCATGTAAGGATGGCTCATGACAATACATCTCTGCATCCAGAGACTTTAGACATCTTTAACTTATGGACTTTAGTTTCTTAACGAATCATCAGCACTTAAGTTAGAAAATCCAAACTGCTTTATATACAATAGAAAACTTTGTACATAGCATTGTCCATAGACAATAGAGAACTTTGTACATAGCATCGTCCATAGACAATATAGAACTTTGTACATAACATCATCCATAGAAAATAGAGAACTTTGTACATAACACCTTTCATAGACAATAGGGAACTTTGTGCATAACCTCGTTCATAGACATCATTCATGTTAGTACCTAGTTCTTTTTTAGGAAATTCAAATTACTTTATATACAAAAGGACTATGCTCATGACATCGTCCATAAACATAGCACATGCTAGTAGCTAGTGCTTTTTAGGGAATTCAAATACAAGAAAACATAAAATACTATGTGATAGACCTTGAAAAAAGTGTCCTTCAAAAAAGAGATTTGTGTACCTTTTAGGGCACCTCTCTTTTTGGGTAAGTGGTATGGAGTCGCCGCTTATTTTTTTTAAAAAAAATAAGAAAAAATAAATTACATAATTGAATTGTTCTCTTCATTGATTGAATAAAAAATACATATTTGATAAACTTGAAAATTACATAGCTTTGGGCCTTAGTTACAGTCTACCAAAATAATTACATGGTTTGTTGTCTTAATTACATTCTACCCAAAATAAATAAAGACAAGGCTAGATCTACTTAGCCAAAGACCTAAATTTGGAGGCTAGGTTACGGAATGGGATGGTGTTAGGCACCCATTCCGCCCAGACAAAGTTTGGTCTTCTAGACTCTTGTGACCAATGTACCTTTTTATGCATGTCATGAATGATATGTTGAACATGTGATACTAAAATTAAATCACTCAAATTTATTTATGAATGAAGTATCTTCTTTTGTTTTTTTTTTTTTTTGTTTTTGTTTTTTGTTTTTTTTTGTTTTGTTTTGTTTTTTTTTTTTTTTTTTGTTTTTTTTTTTAAATTTTGATATGTTTTGGTTGGTAAAAAAATTGATTTTGATTTGTCAAAATACCAGATCTGTTTTGTAGTATTTAGAAAAAATGGTTTTTGGAGATAAAAATTCAAATTTGTGTTGTGATGATAAAAAAAATGATCTTTAATGACGGAAAAATCAGATATGTTTTTATATGTTTTAAAAGAATGAAAAAGATTTTTTTAAGAAGAGAGGTTCACTCATAATTTAAATTTATGCAACATGATTTACATAAAACAAACACAAACGCAATCATGTTTAATCTTTTTCTTTATTTAAAAAATCTGCATGTATTAAAAAATCAGATCTATATCTAAGAAAGATACAAATCAGTTTTTTATAATAAAAAATGTTCGGATTTGCATCTAATGAAGACACAAACCAATTTTGATTAAGAAAAATCTAGATCTACATCTAAGGAAGATGTAGATCCGTTTTATGTTAGAGAAAAATTCAGATCTACATTTAATGAAGATGCAAATCTGTTTTATTGTGAAGGAAAATTCGTATCTACATCAAAGGAAGATACAGATCTATTTTATTATGAAGAAAAATTCAAATCTACATCTAAGGAAGATGTAGATCTGTTTTGTTGTGCAGAAAAACTCAGATCTACATCTAAGGAAGATGTAGAGCTGTTTTTATTTTAAGAAAAAAAGTTGTTCACATGCAGATTATTGATATTCAAGAAAGAGATTATAACAATTACATAAAAACAATCATGCTTTAAACAAAACAAATGATTAATAATTCATGCTATGGATAAAAACATTCATCAACATAAAAAGAAGCATAAAGAAAAGATAGGGTGAAAGAAACAATCTCTTGCATGAGCACTCTTTGTTCTTGAGAGGATGTTTTAGGGTTCAAAGTAACTTATGCAGTTATCTTTGAAACCTAAAAACCTTAATTTAAGCAACAAATATTAGCAATTTGAGAGCCTCAAAACGTGTGCCTCCCAGAGCGTAGAAAAAAAGGTGCCAAATTATAAGGTTCAGTCTCTATTTATAGAGGTCAGAAGAATCTAAAAAATAGGCACAGATGATTAGGATGTGAATTTGGACACATCCTTTTGCGAAAAGATAAAAAATGGTGTGCCTTATCATCACCTGAAAGCTATTGGGCCAAAGCCCAACAAAAGAAAATTCTGCCCTTTTAGAGTGCCTTTCGACACTCCAAATGTGGCGTTCGACACTCCAAAAGTTCCGAATTGGCTCTTGGACACCAAACGCTCTTTCGTGTTCAGGTGACGTTTGGACTCCTCTTTTAGGGTTTTTTAACCAGTCCTTGCACCTAGACATGTTTTCATTCTCCGTCTATGATTTTTTATCTCTTTTTTTGGATAATTCAAGCTTTTAAAAAAAAAAACAATTATTTTGTATATAAATACCCTAAAATAAATCTTGATAAGTTCAGATTATCCACAATTTTATTGTTATCCAATCACCCCTTTTATTCCTATGCATGCATCCCTATTTTAAACACTAATTATCAACCAATTACAAAATTATTTAATCAATTTTAATTGCTTAACCAATCAGAATTAACTTAAATTGATCATGCATGGTCGACTTTACCTAGACACAATACATGTTAACCATGCAAACTTGATTATGCGATATCTTTCGATCTGATGGTTCGATTTGGAAACCAGAAACACTGTTGCAACTGTTAGAATCTCAAGATCATTTTTATGATATACAATGAATGAATTGATGCGTGTAATGCAAAAAACAAATTGATGTAGGTTATGCAAGAACAAATGGATGCATGTAATGCAATTATGATTGTTAGGTTGCATGGATGGTTATTCAAGTCATACTCCTTGATTAAATCATGAGTGCAAAATTGAGTGTCTACATACTGCTAGAAAACATTAGTGCTGAAAGATAACATAAATAGACTACTAGTGGTCATTAGTAATCTTTAGTCTCGTCCATGCTGACCTTCTTGACAAGCTTTCATTAGTAGTATTTCTTTAAGTGCTCCAAATTCCACAGATTCTTTAGCTTCGTCCGTCCAAAGCTTCCATATAGTACGACCCTTGTCTTTTATAGTTGATAACTCTGTACGGTCCTTCCCAATTAGGTCCTAACTTTCCATAAGCGGGGTCCTTTGTAGCCAAAGACACCTTTTTTAAGACAAGATCCCCAATGTTGAATTGCCTTGGCTTAACCAAAGCATCATGGTGCTTAGTCATCAAGGTCTTGTAGCATGCCACCCTTTACTCCGCATCCATCCTTATCTCATTAATGAGATCGAGGCTTAGATAGAGTTACTTCCTATTCTCCTCATCATTACAGTGGGCCACCCTGTAGCTAGTCAGACTAACCTCCACAGGTATCATTGCATCACTTCCATATGTTAGCTTAAAAGGAGTCTCTCCAGTAGGAATCCTTACTGTCATCTTGTATGCCCAAAGGATGCTAGGTAATTCATCTGGCCATATCCCTTTTGACCCCTCAAGCCGAGTGTTGATGATCTTTAGCAATGATCGTTTTGCAACTTCTACCTATCCATTAGCCTATAGGTGGGAGGGTGAGGAGTAGTGATTCCTGATTCATAACTACTCGCAAAACTCTCTGAAGGATGTATTATCAAACTGGCGCCGTTATTTGAGACGAGCACTCTTGGGATTCCAAAATGGCAGATAATGTTCTTCTAGATGAAGCTTCTGACATTCTGCTTAGTGATCTTTGCCAACGGCTCTAATTCTACCCATTTAGTAAAATAATCAATCCCTACTACTAAGAACTTCATTTGTTTCGTCCCCATGGGAAATGGACCAAATATGTCAAGTCCCCACTGGGCAAAGGGCTAAAGAGCCACCATTGGAGTAAGGTATTTTGATGGTCGTCTAGGTATATTGTTGTACTGTTGACACTTGTCACACGCTTTAACATAAGCTTTAGCGTCTGCCTGCATAGACGACCAGTAATATCCTACATGGACTATCTTATGGACGAGGTTTTTGGCTCCTGAGTGGTTTCCACAAGCTCCTTCGTGGATGTCCCTCAGGACATAGTGAGACTTGTTTAGAGTCAAACACCTCAAGTAGGGCTGAGAGAAACCCCTTTTATATAGTACTTCGTCCATGAGGACAAACTTCACCGCTCTTACTCTTAGCTTCCTTGCTTTTTATTTATTTTTGAGGAGGAGTCCGTCCTTGGGATAAGACATGATGGGAGTGGTCCAATTGGCTACTCTGTTTATCTGATTCACTTCTGGAAAGTCTATACTTGGGACGTTCTGGACTTTAATTTGATTGTCCACCATCTCGTTTGCAGATGTTGCCTTAGCTAGGACGTTTGCTTCCACGTTATCCTCCCTTAGTATCTGTTGAAACTGGGTTGTTGTGAAGCCTTTGATGCACTGCTTAACTTTGTTAAAGTACTTCTTCATTCATTCTTCCTTGGCTTCACATGTTTCGTTCACTTAGCCTATTACCAACTTTGAGTCTCTTTGGACGAGAACTGAATCTGCTTCAAGTGACTTGGCTAATTCTAAGCCCTGGAGTAGGGCTTCATATTTAGCTTCATTATTGGTCGTTTGGAACTGTAGACGGATGGCATACTCTAGCTGATCCCTCTCTAGTGATTGCAATACTATTCCAACTCCTCTTAAATGCTGTGTTGATGAACCATCCACACAGATAACCCACTGCTTTGTCCCTTGGTCTCCATTCTGCTAATCACGGGCAGGAGTAAATTCGACAATGAAGTCTACAAGGGCTTAGGCTTTTATTGCTTTTCTTGGATCAATTGTGCAGTGGCTTCCAGCTTATTCATAGTCTTCTTCAGCGAGTGATCCCTTAGGACGTTGATAACATGAGCTTGGAAATAAGGGCTGAGCTTTCTTGCTGTTGTTACCTATGAGAAAGCTAACTTTTCCATTGGCGGGTACTTCCTTCAACTCCTCTTAAAGTTTTACTAGTGTAGTAGACGGGCTTCTGTATCTTTCCTTCTTCCCCGATTAAGGCTAAACTTACTGCATGAAGGGACATCGTTAGGTAAAGATATAACTCTTCACCTAGTTTGGACATGCTCAACAACAACGGAGTTAAGCCGAGATAAGCCTTAAGGTCTTCAAATGCTTGTTGGCACTTGTCTGTCCATTCAAATGCTCTTCTTAACATACTGAAATATGGTAAACAGTTGTCAGTAGGCTTTGAGATGAACCTGTTAAGGGCTACTACTCGTCCAGTGAGGCTCTAGACATCCTTGACATTTTTTGGGGGCTCCATGTTCAAAATTGGTTGGATTTAGCTTCCTCTTGTGTCGTCTAAGTGTGTCGAAAGTCTCTTGGAGGTTGTCCAGATGTTGTGTCTTCCTTGCACTTTTAACCAGCATATCGTCCACGTATACTTCAACATTTTGCCTAATTTATGGACGAAACATGTGGTTGACTAATCTTTGATAGGTAGCCGCTACATTTTTCAGACCAAATGGCATTACTTTGTAACAAAACAAACCATGGTTTGTAATAAATGATGTTTTCTCTTGGTCTACCTTGTCCATCTTAATCTAGTTGTACCTTGAGAATGCATCCATGAAACTTAGCAGTTGGTGTCCAACTGTTGAGTTCACTAGCTAGTCAATGAGTGGAAGAGGATAACTATCCTTGGGGCAAGCCTTGTTCAAATCGATAAAGTCCACGCACATTCTCCATTTGCCATAGCTTTTTTTGACTATCATTACATTAACTAGCCAATCAGGATAGTAGACTTCGTGGACGAACTCTGCTGTTACCAACTTTTGAATTCTTTTTTGATGGCATTGTCTCATTCTGGAGCAAATGCTCTTTTCTTCTGATAGGCGGGTTTGTGAGATAGGGATACATTTAAACGATGACTAATCACACTTGGGTCAATCCCAGGCATGTCTTCATGGCTCCAAGAAAAAACATGTTCTTCTTAAGGAATTGGACGAGGTCCTGCTTCGTCTTCTCTTCCATTCCTGTCCTAATCCTGGTAAACTTCTTGGGGTTGAACTCATCCAATGGTACATCTTCCAATACTTCAATTGGTTCAGCCAATGTTCTTTTTTCTTCAATGTTCATCGTCTGCATCTGCTCGTCTATGGCCAACATTGCTAAGTAACACTTTCTTGTAGCTAGTTGGTCTCCTTGTACTTCCCCAATGCCATACTTCATTAGGAATTTGACAGACAAGTGGTAGGTGGACGTTGCGGCCCTCTAACTGTTCAAAGTTAGTCGTCTGATGATGGCATTATACAAGGACGAATAGTCCACAACAAGGAAGTTCACTTCCTTATTGATTTGCCGTGGGTAAGAGCCAACCATGAATGGCAAGCAGATAGTGCCCACTTTCCTCCGAATCCAATTAAAGACACACTTACTAGACGAAGTAACTCCTTGTTAATTTCCATTTGCTAAAAAGTTGGATAGTAGAGGATGTCTACTAAATTCCCATTGTTTATTAACATTCTTTTGGTTGTATAATTTGCAATCACCAAAGTGATGACAATTGCATCATCATGAGGATGGTGTAGTCATCTTGCATCTTCGTCCTTGAAAATAATGGTAGGCTTGTCTTCTTTGATTGTCCTTAGTGGTCGTCTAGATAATTGAATATTCTGGACTACTTGCAGGTAGGTCTTCTTGGCTTTGGACGAGCTTCCAATTGATATGCCCCCTACAATGACCCTTATTTCTCCAAGCAGTTGACGCACTGGTTCTTTTGCTTTGCCTTTCATTGGTTGCCTATCGTCCTTGTGGTCTCCTCCAAGGAAATTTTTCAACTTTCCCTGCTTAATAAGAACTTCAATTTGCTACTTCAAGTCTTAAAACTCGTTTGTATCATGTCCATGGTCTCAGTGGAAACGACAATACTTTTTTTTGTTCTGCTTGCTAGGATCCCCTTTCATCTTTTCGGGCCATTTTGATGACAGGTCATCTTTAATTTGTATCAGTACTTGGTCAAGTGGGGTATTCAAGGGAGTGTAGTTGGAGTATTGTCCTGAGGACGACCTTGCCATCTTGCCATCTCGATCCCTTTTCTCCCCTGTCTTGGCCTTCTTTGGACGAGGGCCTGCTCAGGATGGTGTACATAACCATTTTCCACTCGTTCAACCTTCTTCTTTTTCTTAGCAATAATTGCGTCTTTTGTGTTCGTGAAACTTTGGGCTGAATGTATCAACTTAGCCATCGTCTGCGGCTCCGAGTTGTATAGCTTATGGATGAAAAAATCTAAATTAACTCCATTGTAAAAGGCTGCCAGGAGGATCTTGTCATCCATCTCATCCACCGACAGGGCTTCCTTGTTAAACGACTAATGAAAGTACACAGACTTTCATTTTCTCCTTGTTATATGTTTAGCAAGCTGGACAAGGAACGCTTATGCTTTTGGCCACTGAAAAATACTTTCTTAACTCCTAAAATGAAGTTATGGTGTTTGGTGGTAGCTTACCAAACCATACTTTGGTTGGGCCTTTCAACCCGAAGGGAAGGGCTCTACATATGATTTCATCTGGAACACCTTGGAGGTGCATGGTCATCTTGAATGTGGCAATGTGATCGTAAGGGTCCTGCATTCCATCATATGAGTCTAAGGTAGGCATTTTGAATTTGGAGGGTTGGGGGTGACTGGTGATGGACACGATGAAGGGAGAGTCAGTCTTGTGGACAAGGTCATCCACGTGATTTACCCTCCTCATGGAGTCCCTCATCTCCTCCATGGCTCTTTTCATTTGATCCATCTCTCTCTCTAAGTATGGTCCTCTATGAGTGACAGTACCTCTAGAATGATCTCCTCCTTCAGCACCATTTTTCGCCTCTTCATTCTCTGAATTTTGCCTGTGCACCTCACCACAGTGCTGTCAATGGTGTCTGTTAACTAGTTAACTCTCAGTTTTGTTGCATCAAGTCCGCCATTGCAGCAGCCATGGATTGCAACTGTTGCTGGGCGGTCAGTGGTGGTGCTGAAGAATAGTTTGGGTGACTGGAGGCGTTTTCACTCTCTTGGTGCTCTGGACTAGTGGCCATTGACCTAGTCCAAACCATGTTGCCCTTTTGTCTTGGAAAGCTAAGTGGTTAACACTTAGGAACTTTGCTTGCCACCTTATCTTGTTCTTCCCATAGACGACGCCAACTGATGATGCATGAAAATCAGTAGGCTGGAATGTTTCGGGCTATGGTGATGGCTTTATGACCTGAAAAGAAAGAAAAGATTGTTGAGGGTGACTAGTGTAACCCGACCAAGGACCCTCCGACGGTTAAGTTAGTTTTCTCTCTAAAACACAAGGATGGGAAACTGTGAATCGTAGAACTTACATTAGGTGAATGAGACTTGATCATTTTATAAAGAGTTAGAAGTGGATCTACTTGTTCAGATCCACCACCATCATAAGAGATATGTGTGGTTAATGAAGAAAATGGGGTACGTGGAATGGATTACGAGGAATCCTCTCCATGTTTTAGAAGTAGTGCATCATGGTCTGATTATATGGAACCTTTTGAATAGTTCCTTTAAAATTCACTAAGTGTCATCTGGTCGTCCATGCACTTGTGTCATGGACGACTATCTTGAGATTGGATGGTCTCATTACCCATGGACGGATACTATTCATGCACGCATTGTTTCTGTTGGGTTTCTTTCTTCGCGAAGCTTTCTGGACCTGGTTTGGTTATGGACAACCACTTTGGACAAACTAAATTTAATTTGATCCCTATCAAGGGGTATTTTGGTGATTTTTAGATTTCGGGGGTATTTTTGGTCATTTTTTAGGTTTATGGGGCATTTTGGTTAATTTTTAAGTTTCAAGAGTATTTTGGTCATTTTTTAGGTTTAGGGGTATTTTGGTCAATTTTTTAGGTTTTGAGGGGTATTTTGGTCATTTTTTAGGTTTCGGGGGTACTTTGGTAATTTTTAGGTTTTTGAGGTATTTTGGTCTTCTCTTAGGTTTTAGGGGCATTTTGGTCAATTTTAGGTTTTGGGGGTATTTTGGTCAATTTTTAGGTTTTAGGGAAATTTTGGTCTTTTTTTAGATTTTGAGGGTGTTTTGGTAATTTTTAGGTTTAGAAGGGTATTTTGGTCTTTTTTTTTAAATGTTTTATGGGTATTTTGATCTTTTTAAAGTTTCGGGGGTATTTTGGTCAATTTTTAGGTTTCGGAGGTATTTTGGTCATTTTTTAAATTAAGGGGTATTTTGGTTAATTTTTAGGTTTTGGAGGTATTTTGCTCATTTTTTAGGTTTCAGGGGTATTTTGGTCTTTTTTTAGGTTTAAGGGTATTTTGGTCATTTTCTAAGTTTAAGGGGTATTTTGGTCATTTTTAGTGGTTTTGGGGTATTTTAGAGTTGGGTGATTTGTAGAAGTGATACTTGGCTAATAATTGGGTCTAATTGGGTAAAAACCCAATAAACATTAATGTTAATTGGGTTAATACCCATTTAACACAATTAATAATTAGGTGGGTTTGGGTCTCATTTAAGTGGGTCGATTTGGGTGGACAAATGGGTTTGGGTTAATTTTGCAACCCCTAGTCTCCTTTCATGATGAAAAAGTGAGAAAAGAAGACCCGATAAGACAAGAAGTTATCCAAGTGGACAAGGACAACACACTCTGAAGAAGAAGATAGAGCTAATATAAGGAGGGATAAGTGCAAAGAAAAAGACATAGAATACATGAGAGAAAGAGAGAATTGTACAAAAGGAGAGTATCTTTGTTCTTGAAAGAAATCCTTGTAACACAATCCATGATATGAAATGACAAGAATTGAGTTTAACATGATTTTTACGCAGCTATTTCTTGTTCTCATTCAAATCTCCCATTGTGGATTAATATTAGCTCATAATACAAATTAGTTGTGATCCTAACCCTGCTCAATTACCACTATATCCATAATTGAGTTTTTGGGACGAACAATGATCATGTGACAAGATATTCAATTTTCCATTCCTCATATGCATGCCATCACTTTGTACACCACTCTTCAAAATTAACAATATCATGTAAAATATAAGGTCCATTAATTCGACACCGACTTTTTCCTTCAACTTTTAGCTTATTTTTGTTTTTTACAGCTTTTTAAAACCTTATATTCTATCTCTTTTGAAATATAAGTATATTTTAGTTTATTTTTAGTGTAAAAAAAAAAAAAAACAAAAAGAGTTGATGCCAAACAAACACTCCATTATGTACATCAACAAAACATTGAAAATAAACCAAGTATACATGTTAAATAATTAATTTGTTGAATAGTTGGCTTGTTGGTCAAGGGTGTTTGGCCGAATCCTAGTTAAACTAGGAAAGCGATATTGCCATGTATAGCAAAGTTTAGAAAACCAAGTACTACTTGGTTTAGGAGTTGTAATAGTAGCCGACTTTAGCACACTATACATATGTATGTTGCCATGCGGCAATAGTTGAATTGGATGGGTGAGAAAGTGTAGGACTACTACAAGACTAGTGCAAGTACAATAGGGTGCTCTATTCTTTGTGTGAGAGAGCCAAGGATGTATTTGGATTTGGGGTCTGATTCTTGTGAGAGTGTTTGTGTGCTACTATTATAATATCTATATTTTATAGTGGAACTTTTTCTGTCACTACTGGTAGATGTCCGTGTCTAGTTTTCTCCTCTCTTTCTTTAATCTTGTGTGAGTGGGTTTATTATTTCACAGTACTCTACTGGAAACATGTCATCAATGAAAAATATAATTCATGGAATTATCACTCAATGGTCATCCTCAACAAATTAGTCATTATTTCATGCGAATGCCTGCATACACAACTCCCCTATTGATAATTAAGACATCCCTTAAATTGGCGATACTGATTTTAGAAGGAGCACGTGTTGTTGATTTCGCCGAGAATGATGTTGCTAGAGTAGATGCAGACAATTGCCTAGAATAGATAACTAGGCCTTATTCCTCCAAATAATGTTGGTCTATTCTTTGTGTGGGCTAAAAAATGATGATTTCTTCAAATAATTTTGTGGCTTTTCTAAGGAATTATAAAAGGGTTTTTGATAAATGTCAAGTGAAAGAGTACACATCAGAAAACGTTCTAAAATTCAGGAGAAAGGTCCTGTATCTTGTTACCTTCTATCTATTTATTTGGGAGAAATTTTTGGGAATCTCCTTTCATGATAATTGACCATGAATGAATTCGAATTAGTAAATTGTGTAAAGGAAAAAAAAAATTCAATTGTTAGAAAATGGTGTGTCGGCATACAGAGTGCCTCGATCGAGGCTCTATGCTTTGTTCAAAGTGTCAATCCACACTTTGACCTTAGGTTTCCACATTTCTAATTTTTTTTTTTTTTACTTATCTGACTTTGTTTCAATTTTATCTATATATTTTTAGAGGATAATTACATGATTTTTGTCAGTTCTCATCTAATTAGCTTAAGCCTAAGAGGGATTAGGCTTTTGAGCTATCAAACAAGGACTAATCAAAACAAATTAGCCATTAAATGCTCAATTACATTTTGAGATTGCAAAGAGCCTTATAGCTCAATTGAAACTTAGGAGTGTTTCTCATGGAGACCTTCAAAATTCAAATCCCCTATCTGCCAACTATCGAATTGTCAAAAAAGTCTATCTGAAGACTGTTTTTGGACCAATGAGAATTAAGTTTTGGTATTATTTCTTGAAAGAAGTTCCTAAAATTTTTGCAAAGAATGACAAGTGTCTAGGGTGTTGATACTGTATTTTGTCCGGCCTTGATTCATGTGTCAAAACAAATAGCTTTTTTTTTTTTTTTTTTTTGAAAAAGGTGCAAAATCATGAGTTTCATAACCAAAAAGGGTAAAAATAAATACAACATGATTGGATGGCAAATCAAAAGGTCACAATAATCAAGAACCCTTTTTTTTTTTCCAGCAATTAAGACCAAAACTGGGTGGCAAAATCAACCCAAACCCACCCAATTATTAATTGTGTCAAAATGGGTATTAACCTAATTAAACCCAATTAACATTAATGTTTATTGAGTTTTAAGTAGGTAATTAGACCCAATTATGATCCAAATATTATTTCTACAAATCACCTAACTTTAAAATACCCCCAAAACCTAAAAAATGACCAAAATACTCACAAATCCTAAAAATTGACCAAAATATTACTAAAACTAAAAAATGACCAAAATGTCCCCGAAACCTAAAAATTGACCAAAATAGCCCCTAAACCTAAAAATGACCAAAATACCCCTAAAACCAAAAAATAAGACCAAAATTACCCCTTAACCTAAAAATTACCAAAATACCTCCAAAACCTAAAAAATGACTAAATACCCCTCTAAACCTAAAAAAGACCAAAATACCTCCAAAACATGAAAAATGACAAAAATACTCCCAAAACCTAAAAATTGACCAAAATACCCCTTGATGTACACGAAAATCAATAGGCTGAAATACTTTGGGCTACGGTAATGGCTATAAATCCGGAAAAGAAAAAAGAACTATCAAAGATGATCCGTGTGACCCAGCCAAGGACCCTCGACAATTAAGTCAGTTTTCTCTCTAGGATACAAGGATAGAAAATAGCGAATGGTTAGAACTTACCTTGGGTGAATGGGATTTGCTCCTTTTTATAGAGAGTTAATAGTGGGTCTGCTTGTTTGGATCCACTATCATCATGGATGATATGGGCGATTAACGGAGAAAATGGGGTATATGGAGCAAAGTCTGAGGAGTCCCTTTCACGTAGTAAGAGCCATGTGTCGTGGTATGATTATGTGGAACTTTTGGAGAATTCTTCGTAGGATTTGTCAAGTATAATTCAATCATCTATGAATATACGTATACTCATCCATAAATCTAATCGTCCATGGAGGAGTTCCAGACTGAATCATTTCATTGTTAAAGGACGAGCACTGTTCACTCATTCTGTCATTCTTAGATTGCTTTCTTTGGATGTGACGGTCATGGATGACATCCAAGGACGAGTTAACCTTAATTGATCCTCATCACCCCTAAACCTAAAAACAATAAAAATACCCCGAAACCTAAAATTTGACCAAAATAACTCCTAAACCTAAAAAATTACCAAAATACCCCCGAAATCTAAAAATGACCAAAATACCCCCCTAAACCTAAAAAATGACTGAAATACCCCTGAAACTTAAAAATTACCAAAACACCCCCTAAACCTTAAAAATGACCAAAATACCCCTAAAACTGAAATACCACCTAAACCTAAAAAATGAATGAAATACCCTCGAAACCTAAAATGATCAAAATAACCCCAAAACCTAAAAATGGACCAAAATATCCCCTAAACATAAAAATTACCAAACTTTCCCCTCTAAACCTAAAAAATAACTGGAATACCTCCTAAACCAAAAAATGACCAAATTACCCCCATAAACTTAAAAATTGACCAAAATACCCCCTAAACCTAAAAAATGATCGAAATATCCTCGAAACCTAAAAATTAACTGATATACCCCAGAAACCTAAAAAAATGATTGAAATACCCCCGAAACTAAATATGACCAAAATAGCCCCTAAACCTAGAAAATGACCAAAATATCCCCAAAACCTAAAAAATGACCAAAATACCTCAAAACCTATAAAATGACAAAAATGCCCCTGAATCCTATAGGATGATAAAAATACACCCTAAACCTAAAAAATGACCAAAAACCCCCCCTAAAAAAAAAAATGACCAAAATACTCCATAGACATAAAAAAAAATGACCAAAATACCCCATAAACTTATAAAATTACTAAAATACTCCCGAAACCTAAAGTATGACCAAAATATCCCTAAAACCTAAAAAATGACTAAAAGACCTCTAAAACCTAAAAAAAATACCGAAATAGCCCCAAAATCTAAAAATTAACGAAACATCTCTAAAATCTAAAAAATTAGTGACATTCCCTCGAAACTTACAAAATGACTAAAATACTTTTAGAACCTTTAATTTGAAGAAAATACCCTCAAAACATCCAAAATACCCCAAACCCCTATTTTGGTAATTTTAGAGGCTTCAGGGTGTATTTTTTTTTTTTTTTTTTCATCTTATAGGATTATTGGTATTTTGGTCATTTTGGAAAATTTGAGGGGTATTTTGGTCGTTTTAGAGGTTTTAGGGCATTTTTGGTAATTTTAGAGGTTTTAGGTTATTTGTTGTCATTTTAGAGGTTTTGGGTTTATTTGAGTCATTTAAAGGCTTAGGGGTATTTTCATCATTTTATAGATTTGAGGGTATTTTGGTCGTTTTTTAGGATTCAAGAGTATTTTGG
The DNA here is from genome assembly GCF_002906115.3 of Quercus suber. NCBI lineage: Eukaryota > Viridiplantae > Streptophyta > Magnoliopsida > Fagales > Fagaceae > Quercus > Quercus suber. Next base: position 524,506 of record NW_027069510.1, read on the forward strand.
TCATTTTTTAGGTTTAAGGGGTATTTTGGTAATTTTATAGTTTTAGAAGGTATTTTGGTCATTTTTAGGCTTTGAGATTATTTTGGTTATTTTTTAGGTTTTGGTGGTATTTCGGTCATTTTTTAGATTTATGTGATATTTTGGTTAATTTTTAGGTTTCGAGGGTATTTTGTTTCTTTTTAGGTTTCAGGGATATTTCGGTCATTTTATTAGGTTTAAGGGGGTATTTTGGTAATTTTAGGTTTCAGGAGTATTTTGATCAGTTTTTAGGTTTCAGGGGTATTTCGGTCATTTTTTAGGTTTTAGGGGTATTTTGGTCTTTTTCAAATTTTAGGAGTATTTCGATCAATTTTTAGGTTTAGTGGGTATTTTGGTCATTTTTTAGGTTTCGGGAGTATTTCAGTCATTTTTTAGGTTTCGGGAGTATTTCAGTCAGGTTTTTGGGTATTTTGATCATTTTTTTTAGTTTCGGTGATATTTTTGTCAATTTTAGGTTTCGAGGATATTTTGGTCATTTTATTATTTTTTTAGCATGTTTGGTCTTGTTTAGGTTTTGGGGGTATTTTAGTAAATTTAAAGGATTTTATGAGTATGGTCATTTTTAAGTTTTAGTGGCATTTTGGTAATTTGGATTATTGGGTAATTGGGTGGGTTTATCCATAATAACTAGGTTGGGTTGGGTTTGGGTTAGAAGTAATTAATTAAATGGGCAATAAATATGTAAATGGGTTTTATGTATCCAACCCAATTATGCTCACCCAAACCCACCCATTTGACATTGCTAAGGTCCAAAACCCTAACCGAGTATGGTCAAAAAGTTGACTTTTTTATCAAACCATTGGATCATGTTGAATTTTGGACTATCTCATAGGGCATATTTTTCCCTTCAAAACGATAGTTTATGAGAAAAAATTGGAGTCAAAACGGATGAGATATAACCAAAATACCAAAAATCCTAATAAAATTTTCACTTTTTTAAGGGAAAGCTAGCAATTTTTTACCCGACTTCGCACAATAAACTATACTGATTGAGTGAGAACTAGAATGAGTAGGTCCCATCTTGAAGAACAAGGTCTTAGCTAATTTTTTATCAAAAGGGCTTGATGATATTTGCTCCGGATTGGAAGATGTGAATTTTTCAAGAAAAAACGTCATAGAAGTTTTCAATACTGCGTCACCTTCCTTCTGAGTGTGATATCTCAATGACCGTAGCTCTAAATCAAACAAGGTCAGGACCATTGGAAACTAGACATCTGGAGTTTTCCGAATATAAAGTTTGAAGAAAACGGAGCTCAGAAAGGCCTCCAAACAGCTGTGCAAAGATCAGGCTAGAAATCAGAAAAAGACAAAATAGGTTGATGAGGTGGCAAAGATGAGAGGGCTCAAGGTGTAAAAAATACTCCTATAAATAACCCCCCATATTTTTGTAAAAAATCAGAACTTTTCATTAGTGAAAAATAGAGAAATATGGAGAAAAAAAGTGAGGAAATTCAGAGAAAAGAGTGAGAGAATTCTGGAAAAATAGCCCTAGAAATTATTAAAAAAAAAAAAAATCTCTCTCCTCTCTCTCTAGGAAACCCACCACAAAAAAGCCTCATCCATTTTTGCTTGTAATATTTGTGGGTAAGCTTGTAGGGATGGGGTAGTTCTTTAATAACTTCACCCATCCCATCCTGTTTTTAAAGAAAATTTTTATATATGGAAATGATGTTTACAAGATATTTACTACACGCATCCCATCCTCTCTTATTATCATGTAAACATCATTTCCATATATAAAATTTTCTTTTTACCTAGTTTATTGTTCATAGTTGCTTTATATTCCTATGCTTTTATGTACATATCTCTCTCTTTTTCTTTATGTTCATATTATTATTGTTTGTTTATGTTGTTGTGCTTGTTTCCCTAGATGGGTATTGGACCATTTCCTAGGACTTGTAACCTTAGGGGGAAGAAATCTCATCCCAGTTAAGCATCTAGGGATTTTTACTATTCTAGTTTTAATTTATCTCATACCTTTTATTTTCCAAGCAATCCCCTTCCCCCTTTAATTTATGTCATCCATTTTATTTTCCAATCAACTGCTTTCCCCCTTTACATTTATGTCATCCCTTTAATTTCTTACACCATCCCCCCCCCCCCCCCCCCTGAGTTTGGAGGGGTGAAGATGATGTTTTCAACGAAAGAGGCCCCGACAATGTTAAACATTTGGTTAGATTTGGAGGGGAGAAGCTATTAGGTAGGGTGTGTGGCAGTAGACCGCGGGGGGGGGGGA
>NW_027069510.1:528144-548498 GCF_002906115.3 Quercus suber
CTCCCTTCCCCCCTTACATTTTTGTCACCCCTTTAATTTCTTACCCCCCCCCCCCCCCCCCCCCAATTTACTTTATTGCACTTATTTATTTACACACACACACACACACACACTATATCTAAACCCATAAATAAAAAATATTTTCTATTTCATCCCTCTTAAATGATTTTTAAATCTCAAATAAAGTACATTATGGCATGTCTCATAAGAATGATTGATGGCTTAGAACTCCCATTTCTTTATAATGAAAGACCCATAAGGCTTGAAAGAGATTGAAATCTAGGATTTTTTTCCCTTCAAAATAACACCAATTTTCAAACAATTTTTTTAGTTAGCATTATTTCCAAACTATTTAGGAAAGTAACATCACAAGTCTGTGAGACTCAAGTTTACTGTAGCAACTCAAGTATTACAGACTTGATTTCTATGAAAATTCACGTGGAAATTGAGTCTTACAGACTCGAGTTCCACAAAAGAAAATCCATAAATCAAAACTTGAAACATAGCATGGGAAGCTCAAATGGAGAACTTTGGTGATAGATCAAGACACAGAGAGAAAATCAACAACAAGAATGAAGAAACCCACCCAAAGACCCTGAGAGCTTGATTTCAATCGCCGCCGCCGCCACTTGGGTTTGATCTCTCTAGTTTGTTGCTTTTGTCTTCGTGGTTTGGGTTTTGTTAGACAGATCTCTTTGGTTTGATCTCTTTGTTTTTTTTCTTCATGGGTTTCTAGGTTTGATCTTTCTCTGTTTTTTGTCTTCGTGGGTTTCGTGGTTTGATCTTTGTTTTTGCTTGTGGACGTTTATGTGTTTGAAGTTTTGATTTTTGGGTTATCTTTTGTGGAACTCAAGTCTCATAGACTCGAGTTCAACGTGAATTTCGTAGAAATGAGTCTTTGATACTCGGGTTGCTATAGTGAACTCGAGTTTCAAATTCTCGAGATGTTAGTTGGGGGGGGGGGTGTGGTGTGGTGTTCGGGTTGTGAACATCTTTGTCGACTGAATCATTCATTTTATACATTAACTTTGTTTTCTTGTATACCGAACATTGGAAAACTCAAAAAATGTTCCATCGAAACAAATAGAGCAAAAGCTGCTCACACGCACGCGCTCTCTCTCTCTCTCTCTCTCTCTCTCATGCACAGTTTTACAAACCCAAAAACATTTTGGGGATAATTATTTTTGTTACCAATTTTTTTTTTTTTTTTTAAATGGAGAAACAAGCACTGAAACACACACAGAGGAGAGAGAGAATGACATTCTATGCCATGATAGCTTTTAAAGGAGGGGACCAAATTATACTAAACTTGACACTCTTAAAGAATGTGGGATAATTACCCCTTTGATTTTAGAAACAAACAAACAAATACGCGCACACACAGACACACAGGAAAGAGAAAGAATAGAGTTCTAATATAAAGACACCACAAACTATACTCAAAAACCATAATAGCTTTTAAAAGCTTCTAAGGGAGAGTGTAATTAGTTATACTAGATACAACACGTTCTCTTAAACAATGTAGAATAATCACCATTTTTTTAGAAACACACACGAGAGAAAAAAAAAAAAAAAAGATTTTAACACAAAAGCACATTATAAACTCCACTCATAAGCCAGCAACTTTTACAGAATAGTAATGCTACTGATTGCGCATCCACTAATTTATTTTTCACATCTTATTCTATTATCCATAAATAGGAATTGATGGATTAAGACAGGTCAGTGTCTCATATAGAAATAAAAGAACCAGAAAACACAAGTATTCAAATACAATGCTCACAGAATATTCCGTGGACGAGCATATAAAGCTCCATCAAGTTCAACTCTTGTATGGCGACAATAACACTGCTGGCTTTAGTGTTATCAAGCACAGTAATTAATATTTAGGCCGAAGCCAAATTATGACCTTGACGTGGATAATAAAACAGCATCCACTTCTGGTGCATATAAATTATGGTTTTTTGGGGGAAAATTCTCTGTAGGAAGGCAGCAAAAAGTGCAGAGAGAATAGCGCAACTCTAACCGGTGTTCTGCAAGCCTGCAGCAATACCCTTCATGGTCAAGATGAGGGTATCCTCCAAACCAGGGGCATAGTCACTTGTTGGGTTCAGCTTCACAAGTTCATCTGCTGGTTTGCTTACTTCAATAAAGTCCTTGGAGATGTGTGGCCGCACCTTCACATGGTAGTTTTGATCCCTTATTCTCTTCAATGTGTAGGCTTGGCAAACATTCAGGGTAGTAATGTAGGAATCACGCAGGCGGAGTCTTTGCTTCAAGTGTGGGTCCCCTTCAAGAAGATCCTTGTGTCCGGCAATCTACCAGCATAGGAAAAAGGAATATCAGATATTATTACATCCAATTTGTCAGAGTCCCATAGGCAGAGAAAATGTCATTGTTTGCAATGATTTGCAGTATCCAACTGATGATTTATGCAATATTTTTTGCATGTGTTTTGCAGTATCCAACAGAAGATATGGAAATCATATAAAAATTTGGCAAAACAACGTCTATGCAATTCAATGCCGATAATGATGGGAAGTATACAAAGAATTTTCTGAGAACTTATTAGTGGGAAAAATAAAGCATTGCTTGAGAATCAAAGAAAGCAATAATGAAAAGCAAAAATATAATTTACAAAATTTGAAATGTAAGACATATTCTGTCCAATTGTTTTTTACCTGCAGGAGAAGGCTCTTAGTTTGTTCATAATTGGTCCTCAATCTCTCTCCAAATGACCACAATTCTTCTGATACAAGGAGCTTGTCATACAAAGCAGCAATTCCTGGGTCTCCCTTGGCGAACACCATTTCAACCAAATCAATGGTGACCCTAAAGAAAGGCCATGCATTGTACATCTCCTGCATCATATGCAGATTCCTAACGTCCTTCTGAATGACCTGCTTGAATGCCGCTCCAAAGCCTAGCCACACTGGTAGATGAAACCTTGTTTGCGTCCAGGCAAAGATCCATGGGATTGCACGGAGTGATTCAATACCCCCACTTGGCTTTCGCTTTGATGGACGGCTTCCAATGTTCATCCGACCATATTCCAACTCTGGTGTAGCCTACATTCATAAAATAGACAACAGTTACTATATCAAAGATGGTCTTTAGTGAGCCTGAATTGTAAAATGGAAATGAGATCAATGCTATTTGCAGAATTCTTACAAGTCGGAAATATTCAACAAATCGGGGTTCTTTGAAAACAATGGAACGATATTCTTCTGTAGCAATGACAGCCATTTCATCCATCAATGCACGCCATTCCGGTTTTGGCGAAACAGGGGGATGCATACCATGCTCCAGAGTAGCAGCTGTGAAACGCTGGAGTGTTCTGAAACACAAGTGCTCCTCCCCAAACGATTGCTCTATAACTTCACCTTGAACAGTAACACGGAGTGATCCATGAATTGTTTCCGGGGGTTGAGACAATATGGCAAGATGGGTGGGGCCGCCTCCTCTTCCAACAGTCCCACCACGACCATGGAACATAGTTAGCTTCACACCGTATTGCTTAGCAACCTTTATAAGCTCCTCTTGAGCCTTGTATAACTGCCAGGCTGCAGAGAACCTTCCAGCATCTTTACCAGAATCTGAATACCCAATCATAACTTCTTGCTTTCCATTAATCCGATTTCTGTACCAATCTACTGAGAATAGCCGAGCTAAAGCAGCAGGAGCAGCTTCCAAGTCATCAAGTTTCTCAAACAGTGGAACAACTCTTAATGGTAGCTTCACATGGCATTCACGTTGCAGGAGCTCAACGGCAAGCACATCAGACGGTGCAGTTGCCATTGAAATGATGTATGCTCCAAAGTTGTCTGATGGAAGTTCAGCTATGACATGAAATGTGTCCAAAACATCACTAATTTCATCAGTTTTAGGAAGATCAGGTCCAAACAGTGGGCGCTTGCCGCTGAGTTCAGATAAAAGCCATTCCTGTCGATGTTCTTCAGACCACTCTCGGTAGGAACCAATTTCCAAGTGCTTTGTAATGGCATCCAAGACATCAGTATGGCGGTCAGACTCTTGCCTAATATCGAGTCTCACAAGCGATAGTCCAAAAGTTGACACTTGCCGCAAGAAATCAAGAAGGCTTCCATCAGCAATTGCTCGGTCACCACATGTGCAGAGTGATCTGTAACATAGTTCAAGAGGTTCCAAGAACTGCATATAATTTAAAACTTGATCATTTTCTGATGAGGACAAGGAAGAGCTCAAGGAAAAAGAAGATTAATATACAAAGATTCGAGTATTGTGGTCTAGTCTTGATGTCGGACCCTCTTAGCACCTTTGATAGGTCATTTTAGTTATTAGTATTGAGTCTTTTATGTTGAGAAGCTGTCTGATCAGTTTTAATTAAGTTCTATTAGAATAAAGGCAATTTGGTAATTTACAGAAATTTGGAATGGGCTGTTCTTGGCTGTACCAAAGGCCCATGAGTCCTATTTTATGTTTAGAGTCATTTTCCTATTTGGTTTAGGAGTTAATTCTTTTATTTGATTTTTGAGTATTCCTATTCATTCTAGTAATAGGTTATTTAGAGTCCAAGTCCTACTAGGAAAGGGATAACTATAGCCTCTATATAAAGGCTCTTTTGTGGTCATGTTATTTCAGAATATAGTGATTGATTAATAAAATTCAGCAGTTTATTTTAAGCTTTGTTTGTGTGATGCACACTTCTCCGAGGTGTGATGCCAAGGAACCCTAGGTGTGATGCTTAGGAAGACCTAGGTGTGATTGCCTAGTATTTTATTTATGTTATTTTCTGTTTATCCCCCGTATCAGCCCCAAACAGCTGTAAACATTCATTCTTTTCTAACCTAAACTCTTAAACATCAATCCTTATTCAAGAATTCATCAAGAAACCTAATATAGCGCAGAACTTCTTAACAGTCCTGCATCAGTTTCTAAACCAGTTAAACAAAAGTAAAAAATTAAAAGGCAATTTGTAACTTCTTGCAATAAGGGTATGTTGACAAAGCCATTCAGTAACAGATCCAACTAATATGTTTCTTTCCCTTCTAACTTATCTTAGGATAGCATTAAGCATTGAATGATAGCTTAAAAGAGAGTGCACCGGACAGAGCACAATATTGGATAAAAATCTACTAGCCATGGGTGTTAAAATTGAGATCCTATGTAGGATTGATAGGAGGGTCTTCCGAATAGGATCAAAATCATACAATTTTATTTTCATAAAAATTAAGGTGAAAACTAGGAAGCACAAACATGGACACGGGTATCGGTATGGGTACAGGTACAACAGGGCAACATGGCAATTTTTGAAAAATTAGGACATGAAATGGTGGCAATACAAATATAATTAATGATTAAATATAATTTTGAATATTCTTAAACATTTATTTTTTTTCATACAATGTTAAACATATATAAATTTAAGAGCAATAATAAATAATAAAGTGAATTCACGCTAATAAATGATGTTTAGAAATTGTAGTACAAACCAAGAATAAGATCTAAAAGAGTAAATATATAATAACTAGATAAGTGTTCAGATTAAAACTAAAAAGAAATAAAAGTTAAGCGTCCCTCCCGTGTCCCATAATTTTTCTAAGAGAAAGGAAAAAAAAAAAAAAAACACGGTTGGGACATGCAGGTACAGAAGGCATGTCCCAATGTCCCATGTTTGACACAAATGAAGTGTCCATGCTTCCTAGGTAAAAGATCACCACTAATAATGATTTTTTCAAGAAACATTAACTCAAGTGATGAGGTGTATTTTAACAGAAAAAAAGGAATGATAATCTACAAAAAAGATATCAAAAAATTTAATGAGATAAAGTATGTATCAAATAATTTTAAAGAGATAAAGTATATATCATAAAATATAAATAAGCTTTTAACTATAAAACATAACAATAGCATCAACATGAGTTTTGATTTTGAGAGCACGAACTCAATTAATTGGAAGTTAATTAATCATTAAATTGTATCACCTTCATTACTCTTATGTTCTTTTCACATGCCAAATAGAGAGGAGTATTTCTTGTTATTGACTGATTCAACATACAATGACAATTAGAGTTAATAAAAAATTGTACTAAGTAAGATGTCAATTAGAATTAGAGATTTATCTTGGAGAAGTGATTGATTTGTTACAAAAAGTCTAACAAATGTTGATTTTTTTAAAGTCAAGTTCAAATATGAAAACACTTGGCTATAAAAATATGTCAAAATTCAGAATCAGGCGGGATTGTGGTAGGATCAATTTGGATCCAGATCCTACCCCAATCCTACTAATTAAAGACCCTAGTGCAATCTGGATCGTTTGATAAGTTTAGGACCAAGATTTTAACAACCATGCTACTAGCCAACATATATGGTTAGATACAAATAGGTACAAATAGGTTGAATTGAGGGGAAAGAATAATATCAACATTGCCATTAAATGTAGGTGATGGCAACATGATTCTAGGAATTTTCAAAATAAATTTGATGGAATGAATTTACCTGCTCAACATTGGTGAAAGTTGCATCCTCTGGAATGTCAGAGTACCCATTGGCTAACAAATGACGAGAGCGTTCACGGGTATGATAAAGCCTGTCCCTCACATCACCAAGAATGACACGATAGGGTTCACTTGGAGGAATTTGTTTCCAAAACTCTGCATCACATAAAAAAATCAACATCATAGTAATACAAGGTATCAGCCAAAATTACAACACAAATGATTTTACCTAAAATTGAAAAATATCTTCTTGTTATATGATAACAAACATACAACACTTGTTTCCACTGTGTTGTCATCATAAATTATGGTTGCACAGCTAAGAGATCTCTGTAGAATGAGTTCTTTGAGCATGTCTATTGTTTAAATCATTTTTTTTTTTTTTTTGAATATTTCATTAAGTGTTCTCTGGCTAAATGTGCACCACCTTGTATTTATGTAGCTACTGTCAGTCACGATTGCACAATTAGGAAATTCCAGTTAAGTCAAAGATTAATCTTTTATAGCTGACGTAGCCTCCGCCTTCAACTAAAATTGTGAGGAGAAATATTGCTTCTTTCTATTTCCTTTCTTCATTTTACCACTTATTTAGCTATGTTCCAATACAAACTAAGGCAAAGCAAAAAGGTTTTGTACGCATGGTGTAGAAATTGTCCAAAAGGGCTAGAAAGAAAGTAGAAAGAAGTAGGAATAAATTCATTCATAAAGGCATATTTAGAATGAAGATAATTGGAGGAAAAAACACCATTTGCATTTTCTTCTCTCATTTTTCTTTCTTTTTTGATAAGTAAGAAAGATGCATATTCAAAAAGCTACCTCATGCTTTCTTCTCTAATTTTTCTAAAGCTGAACATTGTGCCATTGTAGGTGAGGAAATTACCCACAGATTTCCAGACTGTCAATAAACCTTGACATGGTAAAGGAAAAAACAGCTTCCACATGTAAAGAGAAACACACCCCACCATGTATTAATTACCTATATAGTGCTTTGCATCTTTCTTGGTTGACCTATGGAGTTCATCTGCACGAACACGAAGCTCATCATTGCACCGCCACATAGATAACTGCAAAAAAAGAAAGAGAAATTGCTAAATAATGATGACAAAGTACAAAAACAATAATCAAGCAACAGTCTTCCAACCTAGAAAAGGAAGCTCCTTGGAGAAGATTGTAAAATGCAGAAGCTATTAAGTACCTCAAACATAAGATCCTCAATTTGGGAATAGTACAAGTTAGCGGCCATCATTCTAGCCAATAAGCAAACATCTCTTGTGACCTCAGGAGTCACCCTAGGATTACCTGCACCCAATGTAAAAAAGATGTTTAGAAGAGAGGGAGAGAGAGAGAAAGAAGTAACTAGACCACCCCAATGCATAAAAAGCTTTGAAATTACTCCATAAAAAATCCACTTTGAAAGAATTTGTCTGTCCTTTTGCTCCTTCACTGGGAACCATATCAATTTGCATGGTCAGTCTTTTGCCATGAAGAATGATCATACCATTGCGATCACCACCAGGTCATTAACAAATGAGACCATCCAAAAATTAAATGGAACTAATTGGAAAAATCCCAATTAAGAAAAGCAACTATGAAAGTGTTTCACAATGGAAATCACAGTCGAGGTGTGTTCACTATGACGAAGATAGACAGATGGTTTTGCTTCCTTTTCCTCTAATTTCCAAACTGCCTTCTTTAGAAGTTTGGCCAAGGAGAAGGATCTTACCATCACGGTCACCACCCATCCAAGAAGAAAATTGAATAAGTGGGGCATTGTAAGGAAGACGTTCATTAATCCCTAAGTTCTTCAAAGCCGTGTCAACACGGCGTAGAAACTTTGGAACACCCTTCCAGATTGTTTCATGGAAATAGCTCATCCCTGCCCTCATCTCATCTTGTGGAGTTGGAGGGGTCCTCCGGATCTCATCTGTACGAAATGCAGCTTGAATCTACATGAAATAAATACCAGGAAAAAAAGAAGAAGATTGAGAATACTGTAGACTAATTTTGTTTTTTGTTGGTGAAAAATTTTAGTTACAGTTTTACAAGATTTAAAACATCAGCAGTAATATAAGTAGCTTTCTCGTGGCTTTGATGTGAAAATCCTCTCCAAGCTCATGTGATCAACCATGTTAAAACATATGGAGCATGGAGATTTGCAGCAAATGTCTTACAGGGCAGGTTCTTATTACATTAAGAATCAATGGCACTAAAGCATTTATTAATTATTTTTTTTGATAAGTAAATAGAAAAGAGGGAAAGTTAAGAGAGGGGTGCAACACGAGGACTTCCCAGGAGGTCACCCATCCAAGTACTACTCTCGCCCAAACACACTTAACTGAGGAGTTCTGCAGGGCAGCCGCTGCTTTCTTTCTTCCACAGGCAACATGGGTAGTGCTTTAGATAATATAATTCATTTAGCAAAGATGCTACTTGATGATCTCCCCTTGGGGCCAAAAGTCATTTTTCCAAAAAAAAAAAAAAATGCTACTCGATGACGTGCATATGCAAGCACAGGGAGTTAATTAAATATCTATTATTTAAACAAAACCTGAGTAGTGAAAAGGCTCCCAAAAATGCCTAATGATATAGATTTTAGGATGATCACATTACAATCACAGAACCTAGAATTTTTTTTTTGATAAGTCACAGAACCTAGAATAATTAATACCCGGATGATATGTATTTTATGAAAGTCAGATGACTGTCGACTTTTATCTCTTAAAGATCAACATCAAGGGTTCTAACTATTTACAAAACCTAAAATGGAGACAGTTTGTTGTGGTTACAACTTACAAGATTGAATGCAAAGAAAAAGTATTACCAAGAACATCTCAAGCTCTAAATACCCGATAAGAAGTAAATGATAAGTATTGCGGAAAGTTGGCTAGTAAGTTACAGAATTCTGCAGGAAACACAATACTCCAAATAACCACAAAGTAATATCAGTCAATCTATATGTTACTGTATTTGTCTTGACGTTGAGGTACAATAAAGGGGGGGCAGGGGCAGTGGATTAGTCCAAAGCTGCTTCAGTCATTAATGTGGACCCATATTTCTCATCAAATGTTAGAAAAAATCCACAATATCAAAAAATGTGATCCTAAAAGATTCGCAAAAGGAAGTTTGCAACAAACATAAATATTCAACTACATAACACAAATTCAAAGGATGCTGATAGTCACCTCCCTCTGAAGTGCCTCATCAAGCTCCTGCTTATCATCAGGGGTAATGTCTTTGGCATACAATTGGGCTAAACAATTCCTAATCCTGAAGAGAGAAGAGAAAAAACGATAAGAAGATTGAAAAATACAGCAAGAATGCAAACTTTAGCACTTCCCCCCCTCACATAAAAGTAAAAATAGAATATTATCATAGTATAATATTCGAATGCTCAGCATGCATGGCAGGCAAACTGCAGAACAAACCTTGCATGCTTTTGAAGCAAAGATCTACGAACTGATTGTGTAGGATGAGCAGTCAAGACCAGATCTACAGTCTGGTTCTTGAGAGCATCAAAAACTTCCTGTGGAGACTTCTTAAGTTGCACCACAAGTCTCTTGAGAGTTTCTTCTATGTCTGATTCGGTTGCTGCAGAGTTCTCATCAGCAAAGTCTCCCTTTTTAAGCTTGTTCCGTCTGCGGTGAGCAATCTGGACCTCCTCGGCCAAGTTGGCCAAGTTAAGCATGTGGGAGAAAGACTTTGCAATGACAATAGAGTCCCCTGGATCCAAGCTTGTCAACACACTTCCAAGCTCTTCTAGCTTCTTAGGATCATGCAGACCTTCATACTCAGCAGAAAGCTCATAACACTCTTGAACCTATGCATACAGAAGATGTCAATGAAACAGAATTAAAAATCATCAAATCAAAAATTGGAAGATGTCTCAAAATTTATAGTGCACTGAAACTTGGTGAAACTAACACATTGTGATTGTTAAAACCAACCAAAAACTGCGAAATCAATAATGATGCATTGCATATTGAAAAAAAAAACACTCAAAGGTTTTTACGCAGTTAAAAAAAAAAAAAAAAAAAAAAAAACTCAAAAAGCAAATTGAAGAGATGGGATAGATTTATTCTTTGTAAAATATAAATAATATTGAAATCAATGACTTACAGTTTCCTTGAGATCCTCCCCATGTAAATCTTGGAGAATGTCGAGAAAACGATCCAAAAGCAGAGCATCATACTCAACCAGCTTGTCATCCTCACTCACTTTGGCCGGAACCAAAAGCCGAAGCTGCGCGTCGATCGACGCCAACTTCTCAAGATTCCGATTCGCCATTGTTTGCTGCTCCCTCTGTTACTGTAATCACAAAAGAGTAAGTCTAAAATCTCGGAGTCAAACGAGAGCCAAGAGCCACAAAATTCTGATCACGACCCAGAAAAAAATAGATCGAGGATTTGATAGCTAAAGGCCACGTGTACTAGTAGTGTTAGTATTAGTATAGTGCTAAAATGAAAGAAAAACAGAGCACTTGTTGGAGAAAGTGAATTATTTATTTATATATATATATATATATAATAAAACCCAGATGTGAATCAATGAGCAGAGTATTGCGGTGTACCTGAATCTGAAAAAGTGAGATTTGATAAAGAAGACGAAGAATTGGATCAGAGAGAGAGAAAGAAAGGTTTGAGATCCAAAGCTATGCAAAGGGTATGACTTTATATAGAACCTAAAAGCTTCTTCTTGTCAATTTCAGTTCTTTTTTAATTTTTAATTTTTAATTTTATTTGGCTTTCTCTCTCATTCAGTGGCGAAACATACCTACATACATACAACTACGACTTAATTCAGACTTGGACGGATCCTCTCTCTATTTCTCTCTCCTCACTTTCCTTTTCTTTGATGGAGTTGGAATTGGAATATGCTTTACAAAGATGCTTGTTTGAGTTCTGTACTTCCAAATCCGAGGTAATCGATGGTTTTTCTTTCAAACACGCCGAGTTTTTGTCCGGAAAGGAAGGTTAGAACTAAAATGGAATTAGATTTATTTCCAATGCCCAAAAATTGGAAGGAAAAAACTAAAGACTTATTATATTATTACTTTATTAGGTTCATGTATTATGGTAGCTTAATATGTACTATTAGTATGTCAGTTAGTAACTCTCCCTCTCGTGGAGCTCTCTCTCTCTCGTTCTAGTATGAGTACTCCCTCCCTTGGCTGTGTGCAAAGGGTAACAGTTTCAATTTCCTAGGAAAAAATGGAGGATGAGGTGTGTGATAGTCTTGACAAGATGAAGTTATCAACTGAAGAGGAACAAATTATTGCTATCTCGGATGAAGGAAGAAGGGAAGCTATTGAAAGCTGTAATCTGATCTTGATTGGCAAATTTCTTACATGTAAGCCTTATAATAAACTGGCTGTGAATAACATAATAAGGAGAGCTTGGGGATTGAATGAATCAATGCAAATCCTTGAAGTAGGGCCGAATCTCTTCCAGTTCAAATTTCAATCTGAGTTTGATTTGGATCAGATTTTGAGAGGAGGTCCCTAGACTTTTGATAATCAATTATTGTTATTGCAACGGCAGAAAAAGGGCATGACTGTGGGAAGTTTCGAATGGAGGCTGCATCCCTTTGGGTCCAAATATGGGGGGCACCGTTTGATATGGTTTCCCCTCAAGTGGCAAAGGAAGTGGGGAGCCGTTTGGGAGAGTTTGAAGAGGTGGAATGGAAGAAAAAAAAGGACAAACTCAGTATGTTTATGAGAGTTCGAGTGGCCTTACCAATCTCCAAAACTATTCGAAGGGGTGGTTTTATAGCTGGTTCAGATGGTGTGAAGTCATGGGTGACTTTTAAGTATGAGAGATTGCCCATGTTCTGTCATTACTATGGAATTTTAGGCCATGACCTGAAGCACTGTGCAGTCCATTATGCTATGGAGAGAAAAGGAGGCCACATAGAATATCAGTATGGAGATTTTCTTAGAGCAACAGGGGGTCATCCAAGAGATCCAGGTACTAAAGCAGCAAGTTCGAGCTCTGTCTCAGAGGAAGGTACGGGCTATGAGGCAGAGAAAAGTGGTGTTCAGGCGAAGCAAGGAGGTTCGTTGGGGAAGATGGAGAAGCATGTTTTCAACCCTGGAAACCCCAGTGTAACGGATAAGGGAATTGTCGAGATTCAAGGAGAAGGGAAGGAAATTTTGCACATTGACAGCTCGGATATTAATTGCCATGCAAACTTAATGGCCATAAAGACTGCATTAGTGGAAACCGGCCCTAAAATCCAGCATTCGAAACAGCTAGACACGGATTTTTCTAAAGTGGAGGAAACGTAGTATTTGATAATACTACAAGTGTGGATCATGAGAAGCCTTTATCGCTAGAAGCCAAGAATTGTGAACCTGGGAGTATTACTTCAACCCCGGACCTAATTGGGCCTAGTAACAACAAGCCTAAGGGTTCATGGACCCGTATTAATAGAATGGACTTCGGCTTAAGTGGATTCACTAAGTCCATTGCACTACCTGGCCTGGGCAAGAGAGATACACGTGAAACACAGGGAGGGCAACTTGAAGAGCAAATTTGGCAGAGAGGTAAACTGTGCAAAGATGAGGAAATCAAAGACTATGTATCAATGGGGGTGGAGAGCCACCCTTGCTGGGAGCAATGAGGTTGCTAAGCTGGAACTGCCAAGGGCTTGGGAACCCTTGGACAGGTCGAAGCCTTCGCAAGATTATGAGGGAGCAAGTTCCCACGGTATGTTTTCTAATGGAGACAAGACTTGATAAAGATGGTTTTGATAATTTGAATGGAAATTTACCATTTCAGAATAAGATCATTGTGAAATATCCGGACTCTAAAGGAGGGTTATCTTTTTTGTGGAGGAATGAAGTTAATTTTACTGTTAACCATGTTTTAGCAAAAGTTATGGAGGAAGATGGTTTTGTGTGGTACTTGACTGGATCTATGGGTGGCCAGACGCACAGCAGAAAGAAAATTCTTGGAAATTGTTGAAATACTTACAATCCTTCGTAGTGGGACCACGGATGGTAATTGGAGACTTTAATGCTTATTTACATGCTTCTGAAAAGAAAAGTGTCAGGCAGCCACAGTTTTCTCAAATTGAAGCCTTTAGGGAGGCGTTAAATTTTTGTCATCTTCAGGACCTAGGATATAAGGGGTATCCATTCACTTGGAGCAATAAGAGACCCGGGGAAGCTAATACCAAGATTCGGCTTGATAGGGGTGTTGCATATAAGGAATGGTCAGATAAATTTCAGTTTAGTAAGATTGTGCATTTGTCAACTCATGCTTTGGATCATTTACCAATTTTATTAGATGTTCAATCCTTTTCAAAACCAAGGTAGCAAGGTGGAAGAAGCTTTAAGTTTGAGGAATCTTGGTTGCTCCGGACTAATTGTGAAGAGGTTGTTTAGGAGGCCTGTGGGAAGGTAGGGGAGGAAAGGGTTGGTTTGGCAGTAATCCAGGAAAAAATAAAGGTTTGTGGAGCGAAGCTTATGGCTTGGGGTTCTCCAATAATTGATCCAGATACCATTGCTATCAAAGAAATTCAAAAATTGCTGGACAGATTGAATGAGGCCGAAGTGACTGAAGCTACAAAAGTTGAATTTTTGGGGTTGAGCAAAAGGATGGATGAACTTCTACAAACAAGGGCAGTGGGTGGAGGAGTTGGAGGAGGTGGTTAGGGTAGCTTCAGCCTACTTTGACAACCCATTTCATGTAGGAGGGGGGGATCAGATGGAGGAGTGCTTGAATGTAGTGTAGTATATGGTGACTGAAGACATGCGGGAATTTTTCTCTTTTGAGTTTACTGCTGAAGAAGTGAAGGTGGCTCTGTTTCAAATAGGACCAACAAAATCTCCAGGACCTGATGGTATGAATGCACTTTTTTATCAAAAATTTTGGCATGTTGTGAGTGATTCTGTTGTTCTTGTTGTTCTGGATTTTTTTAAATAATGGTAATATGCTCCCTGATATTAACCATACAAATATTGTACATATCCCTAAAGTTAAAAATCTAGAGAGAATGTCTGAGTTTAGACCAATAAGCCTGTGTAATGTTATTTATAAAATTATTTTCAAGGTGTTGGCAAACAGGTTGAAATAGGTTCTGCCTCAGATCATCTCACCCACTCAGAGTGCTTTTGTCCCTGGAAGGTTGATCACTAATAATGTGCTGGTTACATATGAGACACTTCACACCATGCACCCTAGGAAAAAAGGGAAGAAGGGTTCCATGGCATTGAAGTTGGATATCAGTAAAGCCTATGACCGTGTGGAGTGGCACTTTCTTCAACAGGTTATGGAGAAGTTGGGGTTTCCGATCAACTGGATAGAAAGGGTGATGAGCTGTGTGACAACACCATCCTTTTCTATTCTGATAAATGGGAAGCCCTATGGAATGATCCATCCATCTAGAGGAATCCGCCAGGGAGATCCATTATCACCCTACCTTTTCCTATTGTGTGCCGAAGGATTTACAGCATTGTTGAATAAAGCAAAATTAGAAGGGCGGATTAAGGGAGTTTCCATTTGCAAAGGGGCACCAAAGGTCACGAACCTTATGTTTGCTGATGACTCATTTGTTTTGCCAGGCAACTCAGGCTGAAGGGGAAACCATAGCAGAGATCCTCCAAACATATGAAAGAGCTTCTGGGCAGAGTATTAATTTGGAAAAGTCTTCAGTTTATTTCAGCAACAACACTTTAGATAGGCAGAAGGGTTAGATTTTGGAAGCTTTGGGAGTAAAGGAGGTTGACTGGTTTGAAACGTATCTTGGTTTACCAACTTTGATTAGGAGGGCCAAGTATAACACCTTTTCATTTTTGAAAGATAGAATTTGGAAGAAGTTTCAAGGATGGAAGGGCATGTTATTGTCTAGAGCTGGCAAAGAAATCCTCATCAAGGCTGTGGCACAATCCATACCAACCTACACTATGAGTGTATTTCAAATCCCTTTGAGACTATGTGATGAATTAGATGCATTATGTGCAAAATTTTGGTGGGGGACAAGTGGGCAATGAACGGAAAATTCATTGGAAGAGTTGGGATAAGCTGACTGTTTCAAAGAAAAATGGTGGAATGGGTTTTCTGGATTTGAGAGCTTTTAATCTAGCCATGTTGGCCAAACAAGGGTGGAGGATGGTTAAAGGGCAATGATTCACTGCTCTACCAGTGTTTTAAAGCAAGGTACTTTCCAAGATCAAATTTCCTAGAGGCTAAAGAATCACCTAATTGCTCATATGTGTGGAGAAGTTTAATGGCTGCAATGCCTATTATCCAACTGGCCACTGTTGGAGGGTTGGTAATGGAATTTCAATCAATGTCCTGAAGGATAAGTGGATCCCAAATTTTCCCACAAATAAGGTTCTAAATCCAATCCAAGAAGATTGGGGTGATCTGATAGTGTATGTGAGCTGATCAATCCGGAGCTGAATATATGGAGATATGAGGACATTCAAACCATCTTTCATAAAGAAGAAGTTGATGCAATTTGCCAAATCCCATTGAGTAAAAGATATGTAGCTGATACCATAGTTTGGATGCCTAATCCAAGGGGTAAGTTTACTGTCAAGTCTTCTTATCATGTGGCGAGAAGTATCCTTAATGATGCAAATCAGGTTGGAACATCTGGGGGCTATGTTGCAAAAAAGGTTTGGACGGCAATTTGGAAGCTACAGATCCCTAATAAAATTAAAGTTTTTGCATGGCGAGCTTGCCATGAGATTTTGCCAACAGCGTTAAACCCAACAAGAAGAAGGGTAATCCGTGAAGAGAAATGTTCCTTATGTACAAGAGAATCGGAATCCACAATCCATGCTCTGTAGGATTGTGCAGTGGCTCAAGATATTTAGGCTGGTAGTGTCCATAAACTGCAAAAATACAACCATGGTCAATTTGATTTGTTGCAATTGATGGAGGAATTTTTGGAGTGGCTGAGTTTAGAAGAGATTGAACTATTCTAGACCCAAGCATGGCTGATCTAGAACCAGCGAAATTCATTGCTGCATGGAGGAAAAATGAAGGGTCTGACTTGCTTGAACAAACGTGCTGAGGAGTGCGTTGAATATTATCCATGGGCTCAAACACAGCTTACTGTTTAGCCGAGACAGCAACTGAATGGAGAGGTATGGAAACCACCACCATCAGAGGCATACAAGCTCAATTTTGATGCTGCATTATTTTCGGACTTAGGCAGAACTGGGTTTGGAGCAATTGTTCAAAATGAAAAGGGAGAGGTAATGGCTGCTATGACTGCTGCTGGACCGTATGTGCACACCAGTGATGAAGGAGAGTTGCTTGCTTGTCAGAGAGCCTTAGAATTTGCAATGGATGCTGGATTTTCTAGGTTGATTATTGAGGGTGATAACAGTAATGTAATTCATGCTATATATTCTTCTAAGGAAAACACTTCATTATATGGTAATGTAGTGGATGACATTCGCCATTTGATAAGGGGATTGCATTGGTCTGAGGTTTGCTGCATTAGGAAGGGTGGAAATAGGATTGCATTTACGTTTTTCTTTTTATGGAAAAAATAATTTTATGTGCATGTTAAAAAGCTATAAATTTTAATACAAAATAGGGTAAATTGTAAAGAACACCCATGAAGTTCGGGGTCACTTGGGTTTTACATTCTAAACTTTGAGAAATTGGATTTTACACCTTGAAATTTGGTTCCGTTTCCACCCTACGTTAATTTAAGCTATTAAGTGACACGTCGGCATGCTAACATGTAATTTTTTTTTTTTTTTGGCACCAAATCAGCCCTACAAAATGACATCGTTTCAAAGAAAGCAAATGACACTACTGCTAGCTTCCAAAATAGCGCCGTTTCACCAAAATCAAAACACAAAATCCAAGTTTTATTATGACACCGTTGTTAAGGACTTTTTTTTCATGCCACATGATTATTTTATTCGCGACAAGCACAATATCAATATTATTATGAATTTTTGGATAAATCTCTTTCAAAGCCCCCAAAAAAAAAAAAAATCATATTATATTCAACTACAAAGGTTGAGCTCACATGGTCCATAAGATCTTCAACTTTCGATCCACATTTCCTTTACATCACATAATGGGCTTAAGGATTGGATCTTTTACTTCATCAATTGGGCGCATGTCCCACCACATCATCACAGTCCATGGTTCAAGCCCATGGCAAATTATTTCATCAAAACCCATGGTTTAAGCCCATGGCAAATCATCTCATTTTTAATTCATGATCTAAGCTCATGAGTATCAATAGAAAAACTTTGGGAATTGTGGTTTGGAGGGCCAAGAAGTACGTTTAGTAAAACTCTGCAGTTTAAATTTGATAAAAGAAACATATTGCTTGGCATGTCTTCTCCAATTCCCTAAACTTTGACGAGTCAGTGTGTAGCAAGTAACATCTAATAAGCATCCTATATCACATAGTACTTAAAATGATAAAACTCTCCAACACTCTTTACCTAAAACTTAATGTTTATCATATAATACAAATTTGGAAATCTAACTTGTGGTTGTCCTTTCCCTGTAGCCGTGGGCTCATTGGGCTTAGACCCTCGATTAATTTGTACTTTGAATTGGGTTTAGCCCACAGTGGGAGGTCCTAGAAGGGGTTTGGCTAGTAATGAGCACTGTTAGGTAAGGATATGGTGGTTATTTACTTAGAAGACCAACTAGCCTAAAAGACTAGTGAATGGCCAAGATGCCCTATTTAGAGTCCAAGCTGGACTACCTTTCCCCAAGAATATTTTTTATCCTTACCTTTTTTCTCTCGTGTTTCTATCTCCCATCTTAGGTTCCAACCCCTTTCTTTTCCCCCATTGCTTTGCTTTTATACTTTTGCTTTAGTGGGGCTATGATGATGAGAGAATATTTGCATGTACATGGGTCCCCCCAACTTGTGGGGTTTGAGTGGCTTTTTGGATCCGAGCTATTGTTCTGATCTGTCTAATCACGTGCTAAGGATGGGACCCACAATTTTGCTATTGAAATGATTTTCTAGTAACTTGTGTCGGATGCTAAATCTTGTGTTTGATGGGCGGACTCCCCTAAGGCACTTCTTTCCATCCTCGGTAGTATTGGGATCTTGTTCAATTATTTGTGCCAAGGATACATAGTTTTGTGTACCTTGCTAAATGTTCATTACATTTGAGTTGGAATTAAATTTAGTGGTGCTTGACTTGGGCCTAACATGGGCTAGACTTTTGTCCTTTTACAATACCCCCCCCCCCATGTTTTTGTCTCTAGTGTGTGGGAAGGGAAACATGGTCATGTTCTTGGTGCCTTAGAACATGCGCCATTGTAAGCATCGCATCTTGGTGACACCAACCCTCAGATACTAAATGCACCAGATTTGATAGCTTTCCTCTTCGCATGCTTATTGATAGTTGTCAATGATCAACGACCACGATTACCTACCCATTGAGCTCCTGAGGTACACGAAAATCAAGGTGTGGCGTGGGCGGCAATTTTCTTGCCCACTACCTTAATTTCCTCCCTATAAATATCCATTAGCAGTCCATATTTCATTTCTTCTATTTCTTTCCTCTCGAGCTCCTTAATTTCTTACATTCCTTCCTACATTCGCTTAAAGAGAAAACCTCTTAAGCTTAATTGCCCCTCCTTCCTGTAAGTACATTTCTTTCCTACTCTTCTTTTACTTTAGCGTGGTTATGAGCAAATTTTCTAGGTTAGTAAATACTTCTGAGGCCTTGCTGGCTTTTAGCACTACAAAAAACTTGACCTATAGTGGCGTTTTTTTTAGTGGCGTTTGTAAAAAACGCCACTATAGGTACCCTATAGTGGCGTTTTCTACAAATGCTGCTATAGCCATATTTATAGTGGCGTTTGGAGGGTCCTATAATGGCGTTTTAAAAAATGGATCTATAGCAGCGTTTTTCACGACCTATAGTGGCGTTTTGAAAACGCCACTATAGGTCATGGGCCTATAGTGGCGTTTGTCAAACGCCACTATAGGTTTTGGTCTTACAAATGCCTATAGTGGCGTTTGTCAAACGCCACTATAGCCCAGAATAAAAAAAAAAAAAAAAAAATTCCAGCACAAACAGAAAAAAATTAATTAATTAATTAAAGAGGGGGCCTATAGTGGCGTTTGACAAACGCCACTATAGGTTTTGGTCTTACAAATGCCTATGGTGGCGTTTGTCAAATGCCACTATAGCCTAGAATAAAAAAAAATTTAAGAAAAAGAATTCAGCACAAAAAAAAAATAAAAAAATAAAAGAGTTGACCTATAGTGGCGTTTTGAGTGGACCTATAGAGGCGTTTACTAAACGCCACTATAGGTCCAAAAATGCATATATATCTACAATATTAAAAAAAAAAAAAAAAAAAAACAACAACTGAATGGATTCCGGCGTACATAAAGAAAAGGAATATGCCATAGAATATGCCTAGAATATTCTATGGCATATTCCAAAATATTTGAATATATTATAAATATATATATTTATTTAAATCTATATATTATTATATATTTATATTTAAGTGAAAAATGTTAGATTCACAATAATTTTACAGGATTTTGCATAAGTGGTTAGTTGTTATTTGTTTAAATTTGAATTTAATACTAAGATTACTTTTTTACTCCAGTAATAACAATCAGTAACAACCTACCACTTAAAATTTGTTATAAAAATGTTATGAAAATATTGTTGACATATCATTTCTCTTTATATATATACATATTTTATTTTTTTTTATGTATGAAAAATGCTACATCCACAACATTTTCACAATATTTTCACAACAAATCATAGGTGGTTAGTTGTTATTGGTTTAAATTTGAACCTAACATTACTTTTTTTGCCCCAATAATAACAATCAGTAACAACCTACCACTTAAAATTTCTTGTAAAAATATTGTTGACATATCATTTCTCTTTATATATATATA
>NW_027069510.1:557795-569417 GCF_002906115.3 Quercus suber
CACTACAAAAAACTTGACCTATAGTGGCGTTTTTTTTAGTGGCGTTTGTAAAAAACGCCACTGTAGGTACCCTATAGTGGCGTTTTCTACAAATGCTGCTATAGCCATATCTATAGTGGCGTTTGGAGGGTCCTATAATGGCGTTTTAAAAAATGGGTCTATAGCAGCGTTTTTCACGACCTATAGTGGCGTTTTCAAAACGCCACTATAGGTCATGGGCCTATAGTGGCGTTTGTCAAACGCCACTATAGGTTTTGGTCTTACAAATGCCTATAGTGGCGTTTGTCAAACGCCACTATAGCCCAGAATAAAAAAAAAAAAAAAAAAATTCCAGCACAAACAGAAAAAAATTAATTAATTAATTAAAGAGGGGGCCTATAGTGGCGTTTGACAAACGCCACTATAGGTTTTGGTCTTACAAATGCCTATGGTGGCGTTTGTCAAATGCCACTATAGCCTAGAATAAAAAAAAATTTAAGAAAAAGAATTCAGCACAAAAAAAAAATAAAAAATAAAAGAGTTGACCTATAGTGGCGTTTTGAGTGGACCTATAGAGGCGTTTACTAAACGCCACTATAGGTCCAAAAATGCATATATATCTACAATATTAAAAAAAAAAAAAAAAAAAAAAACAACTGAATAAATTCCGGCATACATAAAGAAAAGGAATATGCCTAGAATATTCTATGGCATATTCCAAAATATTTGAATATATTATAAATATATATATTTATTTAAATCTATATATTATTATATATTTATATTTAAGTGAAAGATGTTAGATTCACAATAATTTTACAGGATTTTGACAAAAAATCATAAGTGGTTAATTGTTATTTGTTTAAATTTGAATTTAATACTAAGATTACTTTTTTACTCCAGTAATAACAATCAGTAACAACCTACCACTTAAAATTTGTTATAAAAATGTTGTGAAAATATTGTTGACATATCATTTCTCTTTATATATATACATATTTTTTTTTTTTTTTATGTATAAAAAATGCTACATCCACAACATTTTCACAATATTTTCACAACAAATCATAGGTGGTTAGTTGTTATTGGTTTAAATTTGAACCTAACACTAAGATTACTTTTTTTGCCCGAATAATAACAATCAGTAACAACCTACCACTTAAAATTTCTTGTAAAAATATTGTTGACATATCATTTCTCTTTTATATATATATATATTTATTTTTTTATGTATGAGAGATGCTACATCCACAACATTTTCACAATATTTTCACAACAAATTATAGGTAGTTAATTGTTATTAGTTTAAATTTGAACCTAACACTAAAATTATTTTTTTGCCCCAACAATAACAATCAGTAACAACCTACCACTTAAAATTTGTTATAAAAATATTGTGAAAATTATTATGAATATATCATTTATATATATATACACACACATACATACTTATCATTTCTCTTTATATATATATATATATATAAATTTTAAAAAAACATTAAAGCCCCTCAGCTACCGCCACCTACCCCCACTCTCCCATATCTCTCCCTTATCTCTACGCCAAGCCTCAGACTAACTCCTTTCTCTTTTGCTTTTTTTGTTTTTTTCATTTCTCTCTTTTTCTCCCTTAACTCTCCACGCCAAGTCTCAGCAGACTTCCCTTCTCTTTTGTTTTTTGTTTTTTTTTTCTTTCCTTCTTCTTCTCCCTTATCTCCACTCCTCCATCTTTCTTCTTTACTTTTTCTTTCACTTTTCTTTCAATTCACACTTGAATTGATTCTTTTTTGTTTCTCTCCATTTTGATTTTATTTCTTTTGTTTTATTTGTGGTGGTGTTAATGTTTGTGGGTTTTGGATTTGCAGATGGTGTTGTAGCTTACTGATTTTGTTCAAATTTGTAGATGGTGTTTGAAGCCATTGGTTGTATAGTTGCAGGTAAACTTTTTTATTAAAAAAAAATTTATGATTATTTTGGTCTATTTATTTTTTGGTAATAGTTTTGGTCCATTCTTTGTTTGCTGTCAACTTTGCTTCGTGGGGTGGATTTGCTATTTTTTTTTTTTTTTGGATGTTGTGTTTGATTTTGAATTTTTTTAGGTGGGTTTGTGTCTCATTTTGAATTTGCTGGGATAGGTTTAGTGTTTGTATTTGGAGTTGCTATTTTTTTAAAAAAAATTTTGGATGTGAGCACGTTGGGTTTGATTTTGATTTTTTTTTAGGTGGGTTTGTGTCTCATTTTGAATTTGCTGGGATTGCTATAGGATTTGTATTTTGTTTTATGTATTTTGTTTTGTATCTTTTAATTTAATTAAAATTGTAATATTAATTTAATTACAATCTTAATTCAACCAAATATTTTTTTTGGTGGTTTTTTGGCTATAGTGGCGTTTGTAGGGTCTATAGTGGCGTTTTACAAACGCCACTATTGTACCGTCACTACAGACCTATAGTGGCGTTTGCAAACGCCACTATAGACCAATTTTTTTATTTTTTTTAAAAATGCTATGGTGGCGTTTAAACTAGGGTCTATAGCGGCGTTTGAAAACGCCACTATAGGCCGACCTATAGTGGTGTTTTACACAAACGCCATTATAGGTCTATAATGGCGGTACAATAGTGGCGTTTGTAAACGCCACTATAGCCAAAATGGGCCTATAGTGGCGTTTTTAGTACCTATAGTGGCGTTTCACAAACGCCACTATAGGTCCAGTTTTTTGTAGTATAGGGCCAGATACCATATACCCAATGACGTAATTAATGAGTACTATTTTCAAGATGTTATAGCCAATCAGAGGATTCTAAGGACTATTTTTGTTCCTTTGATAGTTATCATTGAGGGTGGGGTTAGGTTCCCCCTTAGTTCTCTTTTAATACAACTCCTTAGGTTTTATAGGCGCAACCCTAATAAATGTACACCAAATCTCTCCAATGTAGTTACGTGTGTAGATAAACTTAATAGGTAGTTCAGCCTAAAGCTAACCATGACATAAATTTTGTCTACAATAGTTTGTGTATCTTTCCTTGGGCTATTAATTCAAAGTGCGTTAAAGTCGAGTAAGGCTGATCTCATGGCTTCTTGATTCCAATAGGAATTATCAAGGGGATTGTTTTAAAGGTTACAGGGAATCGGCATGCCAAGGATATCTCATGTCTGACCTCCCCGAACAAACTAGGTCCGTAGATCTCAAGAATTAAAAAAAAAAAAAAAAAAAATCCCTCAAAATCTCCAGTGGGTTCTTGGAAGGTACGAAGTGCAAAAGAAAAATCCAAAATCATGTCGAAATGACCAAATCAATTGGGTAAAAGACACAAAGACCACACAAGCATCCACAGTAGATTGAAAGCATTAAAAGCATCCCTTAATGGACTATAAGTCACCAAAAGGACTCCCTAGTGAGTTCAAATTTTCAAACAAATCCCTAGTAAGGAACAATATCATTAAGAGACTCCCCGTGGGTCCAAGGCACAATGGCAACCCCCTCGTGAGTTATGAAGAAGATAATCTCCGTAGGTTTGATTAAACCCCATCGTGGGTAGGGTCAGCACAAGTTCCCCAATGAACTATGAAGAAAAAGAAAACCTTACCCAGTGGATCACATACCTTTAAAGACTTCCTTATAGGTCAAAATCACCAAACTTCTCAGTAAGTTCTTTTTTCCTAATAAGGAGACTTCCTCAAGGGTCACTGAGATTTCAAGAAGATCATACTCCCCAGTGAGCTCCCCTTTACCATCCCCTGTGGATCATTCACCCAAGACTCCTTCATGGGTCAAAACAAGCAGGATTTGTACACATATCTCGAGGGAATTGAACATGCCAACACATCATACAGACTTGTGCACATATCCTGAGGGAATTGAACATGCAGGCATAGTAGAAGAGGTAAAGATAGAGATAAAGATCAAGGTCACCTTAAGGCAAGAGCCTCACAAGAACAAGTAGAGATAGAGATGGAGAAGACAAGAGGCGCAATCCACCTAGAGAAGTTTGAGGCCAGAGCCCTGAGATGGACACCACAGATATATATATATATATCATTTCAAGCTCATAAGAGCACCCTTGTTTGTTTGGTTGTTTGAGCTAGTAAGAGTAACTTTGTTTGTTTTTCTTTTTAAGTGACTCTAGGATAGCGAGTCACTCACCTTTTGCTTGCAATTGGCAAAATAGGTTCTAGGATAGTGAACCCATCGTTGCTTGTTTTCTATGAAACAAATGTGAGAATTCGGGCATATGAATCCCACGAGACTTTGTGGAGTTGCACCCTGCCCCATGTATGCGTGTTGTGTGCCATGTGCGTGGGTTGGGCCTGAGTCATACATTGAAACAAAATGTTTTGTCTCTTATTCTTTTGATTCCATGAACGAAACTCACAAATTAAAAGAGGGGCATCTATAGACACTGCATTTTATATCCTTTACGACTCGGGCCCCCGTTCCCCAGTGATGCTGAAATTCTAAGACCCAAGGTTGGTTTAGGGCATAATCAGATTACAAATTGACTTAAGAGATGTTAAAATGGAAAATATAACTTTTTAATGAGCCAAAAATCTATTTTTGGAA
Organism: Quercus suber; assembly: GCF_002906115.3. Lineage (NCBI taxonomy): Eukaryota > Viridiplantae > Streptophyta > Magnoliopsida > Fagales > Fagaceae > Quercus > Quercus suber. The sequence goes on from NW_027069510.1 coordinate 562,333, forward strand.
AATAAAGACTAAAAAAAATCCTAAGCTTGCGTACGCAAGTATGAACTTGCTTACGCAGCCTAAAAGCATGCATACGTAGGCAAAAGCCTGAGTATGCAAGTAGGGTTTCGAAAACACCAGAAAGGCAATTTTTCTACATTAAAGATTGAGGTTTGGAACAAATCCCACATCGTTTGGGAGCCATTCCAATTCCCCATTTTCACAATATAAATCGCTGTACACGGTACCTTTAAAAAACACATAGAAATCCCACAGAAAAACACTAAGATTCACTAGAAATAGTGAATCAAAGAGGGAGATTTTCATAAAACATCCTCAAGTCAATTTTATTTGATTAGGGTCTTTTCTGGCCTTGATTTTTGAATTTTAAAATTACTAATCACATTCTTATTTATTTATGATAGATTTGACTGAGGGAACGATCAAAAAATAAAGCTTGAAGGGCTTTGTTTTGAGATATTCTCTCTTTTCCTTTTCTTTTTCTTTTTGACTTTAATCTTTCTCCTTTCTCTTATGTGTTTTAATATGTTTGTTTAGTAAAGTCTATATAGTTTTTATGTTTTATAGCATGTTAGATTTTTTATTTCAAAGTTCTGCTTTGTTTTTTGTGTTGTTATGTTCTTGGCTAGGGTTTTTGGGCTGAACTCGCATACGCATAATTCAACATGCGCATGCAAGCTGAATTATGCGTACGCAAGCTTGTTCATGCGACTAGTTTTATTAATAAAATGATGTGATGTAACAATGTTTGAAGTTTCTCCAGATAAGACTATATTATAGAAATCTGAAAAGAGGTTTCTTATATTAGTTAGGATTGAAATTATGTAAGATTTGTAGTTGTAGATTAAAATGTATTGGTCAAACACTAAAGACTCCACAAGCTTGTTAACTAGAGCCGTTAGAGCATCTCCAATAAATGCTGTATCCGGGTTTGTTAGCTAAAATTTGGAGAATCTGTGCACTGTTCATGCTCCAACAGATTCTCTATACCCAAAATTTTTTTTAGCTTATGAACAGTAGCCCACCAAGTCTGATGGGCTACTGTACATTAGCAATTGAATTTCTTGGATTAAAATATTATACCAACTACTTATTATATCAATTCTTCCTCTCTCCTCTGGATTTTTTTTTTCTCTCATTCTTTCTGTTGCTTCTTTTTTTTCTCTCCGTTGCTTTTTTTTTTTCCTCTCATTCTCTCCATGGCTTCTTTTTTTCTCTCATTCTCTGCTTAAAAAATTCATACATCTAAAAAAAAAAAAAAACTTTCTCTCTCCTCTCACGGCTACAAACACAACAATCTTTCTCTCAAACATCTCTAAAAACTCAAGCATAATGAAAATACAACTCAAAAACATAATCTTAAAATTAATCAAACCATAACAATAAAAGCTAAAAAAAAAAAAAAAAAAGAAAAAGAAAAAAAGGACACAAGCCATCTACCATTTGGGCTGCATTGGGGAGGAAGACGAGCGACAGCGGCGGCGGCATAGCAGAAGGCGTGGCGGTACAGAGAGCGGAGCGAAGGCGCGGCGGAGCGGAGCTATCTAACCCATCTATTCTTTCTCTCTCTACCTCTTTCTCCGTTTCTTATCACAAAGAGAGCTGGATTAATGTTTTGGAATCAAGTAGAAAAAGAAAAAAAAAAGTAGAGAGAGAGAGCTAGATTAATATTTTGGAATGAAGTGGTGGAGGTTCTGGAATGAAGTGGACACTAGAAAGTAGAGAAAAAAAGGAGAGGATGGAGATAATGGGTATACGTGTGTGGTGGAGAAAAATCAAGAGAAAAGAAAAAGAAAAAAAAAAAGGAAACGTATGGTTGGGTTGAAAGAAACAAAGGAAAAATCCAATTTAGAAATGCTACTATAATATTTTCACAATAAATTTTAAGTAACATATTGTTATTAGCTAATATTGGTGAGTAAAAATATAATTTCAGCGGTGGGTTCAAATTAGAACTAATAACAACTTTTCACGTAAGATTTTGATGTGATTCTTGTGAAAGTATTGCGAAAAATGTTGTGAATATAACACTTTTCATTGAAAAATATAATTGTTGGGAATGAATATAGAAAAAATAAATGATGATTAAAAAAAAAAAAAAGAATGAATGAAGAAATAATATTTAAATGAGATAGAGAATGGGATAGAGAATCTGTTAGAAAGTGTATTTAAAAAAATGAATAGCTAAAGGTAAAAATCACTGTTCATTCTCCAAACAGTACAAAAATTTGGAGAATCTGCTGGAGATGCTCTTATAGGGGATCTAGCTCCTTTTATATGTATCCTATATCAATGCAATGTGGTGGGTAGATTGACAAATACAAATTCTTTGTAACATTTTTGGTGTTTTACTTTCTGTTCCACCAATTACAATTTGTCATGTATTTGTTTAATTTTCCTTATAAAATAGCCAAAGTTTAAAATAGGGAAAAAAATGACAAGTTGTGATTGGTAAAACATAGAATCCGTATTCATAGATTAAGTATAGTGTGGCCGACCTGATATTACATATAGTAAATGGCAAAGAAAAAAAAAGTTGATTAATGTATAAATGACAGATAACTAATTACAATTAAAAAAGTTAATGAATTCTCTAAAAACATTTGTTAGTAGATAATTTTTAAATTTTTAATGAAAATAAAAAATTAACTAACTTTTTTTTTATAACTTTTTATAATTACGATGGAATTGGTATTAAAACTTTTTAAAAATTATCAATTAATAAATGCTTAAAAGTACTCGTTAACTAGACTCAATTACAATTTACGGCATAAAATATTTGTGAAAATGGTATTATAAGTAGAGTACTAAAATTCCTTTGGAATGAATCCATAAACCTCATCTCACTCTTCAGATTTCAGTCAGAATACTGCATGATTTTGTTCCAATGAATTTTGCAAATCTGATAAACCATTTTTCCTTGGAATTAATTATAAAGGTACTCCATCGAAAAGAAATGTCAATCTTACAGTCTTACTTGTATTGGATGATTTTTTTTTTTATTCTTCTTTAAATAATTTTTCTTTCTTGTGAGTCATATACACTGACTTATTCTTTTTTTTTTTTTTGAGAAATACACTGACTTATTCTTTGTCAACACACTGACTTAAAATGTGCAAATCATCGCGCTATGACATATCTCTTATCGTAGATTAATCTAGAAGACTAGGACACTCCATGAGCATTGTGATAGCCGCCAATTTGGCCACTTGTCTCGCATGCTTCGTTAAAATAAATAAAAGTACCTGCATTAGATGATGGGAAATTGAAAGTAAACTTTGAAATTGTAACCAATATGTTGCGTGATGTGCTTTTCAAATATAAAAAGTCTTGCGTGATGTAAGTTGTTTTATAGGCCGTATACATTTGACAAGAAAGGGAGAAAAAGCAACCATGAAAAAGAAAAAAAACAAAAGAGGATCAAAATAACATAGATTATCTTTACTTTAGTGGAGTCTTTGTCTTTGCTTGAGTGGAGTCTTTTTTTTTTGGCTTTCAATAGATCAATTTCCACTCCCCCAACTTTCTTTTTCTAATTTCTACCAACCGTTTATAAATAACTTATTTTTCTTTGTCATAAATTTATCACAATTTTAATGTAATAGACTTTGAGGGACTAATGATCACTTTTATTTAAATTTATCATTTTTTTTATCATTTATAATTTATTATAGCAAAATTGTGAGAAAGTTGTATTAAAAAAAAAATTGTGTTATTAAACTGTTTGGTCTCTCAACTCAAACTCACATTTTTATATTTTAAATAACATTATACACATTTTTACATACTTTTTTACACATACGTATTTTAAAAAAATACAAAAATCTCATCTCAAACTATAAAAATCTCATCTCGAACTACTTTACCAAACACCCTTAAAATTTTACCATTTCTACCTAGAATTCAACCTTCTTCCTCGTATCTCTCTCTCACTCAGCACATTTTTCTTAAAGTTATATGGAAGTAAATTGATAAAGAATTGATAAGCTATAGGGGCTATGGGTAGGGACCAAGGCTAGGGACTAATTTAACCATTAAAGTACTTATCAGAAAAATTGTTTTCGGCAGATAAGCAGTGAACACTTTGAAATAGGCCTCTTATCAACAAGATTCAATATTATATGTTACTAAGGTGACGCTCACAGTGACGCAAGCTAGTGTAAGGTTTACTTTCCATGCTTCTGTTCTGACTCTGAGAGCTTAACCGACAGGTTTTGTTGTCAGCCAAAAATTGGGTTCAGAGAATTATATTATTTTTCGCAATTTTTTATTGTAATAGCTGCATAACATAGTATGATTGGTAAAATAAATATATAAAAATTTATATATAAATAATAGTTAACTACTCATAATCTACCATTTTAAAATCATAGTAAAATATTATAAAATAATTTGTGACATGTCTTATTTAACAAAATTACGATGGGGTATCTTATTTTGTGAGGAAGGTATATCCAATTAAAGCTTTGACTTCCATTTTTATTTTATAAATAATTTTTAGGAGTCAAATTAATATTAGCTGACTGAGTTATTGAAAGCACTTCTATACCGCAAACAATGATTTGAGAAAGATCTGACTAACAAATAATTATAGAAACAACTAAAACTATAAAAAAAAAAAAAAAAAATAGACATAGAAGAAAAGAATTCAAAAAATTTACCTGGTTCAATTGTGGGCACGTCCACTGGTTGTAACCAGAAGATAATTTTACTAATAATTTAAGGAAATTCCAATAATGATAAATAACATCAACATGATAAAAAATCCAAACTTCAAATACACCAAAAAAAAATATATATATATATATATCTTTATTGCAAATACAAATTTTAGGATGGCTTTTTATGAGCAAATTACCAAATTGACAAAAACACTAATGTTATGTTCGGTAACAGTTTTTGTTTTCTGTTTTCAAAAACTTGTTTTTGGGAATATAAAGAAAAAAACAATTTTCTTGTATGTTTGAAATAGAAAACATGTTTGGTTAGTTGAAATTAAAAAAATAGTTTTTTGAAAAAAAATAGAAAATACTAAAATACTTTGTTACTAGAATTTGAACTCTAATGCTAGCTTATTAAATGAGACAGATTCATTAAATTAAATGCATATTTTTATTAACTTTTGAAAATTAGAAACTGAAAACAGCATTTTGTATGTTTTCAGTATCCTTCACAATTTGAGTTTTGAAAATAGTTTTTGTTTTCTATCCGTTTTGAGTTATCAAACAAGTTTTTTAGTCTCAAAAATAGAAAATTATTTTTGAAAACAGAAAATAAGGGAAAAAAGCAATTACCAAATATACCCTTAATTTTTATTAGAAACTTTATATATGAATGTGAAGAAAAAAAAGTGTTGCATAAGCAATGGCAGAGCCACGGTGGGGGTAGGGTCGAGAGGCAAGCATTTGCCCCCGAGCTTTGCAAAAATTCCATATAATAATAATAATAATAATAATAATAATGATTTACTAACGTGTGCCCTTAGAGGATACATTAGTAAACTATTTTAGAAAATTATTTATGGAAAAATGAAAAAAGTAATTGTGGGGCCTGAAAGTCTGATAGCCTCGGCCCATTTTACACCCGGCCCAAGGTCCATGCTGAGGATGAAGAGTCGCCCGAGGACGTTGTATAGAAGCCTGAGCTATAAGGACCCCGTCGAGGATGACCTTGTCCTCGGTGGACCGAGGACAACACCAAGTGGGGGAACAAGCCCAGGACAGGTTGTCACCTCCACAATAAATGCGCTCACCTAATCCTCTGGCCGCACTAATGGAGATGTGACTCCTGAACAGGGCAACCTTGGCCATTACAAATCACATGATTACTGATAACACAACTGATGGGACGGATGGTCAGAAGGGAAGCACACGGATGATCAATAAGTGGAAGAAAGAGATGGTGAGAAGAAGGCTATATAAGGGGAACCAACAGAACAGCGAAAGAGGGACCGAAAGGAGGCTCCTCGGATGAACGCCGAGGAGAAACTTTGATGAGTAACCTTATTGTGCCGGCCTTCAACGGGTGGAAGTCCTGTTTTGGGCGTTGTCCATTTGTTAGGGCCTAGTTCTTGAACCCACCCTCTAAAAATGTATTGTTTGGGCTTATGGGATGAATTTTCTTTTGATTTATAAGGGCTTTTCCAATTTGAGCCCCTACAATTGGCACCGTTTGTGGGAAGAACTAGGGCGTTAGCAGGCGCAACGACTAGCGACTTCCACCATTGGGGGCTTACACAAGGTACCCCGACTTCAAAAAAAAATGAAGTAACAACCAACAATAACGCTTTTGCACAAGATATGATCGTTACAGGAAAGTAAAAGATTCAGAGAATAAGAGAAGGAAACAAACATCACAACATTTTATTAATCGAAAAGTAAATACAAGATACAAATAGAGGCTAAGACAGGCGTGTTTTAAAGCTAATGCTACAAATAGAGGCCCAGACGGGCCTGTCTTAAAACTAACTTTAGGGAAGGGGGCTGAGACAGGCTTGTTTTAAGGCTGACAACAACCCCTGGACCTGTGCGGATGGTGCCGACGAGAAGAGATGAGCAGATGCATGGGCACCTAACGACCCCTCCCCATGACGTTCCCTTGATTCTCTCCTAGCCCAATGTTGGTTGGCCGTTGGAGACGGCAACACCCGGGTACCGAACATGACGTAATCTTGTGAGCCTCCACTGATGGATAGGCCAGGCGCAAGTCGCTGCCAGTCTGAAGGGCAGACATGGAAGCGCCTCAGAGAAGGGCGTTACGTACTTTAGGGACTTCTCTCCTGACCGCCATGCACAACACCATCGGGATGACGCCCAAACTCTGCCGCGCCGGAAGTCTAGCGCGGGCTACAGCCATAACGGCTTTCAGCCGAGGAAGGAGGCCCTTTAGCCTGTATGCCCTCACTCCTATCCAAGGCTGCCCCGTTTCTTCAAACTCTTGTCACAATCCTGGCAGGGTTGTTGAAGGGGCTCGGAGAGCTAGAGGGACGTGTTTCCTATTTTGTTAGAGGATTCATAGAGTATGGAAGGACGTTCCCCCCCCCCCCCCCCCCCCCCCCCCCCCCCAAAAAAAAAAAAAAAACTAAA
>NW_027069510.1:575944-613172 GCF_002906115.3 Quercus suber
TTTTTTTTTTTTTGAGAAATACACTGACTTATTCTTTGTCAACACACTGACTTAAAATGTGCAAATCATCGCGCTATGACATATCTCTTATCGTAGATTAATCTAGAAGACTAGGACACTCCATGAGCATTGTGATAGCCGCCAATTTGGCCACTTGTCTCGCATGCTTCGTTAAAATAAATAAAAGTACCTGCATTAGATGATGGGAAATTGAAAGTAAACTTTGAAATTGTAACCAATATGTTGCGTGATGTGCTTTTCAAATATAAAAAGTCTTGCGTGATGTAAGTTGTTTTATAGGCCGTATACATTTGACAAGAAAGGGAGAAAAAGCAACCATGAAAAAGAAAAAAAACAAAAGAGGATCAAAATAACATAGATTATCTTTACTTTAGTGGAGTCTTTGTCTTTGCTTGAGTGGAGTCTTTTTTTTTTGGCTTTCAATAGATCAATTTCCACTCCCCCAACTTTCTTTTTCTAATTTCTACCAACCGTTTATAAATAACTTATTTTTCTTTGTCATAAATTTATCACAATTTTAATGTAATAGACTTTGAGGGACTAATGATCACTTTTATTTAAATTTATCATTTTTTTTATCATTTATAATTTATTATAGCAAAATTGTGAGAAAGTTGTATTAAAAAAAAAATTGTGTTATTAAACTGTTTGGTCTCTCAACTCAAACTCACATTTTTATATTTTAAATAACATTATACACATTTTTACATACTTTTTTACACATACGTATTTTAAAAAAATACAAAAATCTCATCTCAAACTATAAAAATCTCATCTCGAACTACTTTACCAAACACCCTTAAAATTTTACCATTTCTACCTAGAATTCAACCTTCTTCCTCGTATCTCTCTCTCACTCAGCACATTTTTCTTAAAGTTATATGGAAGTAAATTGATAAAGAATTGATAAGCTATAGGGGCTATGGGTAGGGACCAAGGCTAGGGACTAATTTAACCATTAAAGTACTTATCAGAAAAATTGTTTTCGGCAGATAAGCAGTGAACACTTTGAAATAGGCCTCTTATCAACAAGATTCAATATTATATGTTACTAAGGTGACGCTCACAGTGACGCAAGCTAGTGTAAGGTTTACTTTCCATGCTTCTGTTCTGACTCTGAGAGCTTAACCGACAGGTTTTGTTGTCAGCCAAAAATTGGGTTCAGAGAATTATATTATTTTTCGCAATTTTTTATTGTAATAGCTGCATAACATAGTATGATTGGTAAAATAAATATATAAAAATTTATATATAAATAATAGTTAACTACTCATAATCTACCATTTTAAAATCATAGTAAAATATTATAAAATAATTTGTGACATGTCTTATTTAACAAAATTACGATGGGGTATCTTATTTTGTGAGGAAGGTATATCCAATTAAAGCTTTGACTTCCATTTTTATTTTATAAATAATTTTTAGGAGTCAAATTAATATTAGCTGACTGAGTTATTGAAAGCACTTCTATACCGCAAACAATGATTTGAGAAAGATCTGACTAACAAATAATTATAGAAACAACTAAAACTATAAAAAAAAAAAAAAAAAATAGACATAGAAGAAAAGAATTCAAAAAATTTACCTGGTTCAATTGTGGGCACGTCCACTGGTTGTAACCAGAAGATAATTTTACTAATAATTTAAGGAAATTCCAATAATGATAAATAACATCAACATGATAAAAAATCCAAACTTCAAATACACCAAAAAAAAATATATATATATATATATCTTTATTGCAAATACAAATTTTAGGATGGCTTTTTATGAGCAAATTACCAAATTGACAAAAACACTAATGTTATGTTCGGTAACAGTTTTTGTTTTCTGTTTTCAAAAACTTGTTTTTGGGAATATAAAGAAAAAAACAATTTTCTTGTATGTTTGAAATAGAAAACATGTTTGGTTAGTTGAAATTAAAAAAATAGTTTTTTGAAAAAAAATAGAAAATACTAAAATACTTTGTTACTAGAATTTGAACTCTAATGCTAGCTTATTAAATGAGACAGATTCATTAAATTAAATGCATATTTTTATTAACTTTTGAAAATTAGAAACTGAAAACAGCATTTTGTATGTTTTCAGTATCCTTCACAATTTGAGTTTTGAAAATAGTTTTTGTTTTCTATCCGTTTTGAGTTATCAAACAAGTTTTTTAGTCTCAAAAATAGAAAATTATTTTTGAAAACAGAAAATAAGGGAAAAAAGCAATTACCAAATATACCCTTAATTTTTATTAGAAACTTTATATATGAATGTGAAGAAAAAAAAGTGTTGCATAAGCAATGGCAGAGCCACGGTGGGGGTAGGGTCGAGAGGCAAGCATTTGCCCCCGAGCTTTGCAAAAATTCCATATAATAATAATAATAATAATAATAATAATGATTTACTAACGTGTGCCCTTAGAGGATACATTAGTAAACTATTTTAGAAAATTATTTATGGAAAAATGAAAAAAGTAATTGTGGGGCCTGAAAGTCTGATAGCCTCGGCCCATTTTACACCCGGCCCAAGGTCCATGCTGAGGATGAAGAGTCGCCCGAGGACGTTGTATAGAAGCCTGAGCTATAAGGACCCCGTCGAGGATGACCTTGTCCTCGGTGGACCGAGGACAACACCAAGTGGGGGAACAAGCCCAGGACAGGTTGTCACCTCCACAATAAATGCGCTCACCTAATCCTCTGGCCGCACTAATGGAGATGTGACTCCTGAACAGGGCAACCTTGGCCATTACAAATCACATGATTACTGATAACACAACTGATGGGACGGATGGTCAGAAGGGAAGCACACGGATGATCAATAAGTGGAAGAAAGAGATGGTGAGAAGAAGGCTATATAAGGGGAACCAACAGAACAGCGAAAGAGGGACCGAAAGGAGGCTCCTCGGATGAACGCCGAGGAGAAACTTTGATGAGTAACCTTATTGTGCCGGCCTTCAACGGGTGGAAGTCCTGTTTTGGGCGTTGTCCATTTGTTAGGGCCTAGTTCTTGAACCCACCCTCTAAAAATGTATTGTTTGGGCTTATGGGATGAATTTTCTTTTGATTTATAAGGGCTTTTCCAATTTGAGCCCCTACAATTGGCACCGTTTGTGGGAAGAACTAGGGCGTTAGCAGGCGCAACGACTAGCGACTTCCACCATTGGGGCTTACACAAGGTACCCCGACTTCAAAAAAAAATGAAGTAACAACCAACAATAACGCTTTTGCACAAGATATGATCGTTACAGGAAAGTAAAAGATTCAGAGAATAAGAGAAGGAAACAAACATCACAACATTTTATTAATCGAAAAGTAAATACAAGATACAAATAGAGGCTAAGACAGGCGTGTTTTAAAGCTAATGCTACAAATAGAGGCCCAGACGGGCCTGTCTTAAAACTAACTTTAGGGAAGGGGGCTGAGACAGGCTTGTTTTAAGGCTGACAACAACCCCTGGACCTGTGCGGATGGTGCCGACGAGAAGAGATGAGCAGATGCATGGGCACCTAACGACCCCTCCCCATGACGTTCCCTTGATTCTCTCCTAGCCCAATGTTGGTTGGCCGTTGGAGACGGCAACACCCGGGTACCGAACATGACGTAATCTTGTGAGCCTCCACTGATGGATAGGCCAGGCGCAAGTCGCTGCCAGTCTGAAGGGCAGACATGGAAGCGCCTCAGAGAAGGGCGTTACGTACTTTAGGGACTTCTCTCCTGACCGCCATGCACAACACCATCGGGATGACGCCCAAACTCTGCCGCGCCGGAAGTCTAGCGCGGGCTACAGCCATAACGGCTTTCAGCCGAGGAAGGAGGCCCTTTAGCCTGTATGCCCTCACTCCTATCCAAGGCTGCCCCGTTTCTTCAAACTCTTGTCACAATCCTGGCAGGGTTGTTGAAGGGGCTCGGAGAGCTAGAGGGACGTGTTTCCTATTTTGTTAGAGGATTCATAGAGTATGGAAGGACGTTCCCCCCCCCCCCCGAGAGCCTTATATAGAATATGGAGGTTGGTGGGAATTGATCCACACAGAATTCGAAAAAAGGGTTATCAGCGGCATTAATCCTGACCAAATTCCAAGGAGGTCGTAAACCATTGGATCTGCATCAATCCACGAGGATATTAATGAGGGCGCGTTTCGCGCATCAAAATGTCAAGCGCAGCATGCGAGTAGTTAGGGGACGCCTCGTAATTGAGGAGGGCAGAAGCTTGAACTAAAAGCGGGGTTACTGCCACGCATAAAGTTAGAAGTCCAAACCACCCCTGCCCGGGACACCCGGGGTCAAGGATCCGGCCTGAGGACGGCCTACTTCCAGTGAATAAAGGCCGAGGCCAGCATTATGCCAAAAATAAGATTCCAAGCACTGAGGACAAACTCCTTCATCCCATAGAGAAGTGTTAGACAGAACTAAGGCCTTGCATGGTCCTCGGACTCAAGCCTATGAGAAAACTAACCACTCAAATATACCTGGGTATTAGACTAAACCAAGGTATTGCATGGTCCAAGTTCTTAAACCTATGGGGAAACTAGCTACTTACAGAAGAATAGAAGTGTTAGACAGAACCAAGGCCTTGCATGGTCCTCAATAAAAACAGTAAAACAACAAATATAAAAAAAAAAAAAAAAAAAAAAAGTAAACTAACTCTCCCCCTAAGATAGATACATCAAAAAACTTTTTTTATTCTTCCCCTTTCAAAAACAATTTTAACTCCCCTTAAACAAAACAAACAAGATTCCCACATATTCTCACATTTCATCTAAATCTCCCCCTTTTTGTCACGTATTGACAAAAACAACTCAAACAAAGAGTAAACAGAAAACATATGCAACAAAAGTCAAGAGAAAATAGAGAATCAAGGAAACAAATGAAGAGCAACAACTCCCCTTATGAAACACTTATTAGGTTTTAAAAACATATTTCTTCCCCTATAAAAATAGAAAAAACAAACCAAGTTTTGGGAAAAACAGTTTTGGGGAAAATTTAAGAGGTGGGGATAAATAAAATGACACAAACCAAAATTAAAAATTAAGTTGAGGATACACATAAAAAAATATTCTCTCTTTCAATAAATGCAAACTTGACACTATGTGTCCCATAAACATATGCATGCAATGTGTTTAAAAGAAAATTTTTGCACATTGATTATCCATCATATCTCTTAAGAAAAATATTTTATACAGTTCACACATAAAAATAACATATACTAAAATGTACAAAGGACTCAAAATTAATAAATCAACTTTTAAATCAAGTTGAGTATCCAATTTAGAAAAGTGTATGCATGTTATGTGTGAAAACAATGAGAGATATGACTGCAAAACTGCAATATGGATACAAAAAACAATACAATGTATGTGAATCCTAAATATAAATGATGCATGAAAAAAAAAATTGTCAAAAACTTAAAAATTGAAAAAATTTTAGTTTCGATTAGTTGAGCATCAATCGAATACCAATTGAGTCAGGTAGAAGCTAGACTTGAAAAATCTAGAAATTTTCGATTGATCGAAAATTACACTTGATCAATCGAAATTCTAGAAAACTGAATTTTTTAAAAAACTAGAAATTTTTCTACAGAATCATTTTCAAGAGATTTTTCATGACATGAAATGCAAGTAAATGATTCAAAAAGTAACAGCATGAGATACATGTGAGATGATATGTAAATAGTAATCAATCACAATTTCTACATTATTCATCACATAAGTTTGAAAATGACTATCACTTAAAGAGTTATATCCTATAACTCCCACATCTCCTAGAAAACATGCTTGCAATCATGTAATTTTTTTTATTTTTTATTTTTTATTTTTATTTTAGCTTTATAATGTACACACCATTTTTATTATTTTTTTATTCCAAGGTTACACCTTATTTTCTTTTTGTGCACGTGCTACACTTTTTTAAGCACAAAATCATACGATATGTACTAAGGTGTTCATGATTGACTAGTAAATAGTGGTGAGATGGTTATTTATGCATTTCTCTTAGGATTTTCTAGTCCTAACAATCAAAAGCATGCGACTTCAAAATCAAGATCATGTGATTAAAAACTATAAACACTCCCACATAACATAAACTACATAGCTAAAAAGTAGCAAAGTGCAGAAAAATAAGCTCATCCAAACTAAACAAGGTACACAAGCATGTTATGTAAAGATATTAGGCCAACCTCAATTACATATTAATGATGTGTAAAAACATACAAGTGGTGGATGTACATACAACTAGGTTAAACAATTTAGCAAAGGGATCTTTTTGTTTTTTTTAAAAAAAAATTATGACCAAAACTAAAAGCACACATTATGCTAAAGATTAAAAATGTAAATGCAATGCATGACAGTGCTTAACTAAGCTATAGAGGGTACACAAACAAGAAATATCAATTTCTTAATTAACCCTTGATTACATGTACAAACTAGTACATACTCATACAAAATCATATTTATCTCAAAATAATCATGCATTTAGTTGAGCAATACATATTATTCAAGTTTCTCCACAATCTCAAGTATGTTCTAAATCAAGAGAGAGATATCATAATTCATGTAATCCTCAAAACAAATAAAACAAGACACAAAATAAAATATTTTTGTCTTTTTGAAAATTTTCAATGTTTTTAGATTTTTTTTTCAAAAAAAAAAAAAATGAAAGAATTAAATCAAGGACAAGTTAACAGCACTCACCTTAGAGAATCTTTTTTCACCCATATAGCATGAGTCTTCATTTTTGTAGGAGAAAATTCATGTGAAGCAGAGTGTATTTGAGGGATTACACTAATCTTCTGAGAAATACTTAAATCTTGTAAATTCCTTTCACAAGCCAACAAGCTTAAATTTTTCAAAAGAATATAAAACAATTTATATGGACTTATGGTAGGAGAAATATCATCAAATATCCTAGATTGAAATACATAATGTTTAAATTTCAATTTACAACAATTAGGACAAATGTGATTAGAGACACCACAAAAGTGACAAACAAGAACAAATTTAGGAACATCAGTATTCCTAACAACAAATCTAGTCTCGGATTTTGGTTTTTGCCTCAACAAAGAACAATTTGGTTTAATATGACTAACAACACCACAAAGGTGACAAGCAGGCACAAAAACAGATTTATTATGCTCTCTAGCAGTAGGTTTGGATATAGGTTTAGAAACTTCAGTATCTACATTAGAACTTTTACCTTTGTCTAACGTAGCAAAATAAGCGTTTTCTTTATTATTCCTCTTGAAAGGAGGGATATAAACTTTCTCAGTTTTAGATTTAAGAGAAACAGAAACACTTCTGTTATCAACAGCAGGCTTGGTACTAGTCGAATTTTCAATTTTAGCTTTAGATTCAACTAACTCTTGTTCCAAGCTTTTCATCTTCTGATCTTGAGAGGAAATTTGATTTCTTAAAAATTTATTCTTTTTATTAGATTCATCTAATCTAAAAACCAATTCCTCTTTATCAAGATTAGCCAATTTTAACTCTTCTTTGAATTTCTTAGCAATTTTCAATGATTTAGATAATTTCTTACGAAGAGTTTCACAAGCATCACTAAGATCAACAGAAGCAATAGCATCATCTTTATTCAACTTGCCATAAACATGAGCAGAAAGACACTTCAAATTATCCATGATAGCAGGGATCAAGGATTAACTCTTAGATCAAAAGATCTATCAGAAGAGCTAACCTACTTTGATACCACTTGTATGTTTCTAGATCCCTTAAAACACAAGTTGTTTAACCTAGTTATTTAGCCAAGTGAATACTTAGGTTTATTATTCAAATCTAGATTAAAACAAAAACAATCATATCATGTAAATAATGCGGAAATATAAAGAACACATGATATGATAACCCAGGAAAACCAAACCGGTAAAAAACCTAGGGAGGATTTAACTTAGCTATCCTTAAGGTAAAAAGCAAATCTACTATGAAAGAATTGAAGTATGTACAATAGAACTTAGACCACTAACATTCTATTGCTACCTCGAGTAGAAACCTTACTACTACGACTCCATGATAGCTTTGAGTCCACGAACTGCTTTTTTCCTTGAATCTACACCAAACACAAGTTCTCCTACTTGTGACTTTGAGATACCTCTCAAAGGTTTTAGATATTCTTGAAAGTTCTTTATGCAGCAACTGAAACCACCATGAAGTTCTTGATTCAAATCTTGATCTTAATAGATTTATGTGTGTGTATGAAGGTAAATACCTCTCAAATCTCACAAAAGATTCAACACATAACTCAACAAAGACCTTAGAGAGCTTTTGGGTACAAAACCCTAGATCTACAAAAGAGGCACAAGCTGTACTCTAATCTTTATTCTTGAGGCTCTGCATACATGGGAATGGACCTGCATGCACGGGGTCTTGTCTGTGTACGTGGGCTTTGACCCGCGTACTTAAGACGCTTGGCAGAAACCCTACTCTACCCATTTTCACTTATTTTTCAACCATTTCACTTACACACGCAATCCTAACACCTTTTTGTCATTTTTGCATCCAATTATCATTATATTCTTCTTTTTATCTTCATTCTTGCATCAAAACATCATATTTTCTAAATTTTACTTGAATCAGGAATCTAAATTTTTTTTTTCCAGTCATCATCCCCTTATGTTGGTAAGGTAAGCACCAATAAGGTGGTAGAGTGGTTCAACATTCTTTTCCTCAAAACTAGGGGTTATATCCCGGAGGTGGGCTTCGAGCCTATCATCGGTCTTTTTCTAGAGAAGTTTGCAAGTGCTACCTTGGCACAATGCCTCATTGAGAGGTGGTGGGACATTACCCACACCTTTCATATTGCCGAGTGGGAGATGGCGGTGACTCTTTATGACTTTTACCGTATGATCAACCTTAGCTTCAAAAGGGCCATTATTAGTTTGGATGGTGTGTCAGTTATCGAGCTTGGCCTCGACATGTTGGGGAGGAAGTACTCTACTAAGACCATTCGCTTGTTCAACTTTGTGTCGGATTACATGTTCCTCCCATAAAGGACCACAGAGGAATGTGTTCGTATGGCTAGGGCCTTCCTTCTCCATTTGTTGGGGGCCTACCTCTTTGCCAATGGGGGGCAAATGGTGTCTTTGAGGTGACTTACCTCTTCCAGGACTTTGGAGAGGCACGAAAGGCCAACTGGGGGCAGGCATGTCTTGCCTATCTCTACTCCACTTTTGATACTTTTAGCCGGGGCACCTTGCAACAGCTTGTGGGGCCTTGGAAGCTCCTTGAAGTTAGTTATCTTTTCATTCTTTTCACTTTCACTTATAGCTTGTAGCCTTGCAAACTGTATTGTCTTGAAAACTATCATCTTGCAAACTGTCATCTTGCATCTAACCTATGGCTTATGCTTTTTTTTGCAACGGTGGGTTGTTAGGTATGGTCTTATAACCCCAAGCATCGATCTAGTTTTGAGGGAGTTTCCTCAAGTGAGGCCCATCTTACTAGGTTGACTTCGGATGAGGTAAGTTTAAGAGTTCTAGTTGTTCATGCCTCTTTATGCATTTCCTTTAGAATACTCTTCTTCTAGTGAGGGCCCATGGGCCGGCCAACCCTTTCTTGCTTCTTGAGACTTAGAGCCTACTGCTCTCACTGTTTCGGAGATTACCAAACCCTTTGAAGGAGCAGGCTTGAAGGCGCTATACCTGGTTGAGAGAGTGTGAAGCCAAATGATGGGTAGGGATGAACTATAGATCCCGATGGACCCTCTTAAGTTCATGCTTGCCCCACATTCCATGACTGATGCTGAATAAAACTCGTGGGGGAATGGCATTTCCTGTGTCGAGCGGCTTCTTGAAGGGTTGGACTATGAGGAGTTTAACATTACTCGCCTTATGCCTTCCTTTTATGTTCAGGTATATGCTTAATCTTTTTTTTTTTTTTTTTTTTCCTCTTTCCTTATTTTTCATGACTTCCTAATGTGGAAAATTGTAATAGGGGGGAATTGCTACTAGTGAGCCCATTGATCCTTCACACCTCCCTTGGACGGTCTATGCTTATGGCCCGGATGGCTTTGCTCGAGAGTGTGTCGTGCCTCATAATCCTAATTTCATGGGCTATCCTTTCCCTCCACACACTCGGGTGGTGAGTTCTTTCTTCTTTTGTCCTTCTCTTTTTACAAAATTTCTCTGTTTGTTTCAGTTACTAACCTTTCCTTCTTTGAATTGCAACCCACTATCCAAGACCATGAGGAGTTGGTGTGGCTGGCCAGGAATCTCAAGTTGGAGGTGACCAACTACTTGAGAGAGCTATATGGTCCTGGAGGAGTGGCCCATCCAGGCAGTGGTGGTGATGATGATGATGATGATGGTGGTGAGGAGGACTCAGAGGCGACTCCTAGCTATTGGTCATGGAAGAGGAGGCACCATTGATTACGTACAGTTCAAGAGACATATAGGCATACAACACATAGTTTTTTTTCTCTTTTTTGCTTATATGGTTTTTTATTCCCTTTAGCAAACATTTTTGGATTAAGTTTGAGAAAAAATATTGTATTTGAGAACATCTTTTTACATTTATACCTTTGATTGGGAATTTAGTACTTAATTTACAAGATATTGTTAGGTTCTAAGGTCTTAGGATTTTATGTATTTAGAACTCTAATTTGTAATGTTGGCAAACCATGATCAAAACATTGTATTTAGTCTTATTTAGACTTGCTCAAAGTTGGTTTAATATTGTAAAGTTGGAATCGAGTGGCTGCAGAAGTACTTGGGACTTTCGGCCTGGCTCGATCGATCGAAGAATAGACTCGATCAATCGAAAATCGCACAGGTTGAATTTTCTGCAGAATTTCCAACTCAGCCCTACTTCATTAAACGTTTAGGGTTTTATGTTTTTACCCTAGGTATATAAATAAAACCCTAGCCACGTTTTTGAAGGTTGTCCATATTGTATTGTTGCTCATACATTGCTGTTTTGTGTGAATCTCGTGTGAGATCTTTGAGGAGCTTTCCTTTACACAAAACTTAGGGTTTTCATGGTGGAGATGATTTCAACATCTTGAAGATCATTACTGTTGCAACCATTGGAACTTAAAAGAAAAGCAAGCGGGGAGCTTGTAGCTGATTGAGGAATTCAAGAAAGAAGTAGTCCGTGGATTCGGAGCCTGCGCGTGGTCGTGTCAGGAAGTTCTACTGGTGGGTAGCATTAGGAAGTCGAGCGGGGAGCTTGTAGTCCTTTTGTACGAACTTCAATTCTTTCATAGTGAATTCAGGTTAGCCTTGAGGATCGGTGGGTCAAATCCTCCCCAGGTTTTTACCGTGTGGTTTCCTGGGTGATCATATCTTGTGTTATTTATTTTCCGCTGCATTATATCTTGATATGATTGTTTGGATTGTTTTAACCTAGAATTGCTTAATTTGACTAAGTAACAACTTGGCTAATTAATCTAGGCTACGCAATCTGTGTGTTTAAGGGGTCTAAAACCGTTCAAGTGGTATCAGAGCTGGTAGCTCTTTTTGTTTGAGATTTTTAATCTCTGAGCTGATCCTTGACCCCTGTTGTCATGGAGCATGGACACTCTCTGTTTGTTCCTCCTCATTTTGATGGGAACAACTATGCCTATTGGAAAGTAAGGATGAAAGCATTCCTGAAATCCATTGATGAAAGGGTTTGGAATTCCGTTGAATACGGATGGGAGAAGCCCGCTACTCCTGTGAGTGAGTGGCAAACTTCTGAAAAAGAAGCAGCAAGCTTCAATAGCAAAGCTATGAATGCTATCTTTAATGCTGTTTCTATGGAGGAATTTAAGAGAATCTCTAATGTTGAGGTTGCTCATACTGCTTGGAAAATCCTCCAAACTGTGCATGAAGGCACAAAGGCAGTTAAGATAAACAAACTGCAGCAATTAACTTCTAGGTTTGAAAACATTAGGATGTCTGATGATGAATCCTTTGATGAATTTTATGCCAAACTGAATGATATTGTTAATTCTGCTTTTAATTTGGGTGAAATCTATGATCAACCTAAGATTGTTAGGAAGATTCTTAGATCTTTAACTGAAGACTTTAGACCCAAAGTGACTGCCATAACTGAAAGCAAGGATGTGGACTCCATCCCTGTTGATGAGCTTGTAGGATCTCTTCAATCCTATGAGTCTGACCTACCTAAAGTGAACAAATCCAAATCAATGGCTCTTAAGTCAGTTGATGATGTTGATGGTGGTGGATTTGATGATGAGCTCTCTGCTACAGAGATTGCCTATCTTGCCAAAAACTTTAAGAACTTTCTTAGGAATACAAATAGAAAGGCAAGAGGTACTTACACTGCTGAACCTAGAAATTTTAGGAAGAATGATCCCACTAAGGTTAACAATTTTGAAAAACCTAGAGAAAATTCTGGTCAATCTTCTAATAACTCTTTGGGTCCTCAGTGTTTTGGCTGTCAAGGGTATGGTCATGTGAAATCTGAATGTCCTACATTCTTAAGGACTAAGGGTAAAGCTATGGCTGTAACCCTTAGTGATAATGAGGTTTCTGATGATGAGTCCGGTGGTGACGAGGATGGAAACTTCATTGCTTTCACGGCTACTGCTATAGTCAATGAAGGCATATCTGCTGAAGAGAACCCTTCTGATGGGGAACTCTCTGAAGATGCAGATCTTCAAGAGGCCTATAACAAACTTTGCAAAATTGCTGCAAAGGATGCTATGAAAGTTGATCTTGGCCTAAAGAAAATTGATTCTCTTGAGCTTGAAAAGAGAAATTTGCTTGTTAAACTGTTTGATGCAAATGAACTTTTGAATAATGTTAAATCTGAGAATATGCTTTTGCTTGATAAAGTTAGAACTTTGGAACATGATTTATCTGTTGCTAGATCTGCTAGTTCTAAACTTGATCACATGCTGAATGTTCAAAAGTATCCTTCTGATAAAACTGGGTTAGGATATGTTGAAAGCATCTTTGATACTGGACCACATTCCACTACTTTTGTTCCTTCTTCTTCTTCTGGACCTTCTGTGAGTGAGGTTGTGAGTGATACTGTCAAACCACCTGTGAGTGAGGTAGTTAAACCTGTAGAAGTTTCACCACCTAAGAAGACTAGGGTAGACTTAAGAGAATCTAAACCTAAGGAGCCTACCAAATCTAAGGACAAGATGCATGGTAAACCTGCGTGGGTTTGTCATTATTGTGGTAAGTCTGGACATATTCGTCCTAACTGTTACAAGCTTCAAGCTGATAAGAGAGCAAATAAACCAAAAGTGCCTGTGCCTCAAGCACAAGATCCTATGGCATTAATTGGTGAATTGGTAAAGGTGTTAAACCTTTATTCCAATCATGGAGTTGGGAATCACTCAAATGTGAATAAGAACTCCAATGCTCATGGTGCATCTAAAAAGTTTTGGATGCAAAAGACTCGAAATACTTGAGTCTTTCTGACATGGTCCTTGTGCTTCATTGCTCTATTCTTTTGTGACCATTGTTTTTTTTTTTTTTTTGTGTTTTCTTTGTTCTAGGACTTGCATTGCATTACATTCATGCATTTCATTCTAGGATTTATTTGTTTTCCTTTAAAAAAAAAAAAAAAAAAAAAAAAAAAAAGGAAAAGAAGGAAGCAAAATTTATGTTGAACATAATGTTCTTGATTTTTGAAAAACAAGGTTGGTCAATTTATTTACACATAACATGTCTTATGTACCTTGTTTAGCTTGGATGAGCTTACTTTATTGCACTTTACTAGTTTGAGCTTTGTAGTGCATGTTGTGTGGGAAAGATGTTTATGGTGTTTATCACTTTGTCTTAATCTTGAAGTCACATGTTATTTGACTGTCGGACTTGATCCTTTTGAGAAAGGCATAAATAACCATCTCACCACTGTTCACTAGCCAATCATGAACACCTTAGTGCATATCATAAGATTCTGTGCTCGAGAAAGTGTAGCACATGCACAAAAAGAACATAAGGTGTAGCCTCAAAATAAATTAAAACTGGTGTGTACTATTAGGCTTGATGCCAATTCACTTAATTCAAACCGGTGTGTACTATTAGGCTGAATGCCATCTCATGCAAATAAGAGGCAAAAATACAAGAAACTTACATGATTGCAAGCTTTTGTTCTAGGAGATGTGGGAGTTATAGGATGTAACTCTTTAGGTGATAGTCTCTTTTGAATTCTATGTGATGAATTTTGTAGACTTTGTGATTGATTGCTATTCACATATCACCTCACATGTATCTCAAGTTTTTGCTAGTATCACACACGACACAAGTTACTCTTTGTTAAACACTGTACATGCTAGTGTGTGTTTTTGGTCTGACCAACCAAGTTTGAAAATATCTTGAGATTTATGCACAACATATTTGTTGCTTGAGAAAATATAATGGGAGGTTGATTGCAATTTGTTTAAGAATATTGGGTTCAAAATTTTGGGTTTTTGAAAAAGCATTCCATCTCATACTCATGCATTTTGTTTCTTCAATTTAATGCTTTGAGGAGTTATTTTCAAAATTCGGCTTGTGTCTTTCAAAAACTGTGATTTTTCCAAAATTTAGTGAGCCTCTGCCCATTTCGATCGATCCAACCTATTTTTCGATCAATCGAAAAAGTGCTCTCATTTGTCTTAAAATGACTGTGCTTTTCGATCGATCGAATGTATTTTTCGATCGATCGAATATCGTGGAAAAGCTTTTTAAAAGTTCAGTTCTGACTTTTTCAAAGGTGCTATTCAAATTTTTTTCAAACTTTTCTCTCTCTCCGCGTTGGCTAGGCTCCACACCTCAGGATTTTTGTCGTTTTCCTCCGTTGTTTTTGCAAAATCTCTCTTTCCTCAAGCCGGTAAGACTCTTTTGCCCTTCCTTTTGATGTTATTTTCATTATTTCATGCATAAATCCATGCATTTAAGGGTAATTTTCGGACTTTATTCTTTTTGGATTTTCTGTTGATTCAAACCTTATTTTATGAAATTGATCATTGGGTTTTTGTGGGGACACATTATATTAATGATCCTTGGTGGTTAATTTGATCAATTTTGTGTTTTGTGAAAAATTGAAAATTCTAGGGTTTGTTCTTGATCCGAATTGGGGCTTTTGTTAAATTGGGTAGAATTTGATGAAATTGGCTTGTTGTGTTGGTGTAATTAAGCATTATAATCTATGTGCTGTGTTTTGTAATGCTCAATTCATCAATTTGTTGCAAAATTTTCAAGTGGTTTTTCAAATTTTTGGGATTTTTGATAGAAATTCCTTGTTCAAGCCAATTTTGTCCAATTACTCTCAATTAAACTTAATTTGTCACTGCATTTAGATCATGCATCACAACATTTTATTGTTCATGCATCATATAGATTTTTGTTCTATATTATTTATTGTGCTAATTTGCAGTCTGCCCTTGGTTTTGTTTTCTCTTGTTTCTTTGTGTTTTTCTCTTTGTGTCTCTGTCCTTTCCTTAGCACTATGCCTAGGAAAACTAGAGCCCGTAGGAGTGTTCCCTCACCTTCTCCTTCACCCCCTCCATCCTTTGATAGTGAGAGGTTTCCGAGTGAGGAAAACCAAGAGACTTTTGAGAAACTGACCGTTAAGAGAAAGATTTGGGCTGAGCGTTCTGTGCTGTTAGATGAGCTTGATCCTGCCATTAGGGCAAATTTTGAGCGTCGGGGTTGGTTACCCTTGGTGGATGTTTCTGATCCTCCTCCACCTTCTGCCTTGATTAGAGAGTTCTATTCGAACATCTCTATCCGCGTCTATGATTCCAACACTCTAGTTAAGAGTTGGATACGAGGCGTAGAGTACACCATTACTCCTCGGGTAGTGGCTGATGCTCTAGGGGTACCTTTGGTCCAGCATCCTGTCTATCCTTATGATGAGTCTCCCGAGATTAGCGATGTTTTGTCATACGTCACTGGTACTACTGTCCAGTGGGGTTCTGATCCTCGGATCACTTCTGCTGAGCTCTCTGGGTTGCACTATCTGTTCTTTCGGATAGCTTGTCATTCGATCTGGCCTATTTCCCATGTTCACACCATTCCTCTTGAGAGGTGTGTTTTTCTGTACGCTCTTGTTACTGATGCTCCTATTAGTTTTCCCCATCTTTTTCTTCGTTCTTTGAACGAAGTTTATAGGAGTTCATCTACTGCTCATGCTCTTGTTCATCCTATTTTCATTCATAGGATTCTTCTCTTTCTTGGTCTTGATGACTTTCCTTCCTCTGAGCCCGTCCATGTGATAGGACCTTTAGGTGCGTCTTTTCTTAGACAGAGGGCCGCTCATCTTCGAGCTGGTTCTAAACACCCTAGATCTGAGCCCTCTAGTAGTGCACCTCCTCCTTCTTCTTCTGCAGGTATGGCTGGTGAGGATATTCCTATTCCTGTTGGTGATGATGATGCTGCTGCTGATGTTCCTCCACCTCCTTCGGCCGACTTTGATGTTCGTCGTACTTTGGAGACTGTCATGACTGTTCAGCAGGCTCATGGTCAGATTTTGGTGGACTTGCTGGATGAGATGCGTGCTCTCCGAGCTGATCTTGCGCGTCTTCATTCACCCTCACCACCTCCTTTTGATGGCGACTTGTGATTGCCCTTTGGCATTCCGTCACAAAAAGGGGGAGTGGAGTTTTGACTTGTAGTAGAGTTTTTGTAGTTAGGGGGAGTTTTTTTTTGTTTTAGAGGAGCTTGTGGATTTTTAGATTGTATCTATGTGCTTCACTTTGTATATCATTTTTGGGGATATTCATGTTAGGGGGAGTAACATTGATTGATATACATGATATTTTTTATTGATTCTTGTTGCTTTATGATTCACTGCGTATTGATTTATATTTATGACTTGTTCATTTTTATATGTCTTTATTTTGTGTTGTGTGGATCTTACAAGAATGTTATACCTGTTGTTTTACTCTTTACTGTCACACATGCGTTTATGCGTTTGTTGAGTATTTCAGGATTATACAGGTTGATTCAACTAAGCTGCTGTCTACACTTGCAACTATGGATAGTAGTTAGGCTGAATTGAATTTTATGAGCATTATCTTTGTAAAGGGCTTTTTATTTGTAAAACTTTGAGCTGTTAATTAGGGTTTTGTCACGGATTGCCAAAGGGGGAGTTTGTTAGGTTCTAAGGTCTTAGGATTTTATGTATTTAGAACTCTAATTTGTAATGTTGGCAAACCATGATCAAAACATTGTATTTAGTCTTCTTTAGACTTGCTCAAAGTTGGTTTAATATTGTAAAGTTGGAATCGAGTGGCTGCAGAAGTACTTGGGACTCTCGGCCTGGCTCGATCGATCGAAGAATAGACTCGATCGATCGAAAATCGCACAGGTTGAATTTTCTGCAGAATTTCCAACTCAGCCCTACTTCATTAAACGTTTAGGGTTTTATGTTTTTACCCTAGGTATATAAATAAAACCCTAGCCACGTTTTTGAAGGTTGTCCATATTGTATTGTTGCTCATACATTGCTGTTTTGTGTGAATCTCGTGTGAGATCTTTGAGGAGCTTTCCTTTACACAAAACTTAGGGTTTTCATGGTGGAGATGATTTCAACATCTTGAAGATCATTACTGTTGCAACCATTGGAACTTAAAAGAAAAGCAAGCGGGGAGCTTGTAGCTGATTGAAGAATTCAAGAAAGAAGTAGTCCGTGGATTCGGAGCCTGCGCGTGGTCGTGTCAGGAAGTTCTACTGGTGGGTAGCATTAGGAAGTCGAGCGGGGAGCTTGTAGTCCTTTTGTACGAACTTCAATTCTTTCATAGTGAATTCAGGTTAGCCTTGAGGATCGATGGGTCAAATCCTCCCCAGGTTTTTACCGTGTGGTTTCCTGGGTGATCATATCTTGTGTTATTTATTTTCCGCTGCTTTATATCTTGATATGATTGTTTAGATTGTTTTAACCTAGAATTGCTTAATTTGACTAAGTAACAACTTGGCTAATTAATCTAGGCTACGCAATCTGTGTGTTTAAGGGGTCTAAATTTCCTTCAGATATATCATAAACTGTATGTTTCTATACAACTTTGCTTCTTTGATGCTTGCAATCTTACACTTGGAATGCACCTTGAATGATTCTTTAGGTCACAAGAACCCTATGAATGCTTTAAGTAGAAAAACTCTACTTAAAATAGGGGAACATGAGCTTCTACCAAGCGTCATGTGTACGTGGAGATGAACCTGTGTATGCAGCTTTGACTTTGCATACTCAGGTTGACTTTGTGTACGTGGGCCACGAATCAAGAAAACCCTAGCCAACTTACTTAGGTATAAAAGTAGTTGTTTGAGTCCAAAACCCTCACCAACGTATTTCCAACTTAGAGTGTTAGGACATATGTGAATCATGTTAGGAACATACATAAATGTAGAATTGGCTAATCTTTTGACAAAACACACTTTACTTGTAATTGGGTAGATCTAGGATGTGTTTAATACTTCAAGGAATAAGGTTTCAAGTTCAAGTGTTAAAGCCATACAAATCTATCCAAGAATCAAGTGTAGAAATACTGGATTTTAAAGCTTGACAGCTATCTCGACAGATAGAATCTATCGAGGTTTAAAAGGCTATGTAAGCACGATGCTTGACAACTGCTCGATAGAAAGCTATCTATTGAGATTTACAAAAATTGGATTTTCAGTTCTGATTTCACTCCAATTCGTGTTTAGGCTTTCTTTTCTTACAACCCTAAACATATATAAGGATTATTTTAAGGGCCGTCACAACTAATGCAAGCGAGAGTAGCTTGATGCAAAGGTTTTTCACAAGTATATTGTGACTGAAGACATATGCCCAGTTCATATTTCTCTTGAAGAAGTTGTTGCGTTTGTACGCCGTAGGGTTTTGTAACCAAGGAGTTTCTTGATCTTCATTGTATGGATGAACTAAAGAACTTTATAGCCAACATCCTTCTCAAGTTGGTGGTTAGTCATGTACTGGGTATTGGGGTAAAGGTTTAACTATAGGTTGGTATAAAGTACTAGGATTCTTTTACTTGTAACCGCTTGTTGTGATAATAGTGGATTCTCAGGAGTGGTGACCTTAAAATCACCCGGTGGGGTTTTTGCCTTGGAGGTTTTCTCCATTCGTAAACAAATCACCACGTCAACTTTATTTTCTGTTGCATATTAGTTGGTGATTTATTTGTGCTACCACGTGTATTGCATGTTAATCGAATTAATTAATTAACTTGGCTAATTAATTGGTTAATTCATCACAAGGGGTACATACATTCTTGGGCTACCACAGATAACACTTTTTTGAGGTCTCCCAATGGCAGAAAACTCTCCTCTTGATGTCTCCACTTGGATTAGGAAGGTTGGTCTCCATTTCAAGGATTCCATTGCTCCCTATGGTCTTTCTTACATTTTTCCCTATCATCAAATTAGTTTGGATGAACCTCTTCTTCATGCTGCTACCAATTATTGGGTTCCTTCTTGGCATGTATTCCGCTTCAACAGAATAGAACTATGCCCTACTATTAAGGAATATGCTGCAACCATGAGTGAACCGGAGATTGATGACCTCATCTTTCTTACCATGAGTGGGGATCTTCCTTCCTTGCTTCAAGTCGTGTTGGGCATCCCTTCCACTATAGCAAATAGGTGGTGTGTCTTTAGGAAGCTCAACCTTAAGTTGGTTTTTGAATATTTTTTTGGTTCAACCCTTCCCAAAGGTAAGAGGCCACGCTTGTGCTTTCTTTGTGCCTTTTGCTTGTATGCTCTTGCAAGGTATTTCTTGGTTCAAAACTCATATTGTGTGGACCTTTAGATGTGCATGATAGCCTATGAGCTAAATAAAGGTAATCTGGTGGGCTTGATCTTGGCGGAGCCCCTCAATGGCTTGGATGCCTTTCATAGGAAGGAAGAAACTTCTTTGCAGGAAGTCCTCTTCTCTTTCAGGTATAATCCCTAATTTTTGCCTAGGTTCTCAACCTTGTGGGATCCCTTTAATTTTGCATGGATTGCCTTTAAGAACCTACCTCCCAAGGCACCTTAAGGACCGCCGATTTCATTGGAATGACATGGGCTTTGAGGCATATATGGAGCTTATGGGTTCCCTCTAGGAGACCGATATTCAATGGGTTGTGGAATGATGGCATATCTCAAGCATGGTTCATTGTTACTGTAAGGACCATTGTGTGACTTTAGTTGGGCTTCGATGTTGCTCTTAGTACTCCACTTGTTGTATCTCAAAGCAATTTAGAGAGCATCAAGGAGCTCCTGATGATGAGGGAACCTACCACACCGTAGTGTTCACTAATAGGATCTTGAGTAGGATCAGTAAGGCTTGGCCACATTGCAGGGTGATGAAAGACATCGTTCCTCCCAAATACATCTACCCCACTGCAAGGTATAAGCAATGGTTAGAGGATGACATGAGGTGGGTTCTGAAGGATGAGAAAGCTTACAAAAAGACTAGCAAGAAAATAAAGAGGGCTGAGTGACCACCTTAATATGCCCCATGTTTTACTTTTTTGCACTTTTATGATTCTCATGTTTTGTTTTTGAATTTAATAAAGGATTAGAATGTTCCAAATCCCCTATAAAAACAATCTTATTATCCTTTAATTTGAGCAATGAAAGAATTACCATTTATTATCTTTGTTTATTGTCATCATTATTCTTTTTCTTTTTCCTTTGCCATGTAATTTTTGCCTATGACGTCCCTCTGGGAATTTTCACCATGCCCATGGTCTTTTCCCCTAATTTTTGCCTAAACTACCTTTTTGGGTTTTCAATCTAGCAGGGTTCTTTTGCCTTAATTTTTTCCTAGGCCACCCTCTTGGGTTTTCAACCTAGCGGGCTTTTTCTTTTTAAATGTGTTATTCCAAAGTCTATCCATGTTAATTGGGCGAAGCATCTCTTCGCCATCCAAATCTGTGATTCTTGTAGCACTTCCAGACATGATTTTCTTAATGATAAAAGACCCAGACCACCTTGTCTTCATCTTCCCTCTTGGATCAAAAGTCTCATCTTTAATCCCTTTAGGACCAAGGCTCCTTCTTTAAGGTTTCTCGGTTTCACCTTCTTGTTGAATGCCCTAGCAATCATTTTTTGGTACCCTTGTGCATGATATTGTGCCCTAGCCCCCTTTTCATCAATCAAAGCCAATTGTTCATATCTCGCCTTAACCCAATCCTCTTCTAGGACCTTACTTTCCACCATTACCTTCAAAGATTGTATCTCCACCTCAATAGGAAGTATCGCCTCACTACCATAAACCAAGGAGTAGGGTGTTGCCTCAGTTAATGCACCAATAGAAGTTCTATAATCCCATAAGGAAAATAGAAGCTTCTCAGCCC
This sequence comes from Quercus suber, assembly GCF_002906115.3. NCBI lineage: Eukaryota > Viridiplantae > Streptophyta > Magnoliopsida > Fagales > Fagaceae > Quercus > Quercus suber. Next base: position 597,178 of record NW_027069510.1, read on the forward strand.
CATTAGCTTATGGTCTATATGGTGAAGATTTGTGATGCTCGATGTTGTATAATTCCATGACCCTTTGAACTTCTCCCTCAAAGTGGGAACCGTTATAAAAAATGATCTCTTGGGGCACCCTAAACCGACATATTATGTTGTTTTCTAAGAACCGAGCCATATGCTTAGCCTTTAATACAGAGTAAAAGGCTACTTCTACCCATTTGGTGAAATAGTCAATTGCTACTAAAATGTATTCATGCCTATTTGAAGCTTTAGGGGCTATCCTTCCAATCACATCTATGCCCCAAACCAAGAATGGCCATGGAGAAGTCATGCTATACAACTCACTAGGCGGTATATGGTTCGAGTTGGTGTGTGTTTGACAACCATGGCAACTCTTCACATAGTCCACAAAATCAGTCTCCATTGTATTCTAGTAGTACCCTATTCTTAGGATCTTCTTAGCTAACATTCTTCCATTCATATGAGGGTCACAAATCCCTTGATGAACTTCTTCCATTACTCTCTCGGCTTATTCTCTCTTCAAACAACAATGGTGTATGCCATCATAGGATCTTCTATAGAGTTGTCCACCACATAGGATGTATTGTGTTGCCATCATCCTAATGGAACGAAGTTCTCTCTTTACGGCCCCATCCAGATATGCCCCTAGTTCTAAGAACTTCATGATGTCATAGTACCATGGAACTTCCTCTTCCTTTATGGTCATTACTGAAGCTTCGGTTTTCCCTTTGTGCACTTCCTCAAAACTTTGCTCAATCTCCAAAGGTTGTGTCCACACTCCCTTGAGTATTTCTACTATGGAGGCTAAAGTAGCTAAGGCATCTGCAAATTGATTTTGAGCTCTAGGAATGATTGTGCACACAATCTTGTTAAAGGTGTTGGCCAAGTCCTCAAAGTATTGTTGATGAGGTTTCAAGTGTTCCTCCTTCACTTTCCACAATTTTTGCGCCTAGGCTATAACCAAAGTTGAATCTCCATAGACTTTAGCCTTTTTTACCCCCAATTCTCGAAGAGCTCCCATTCCAGAAATACAAGCCTCATATTCAGCCATGTTGTTAGTTGCTTCAAAGTTCAATTTGATTGCCAAAGGTATGTGAGATCCCTTGAGAGTGATCAAAAGTATTCCTATCCCATTCCCATATTGGTTTACAGCTCCATCAAAGTAGATCTTCCCTACCTAAAAAATGTCTTCATTTGGAAAGTCTTCTTTACCATCTTCTCCCTCTATAGGATTCTCAGCACGAAAATCTGATACGATGCTTCCCTTGATAGTTTTCCTAGCCACATACTTCAAATCGAATTCTGTTAACAAGATCAACCATCTTGACAATCTTCCACTCAAAGCGGGTTTCTTAAAGAGATACTTCAATGGGTCCATTCTTGCTACCACCTATATTTAGAAAGGTAAGACGATATGTCTCAATTTCTGTACGGCCCAAACGAGTGCAAAGCATGACTTTTCAATGGGAGTGTACCTAGTCTCATAATCATGGAATCTCTTGCTCAAGTAGTATATGGCCCTCTCATTCTTGTCATCGTCTTCTTGTGCAAGCATACTTCCAACTGCATCCCCTAAGATAGAGAGGTATAGGAGTAAGGGTTTTCCATGTTGTGGAGACACTAAGATAGGTGGGTAGAGGAGATACTCCTTGATAAGTTCAAAGGCTTTTTGGCACTCATCATTTCATGTATGTCGTTCATTCTTTCTTAGGAGTTTGAAGATGGGCTCACAAGTGGAAGTGAGCTTGGCAATGAATCGACTAATATATTATAGTCGTTCCAAGAAACCCCTAATCTCTTTCTCACTTTTGGGTGGAGGCATCTCCAATATGACTTTAATCCTGGACAGGTCAACTTTTATCCCTCTATCACTCACTAGGAAGCCTAGCAATTTTCCGGTGATTACTCCAAAGGTGCACTTTGGTGGGTTCAATCTCAATCTATATTCTTTAATCCTCTCAAAGAACTTCCTCAAGTTTATGGTATGGCTACCTCTATCCTTGGATTTTACTATCATATCATCAACATACACCTCTACCTCATTATGCATCATATCATGTAGCAAGGTCATAGCCATCCTTTGGAAAGTTACCCCAGCATTCTTGAGGCCAAATGGCATTACTGTGTAATATAAATTCCCTATTCAGTAGTGAAGGTGGTTTTGGTCATGTCTTTGGGAGCCATCTTGATTTGGTTGTATCCCAAAAAGCCATCCATAAAAGACATCGAGGCACATCCTACCATGTTATCCACAAAGACATCAATGCGAGGGAGAGGGAAGTCATCTCTTAGGGCATGCCTTGTTTAAATCCTTAAAATCCACACACATCCTCACATTTCCGTCTTTCTTAGGTACGGGCGCAACATTGGCTATCCGTTCGGCTTGATGCATGAGTTTGATGAACCTTACCTTTAACTGCCTAGTGACTCCCTCTTTGATTTTTAAGAGCCATTCGGTCCTCATCCTTCGCAATTTTTGCATGACGGGCACCATGTGATCATGAGTATCAATGTGATGTTGAGCTATCTCAGGGTTAATTCCAGGCATATCTTCATAGGAAAATGCAAACACCTCTTGAAATTCCATGAGGAGTTCAAGATGATTTTTTCTTTCTTTTCCATTTAGAGTTGAGCCAATTTTAATTAAGCGTGGATTCTCATCATTGCCTAAATTAACAGTTTCAAGGGTTGGTTGCATAGGTTCAATTTTCTTTTCCAATTGTTTATTAATTTCAATTTCAAATTCATTTGAATCATTTAAGTGCAAAATTTCAATGTTAAGTGCAAAATTTCAATGTTATGGGACACATCAAAGTAAGCCAAATCAGAATTTAACTTAATGAAAATATTGAAAAGTACATTTGAACTTGCATTACAAAACTTTTTCCCCATGTTTTCAGAAAACCTAACCCAAGTCCAATTTTTAATGGGCCCCACAATAGGCATGGTGAATTCCTTCCTCTTTCTTCTTCAAGGCTCGCCACTCTTCCTCTTGTCTTTCTTTAGCAAATCTATCTTCTTTAGAGGTTCCCACACATGCATAGCTTCGGTCATGTTATACAAATCTTTGCACTCATTGTGGACGTCTCTCCTTGCCTCGTTAAGGAACCAATTGCCATCATCCCCGCTCCAACAGCTAATCATTTCATCATCTCCTTCTTCTTCTTTGTTCATCATGAGATACTGGTCGTTTTCGGAAGAAGGGTCCATGTTGCATTTAAACATGAAGTGAGCTAGGGTGACTTGGGTTGTCCCTACCTTCGAGGTCCATTCTGGCTAATCATGATCTTCCCACAATCCTGCGTCTCCCGATTTGGAAAAGTCGTTGACATGGGCCTTCTTGAAAGTCCATGGTCCCAGAGCACTCTTTAGTCATGGCTTAAAGTTGGGTAGAAATAGGTGGACCTTCCCTTCTATCATCATACAGTCGATGTCCTCTTTGGTTAGCTCGCTTTGTTCATGCTTATCCTTGTCTTTCCAACTTCTTCTTTCGCTATCTCGGAGAGATGGCCTATTATCTTCTTAAAGACTTCAGCTTATGCCTCCACACACTCAAGCATCTTTTGCATGAGGACCTTCTTACTTGTAGCATCCATCTTTCCCTCTTGATAAGCCTTCCTTTTGGATGTCTTGTTTCCATTGGACTTGGTTCGGAGCGATGTCTTAAAAAAAGCCCCATTTTCATTAAGTTCATGTTCCAATTAAAGGTTCCTTTTTAAACTTCAAATTTCCTTAGAAAATTCTTAAGTTCATTCTATTGGAGACCCAATTACAATACCACTCCCTTCCCTCTCGTGGTTCCTTACCCTTTGTTTCATTGGGTTTTGGTCCATTTACAATAAAGGTCGCATCTTACTCTCATGGGCTTTCATTGGAATGTACTTAGGAATTTTACAACCCTTTGTCTCAAACTTGGGCTTGCAATGTATTCATCATTTTTTGGGCTTCCTATTCTTTATTCATTATTTCATCATTTTTTTTTTCTTGGAATAATCCTCTAGCTAGAATACATTGTAGCCTTCCTCTCAAAGTCTAAAATTCTCATCATTTTGGACCTAGGCATGCAACAAAGAGACCCAAGATTAGGGAATTTCATTTTGGCTTTGAAGGATGTTGGATGCTAAGTCCATAGTGTATTTGTTACCTTAGGCCCAAAGTCCTCTTTTTCAAAAGGGCTTTTTCCATTTAGGCCTATGATAGCAATTAAGCTATGGTCTTATGAACTTTTCTAGTTATGACATGCCTTCAGATTTTAGGGATAAGCCTTTTATATGTGAGGACTTCTTTTCTTTTATCCCACAACATTTTAAGGTCTACCATAACTTTAGGGCCATCCCTTCCATTTTTATACCTTTTATTTGTCCTTTAGAATTAGGTGAACACATGGTATATGGTTGAACAAGGTATCCTTTGTGATAGGGTCTAGGATCTCTCTAGTGTAGGTAGGCTTCCTAAGACTAAAGGGATAGATAAGTAGGTCACTCACAACTAGGTGGGCTATGATTCCAATCATAGTAGATTGGTAGCAAACCTTTAACATACTCAAGGCCCATTATAGGCGATGGAACTGATTGTGAGTAGGTGAGATGAACTTCGGAAGATTTGGGCCCGAATGGAGCCTTCCACCTTCCCACTCATCACCAACCAGGGTTGAGGGACAAAATAACAAATGAATGTGTAAGTATTGAAAAAGCTCTTATTAAGGTTAAGAGACAAGACACATAGGAATTAAACTCACAATTCCTAATGGATTCGCCACTGTGGGCACAAGGGAGGAGTCACCACCAAGTTTTTGAAATGGTCTAGGAACCATATATATAGCGTCCCTTTGAGGAAGGACCTTTTGATCTTACTACCAGAGATATGGGTTCAGAGTTTAGGCACGCTCTTGGAAAGGTGTTAGGCACCCAAGATCGCCCAACCTTAAGGTTGGCCTCCCATCATTGTGTCTTATTTCCTAACCCTATTAAACGCTATTTAAATACTTGTACTCTAAACTCACACACACACACTAACATGCATCTAAAAAACAACATGGCATCATTCATCCCAAACCCTAACCATACATCTAATCATGGCAACTCATCACAAACCCTAGCATACATCTATCGTGGTGTCTCATCACAAACCCTAGCATACATATATCATGGCATCAAAGCTTATTCAAGGCAGCAACATATGCAATCAAATCAAGGCAAAAACATAAGCATAAGGAAAGATCCAAGCATTCATATTCATCTCTAACATCAACACAAGATTATATCACAGATGCAAGAACATTTCCAATGCATGACTTACCTTTTACTTACCTTGCAACAACACAGCACCCTTGGCATTCATGCATAAACATGTGTATGGATGGTATCAAAACTAAGAAACTTGAAGACAAGCCCTAATCTAAACATATGATAACAAACAAGCATGTGAAAAGGTGGATGGAAACTTATAGGGCCTAAAACATTTGAAAAAAAAGGCCAAACAAAACAAACATGTGAAGGTAGAAACAAAACAAACAAAAATTTACGGTTTTTGGGCAATGGCATCACGCATGCTAGAATGGGTCTGTGTATGCATAATCAAGCTTGCATGCATAGGCTAGATCAAGCGTACATAGATCCTTGACCAAAACACCCTAAAAATGCAAAAACAAAGAAGAACTTCAAAACAACAAATCTAACACTCTAACATGCATTTTAAGCATACAAAAACTTAAACCTAACCTAGGAAGGCATATTAGAACGTATCTTAACAAAAAAAAAAAAAAAAAAAAGCAAATAGGAAGATTTAAAGGTAAAAAATAAAAGAGAAGTAAAAAAGAAAAGTTTATACTAAATACCTCACACAAAAGCTTTCCAAGCTTAATTTTTACTGTTCCCCTCAAGTCTATTCACAAACCAATAAGAAAGTGATTAGCAACGTTAAACTAGAAGGATTGAGGCCAGAAAAGGTCCCAATCAAATAAAATTGACTTAAGGGTGTTTTGTGAAAAACTCCCTTTTGATTCACTATTTTCTAGTGAATCTTAGGTTTTTCCCAAAGGATTTTTGTGTTTTGAAAATGTACCATGTAAGGCTTTTTATAATTGAAAAAAATGGGATTTAGAATGGCTCTCAGACGATGTGGGATTTATTCCAAACCTTGGCCATTATTGCAGAAAACTTGTCTTTCTTATGCATCTGAAACCCTAGCTGGGTACGTAGGAATGTGCTTGCGTATGCATGCCTTAGCTTGCGTACACAAGCCGCGACCCACGTACGTAGGCCGAGGGCCTCTTTGGTCATTTTATTTCCAAAAATAGATTTTTGATCATTTAAGAGGTTATATTTTCCATTTTAACACTCTTCAAGTCAATTTAATATCTAATTAGGCTCTAAACTGGTCTTGGGTCTTAGAATTCAAGCATCATTGGAGAACGGGGGCCTGAGTTGTAAGGGGTATAAAATGCGGTGTCTACAAGGCCACTTGCCTATCTGGTTGCATCAGCCCCTTTGGTGGCTTGTTTGGATGTAAGTATAAGAGTACATCTTCGGGATGTTTGGTTTGCTTGCCTCTTGCCTTTTTTTTTCCCCCTTTTTCTAGCCTTGCATGTTAGGGTTTTTCATGTTAGCCCCTATGTGTGCCTTATAAGTGGGGTGTTGAATAAGTGGGTTCAGGCGAGTTTGGGGTGGGCATAATTGGGTTGAGTACATAAAACCCATTTACCCATTAATTGCCCATTTAACTAATTACTTCTAACCCAACCCCAACCCAACCTAGTTATTATAGGTAAACCCCAACTCACCTAATTATCCTATAATCAAAATTACTAAAATTCCACTAAAACTTGGAAATGACCAAAGTAGTCATAAAATCCGTTAAATGTACCAAAATACCCCCTAAACCTAAAAAAGATCAAAATACCCGAAAACATAAAAATTACCAATACCCCCCTAAACCTTAAAAAATTGACCGAAATACCCCTTGAAACCTAAAATTTGACCAAAATACCAGTAAATCTAAAAAATGTCCAAAATACCTCTAAAACCTTTTTAAAAAAAAAAAAAAAAGACCAAAATAACCCCTTAACCTAAAAATTACCAAAATACCCTTCGAAACCTTAAAAATGACCAAAATACCCAAAAAATCTAAAAATTGACCAAAATATCCTTAAACCTAAGCAAATTACCAAAATACCCCCGAAACTTAAAAAATGATCAAAATACCCCTAAAACCTTAAAAAATGCCAAAATACCCCCATAAACCTAAAAATTACCACAATACCCTGAAGCCTAAAAAGTGACCAAATACCCCCCTAAACCTTAAAATTACCAAAATACCCCCGAAACTTACTCCAAAACCTAAAAATTGACCAAAGTACCCCTAAACCTAAAAAATGAGAAAAACACATCCAAAACCTAAAAATTGACCAAAATACCTCCTAAATCTAAAATATGACTGAAATACTTCTAAAACCAAAAAAATGACTAAAATACCTCCGAAACCGAAATATGACCAAAATAACCCCTAAACATAAAAAATGACCAAAATATTTTTGAAACCTAAAAAAAAAACCGAAATACCCTCAAACCCATAAAATGACGAAAATACCCCTAAACCTCTAAAACGACCCAAATACAAAAACCTCTAAAATGACCAAAATAGCTCTAGACCTATAAAACGAGCAAAATTCCCCTCAAAATATCTAAAATGATGAAAATACCACTGATCCTATAAGATGAACAAAATATACTCAAAGCATCTAAAATTACCAAAATAGGGGTTGGGGCATTTTGGATGTTTCGAGGGTATTTTCATCAAATCAAAAGTTGTAAGAGTATTTTATTTATTTTGTAGGTTTCGAGGGAATGTTACTAATTGTTTAGGGTTTAGGGGTGTTTTGTTAATTTTTAGATTTTGGGGCTATTTTGGTAATTTTCTATGCTTTGGAGTTTTTTTAGTCATTTTTTAGATTTTAGGGATATTTCAGCCATTCTTTAGGTTTCGGGAGTATTTTAGTTAGTTTTATTTTAAATTTAGGGGGTATTTTGGTCATTTATTTTTAATGTTTAGGGAGTATTTTGGTCATTTGTTTTTAGTTTTAGGGGGGATCTTGGTCATTTTTTAAGTTTAGGGTGTATTTTATCGTTTTACAATTTTAAGGGGCATTTTTGTCATTTTATGGGTTTTGGGGTATTTTGGTCTTTTAGGTTTCAAGGATATTTTAGCCATTTTTTATGTTTAGGTGTTATTTTGGTCATATTTAGGCCTCGAGGGTATTTTGGTCATTTTATTTTTCGATTCGAGGGTATTTCAGTCATTTTTTAAGTTTCGGGGATATTTTGGTGATTTTTAGGTTTCGAGGGTGTTTTTGTCATCTTCTAGGTTTAGGGGTATTTTGGTCAAGTTTTAGGTTTTAGGGGTATTTCGGTCATTTTTAGGTTTTGAGATTATTTTGGTAATTTTTAGGTTTAGGGGGGTATTAAGTCATTTTTTAGATTTAGGGGGTATTTTTGGTCTTTTTTTCGGTATTGGGGGTATTTTGTTTATTTTTTAGGTTTAGGGGTATTTTGGTCAATTTTTAGGGTTTAAGGGTATTTCAATCATTTTTTAGTTTTCGAGGGGTATTTTGGTAATTTCTAGGTTTACGGGGTATTTGGTCTTTTTATTAGTTTTTAGTGGTATATTATTAATTTTTAAGTTTAGGGGGGTATTTTGGTCTTTTTCTTTTTGGTTTTAAGGGTATTTTGGTCAATTTTTAGGTTTAGGTGGTTTTTTGGTCAATATTTAGGTTTTGGGGGGTGTTTCGAACATTTTTTTTTAGTTTTTGAGGGGGTATTTTGGTAAGTTTAAGGTTTAAAGGGTATTTCGGTCTTTTTCTTTTTTAGGTTTTAGGGGTATTTTGGTCAATTTTTAGGTTTTGGGGGGGGGGGTTTGGTTATTTTTTAGGTTTTGAGCGTATTTTGGTCATTTTTTAGGTATAGGGGTATAGGGGTATTTTGGTAATTTTTAGATGAATGCTAGAAATTGTGTTGAAAACATAAGAGTTGTTTAGACTCCCAAATTAAACTTACGGCTCGATTGATTTTACACTAACTTAATACTAAGTGCAGAATAGTGTAAAAGCGAGCAGATAAACAAACAAGCTACTCTAATCCATAAACTTAACAACACAGTAGTAAAATGGAATGTAAAAGAGTAAGGAAGAGAGATGCAAACACAAGATAACACACTGATGTGTTATCGAAGAGGAAATCGAAGAACTCGGTGAAAAACCTCTCCGCTGCCCTCCAAGCGGTAATCGATCCACTAGACAATCATTTGGGATACATGAGTTAGCAAGAGACCCTTCAAGCCTAATCTATCCGATGTACCTAAGCCCTTCAAGCTCCTACTCCAACAAGGTTTCTCGAAATTGTGTCTTCTCTAGCTTTCCAGATCCCGCAACAAGCTCTATGTTGCATTTGCCATCCTTGGCTTCTTCCAATACTTCCTAGTAGCATCAAAACCTCACTTGATACTCTGAAAGGGTGTGGTAAGTGTTTCGACTATCAACCTCTCAATGGTATAGAAATGGAGAGGTGAGAGTTAAGGAAATTCCACAAGAAAATGTGTAGAGGATTGTGGGTATAATAATCTCTAACTCCCAAGGTGTTTGGCTAGGGTTTTCTCTAAGAAGCACTCCTTAACATTTGTGGGTAACGTGGGTATATGGTGTGGGTACAGAAAGTGTGTATCAGATAATACTGCCTGGCAAAATAGAATGTCTCGCGAGTGTCTTACAGGAAGGCCTTACCGGCGAGCTACTCCAAAACACAGTTGTTGCCATCTGTCTTGACTCTTCACATTCCAGTCATGTGTAGGGCACATGCATCATTTTGCTGGATGCTTTGTAGCGATCTACCCATGAAGTCTCTTCAGTCTTTAATTGCTTGAGTCTTCACACACACACTTTCTCTATCACATAACCCTTACAATTAAATCCCACAATAAATACAGGGTACAAAAGATTTAAAGAAGTTACAATCAAATTTGGCACGGACTAAAAGCCAACAAAACACATAGTTGTAAATCACAACTTTACAACTATGGCAAAACTCACTCACACCTAATCTAGAAGCTATGAAGCACTTGCACGTATATACTTGTAACCTGAAACACTTGCATACAAACAAAACTTTCATTAAGCTTATGACAAGTCGAACACAAGGTACATATATGAGCAAGTAATGTGCGATCAAGTTTGTAAACACTATAAAACATGTAAGCATATCGTGATCATATAAAAATAGTCACTAAAGAATGACTACAATGAACATTTAGCTAATAAATGCTTATCCAGACACGAAATGCAATTAAGAACAATCACAAGGATCAATTGCATGTCCAACACTCAACCAATGCAAAATACACGAAGTATTTGCATCTAGGATACAAAATCCTACTAGAGTACAAGAGTGAGGCACTTAAGACATATTAGCAATATCTTAAAAGTACAATAAAAATGCTATAAAGCATTGAGATGATCACAAACTGAATATAAATTGAAATTAAGAATAAAGTATTAAAGCTTTAAAAGAAAGCAGTAAAAACAATAAACCAACAGTAGCTTCTAGCTTTTCCTCCCCCTATCTCTACACTCTCCCTTTCAATGACACCATCTCCACTTTTTGTCATGGAATAGCTATTCTCCATTTTCTTCTAGCTTCCTTTGAATTTCATCCATTTGAGTTTGGGGAGATGTGAACTTTGTATCAAATCAAATGTGCTAGGAGTGCATAATGGTAGCTAGTCCAGATATCTTGGTATTAATCTCTTGAAGTGTAGCCATGATGTTGTTTAGCTGTTCATCATAGGCATGGGGGGTAGAGCTTGAGCTTCTTGGAGTTGCATGACTTTCTTGCTTGGTACTCTTCTTGGTGTGACTCATGCTTGCATGGAGTGTACGGATGTTAATTGGACTTGGCCTTGGGTATGGGCGCTCATCTTCTGAGGGATGCACCCCTTTGAGCTTCAAAATCCTTGAGATAAGGTGACAAAATGGAATAAAATTCCTTGAAGTAGCCCGGTCAACCGTTTTTCCCAAGATGTGGAAAATATGAGAACACACATCAATCTCTTCGTTAGTGATCAGATCATGCAAGGATAATGCTTGACCAAATATGATCATTGTGAGTAGCCTTAATTTGGGAGAAAGAGAGGCCACACTTATTGACTTCCTATTGGATGAGAACTCCAAATTATCTCCTAAGGCTCCCTGAAGAACCTCCTTATCCGGATTCAGTTCATCATATACCAATGGTATAGTTAATATTGGTTGGTTGATGTGAAGAATGTTAGCTAAGTAGACGAGTGTAACTGAGAACCTCTTTCCTTTAACCCAGCTTTTGATCTCCTCTCCTTCAACAATGGCATTAGCATAAAATTCTTTCACCAAGTTCTCGTATGCATCCTCGAGATTTGAGAGAAGAAAATTCCAATCCTTGGTGGCAAACCATATGAGAATGTTGGTGTTTAGGAGAGATGGCTGATCAACGGCCCTTTCAACTAGCAATAGAGCATCTTGAAAGTAGTTCGTATAGGTTTGAAATGCAGCATATGGTCTGAACAAGTCAGGGTTATACATTCTCGTTGAAAAACAACTCCTCTTTGACCTCGGTAACGGGTCATCAACATCAATCACAGGCTCCTTTCCCTTGTTGCTACCCTCTTTTACTGCTGAAGTCTTAAATGGATACATTTGAACAAAGGAACACATAACAAAAAAGAAAAACAAGTGCACAGACATAAAGCAGAACACAGAAAACATGATTAGATAAATGTTAGTACAAAACAAAGGTAAAATAACCTAAATCAGAGCATAACAAAGTCAAAACAACATCCTATAACAAATAAAACATGTAAGCATAAACACAGTGCATGAAAATAAGTGATTGTGCATGTGTGTGTATGTGTGTGCATGAGCTGATGCATGTGTGTGTAGCATGAGATGCATGAGGTGTGCCTACAGGATGCCTAGTGTGTGCATGGCGTGGCATTGAGGAACAAAATGGGCAAAGTGTGAAAACACATACCCTTTGAAAACATGTTGCACATGTTCAATCAAGAGTGAACCTAAGCATTGGAACTCATTTGAGTCCATTTTAACACAGAAATGTCACTAGGACATTCTGTTAAACACCTAACATGCAACAGAGCACAATGACCATGAAAAATGCATGAACACATGTGAAAATGCCTCAATACATGATTAAATTGCCTCATGGGGCCAACACAGATACAAATAAACCAAATGGGACTCAGCCCAATCAAAGTTTTGAAATTTTTTTCACAAAATTGAGAAACCCAACCCATTTTCAAAAAATCCCCAATTTTTAAAACCCTAAGCTAAAATCAGCAAAATTTAAGAGGAAAAATGAAAGCAATGTTTAGAAAAACATACCTTGAAATGATTTTGCAGAGATTTTTGCTTGAAAATGATAGCGTTTGAGTAAAATATGATTTTGGGTTGAGAAGGGTTCGAGAGAGGTTGAGCGAGGGAAATGAGAATGTTTGAAAGCCTGTCACATCTGCCTTATAAAACTGAAAACATGCATTTTTCACAGGTTAGGCAGTAGCGAGACACTCGCAAGACAGTCGCGAAAAAGGGCCACTGAAGCTCAAAAGCTTTTGCGAGAAGCTGTTAGTAGTGAATTGGTCGTAAGACAGTTGCGATAGCCTCTATAAGAATTGAAAAAATTCTAGTTTTTGCCTAAAAACATTTCACGAGAAGCTGTTAGTCACGAAATGCTCGCGAGACAGTAGCGAGAGTCTCTGCGTGAAATGAAAAAAAAATTATTTCCCTTAAGCACTTTTTGCGGGAAGCTCTAAGCCGCGAGCTTCTCGCGAAACAACTTCTGAACCAGTTTTTGGAGAAAAACAAAAAAAATGCATTTTGATAAAAAAAAACTAAAAACACGAAAGTACAAAAACACTTTCAAAAACATATAAAACACTCAAAAATCTTTTTGGGTTTGATGTACAAGTAATTGAGCATACACATCACATTTGAACATGTACAATCACACAAATAAGATAAACATTAATTGAATCAAAGTCTTGTATGTTATGGGTGAGTATCTGTTAGGGTTTGTGCCCTAAAATTCAATTTATTTGCATGTCATGAATAATTAAGTTGTTTAATTATTTGAGACTATTTATGAACTAATGGGACATTATTTTAGTCCATGAGATGCATTGTATGTGATTTATGTGATTTAGTCATAGAAGATATAAATCACAAGTTCTTTGTAGATTCAGAATTTTAGTTCGTAGTCGGTGATAAAATTGAGCATTTCATCTGCGAAGATTATAACATATCAACTAAGATGATTTGTCTTGATCATGGAAGTGGAGACTTCTAGTTGGTATGTTGATATGTTTTAAGAGTTAAGCCATATTGAACTGGACCACTGTGAGATTTATTATTCTCCTAATGACTGTTAAATGAATAATAGAGCTCACGACTTCTATTTACATCAACTCTAAATCCTGAGAGAATAATGGACCTGATCATGAGATGTAGGTTGCCTTGATATATCAGGAGTGAGATTTATAAGTTATGGTCAAAACCTCAGTATGTTGGGCAGCCCCATTTAGTGTTGATGGAACATATATTCTCAAGATGGAATTCATAATCTCTTAACGGAGATATAAAATATTCCATTGAAATAAGTTTAATGGGTTTGGTTATTTAGAGTGTTGGGACCAACCACTTTAGTAAAGAGTTATTAAAGTATATATTTATGGAATTGGATTCATAAATATATAATGAATAACATAAAGGATTAAACCGGATACTCAAGGATTAAGATGTAGTAATCTTCAAAGTGGCAGTCAATATTAATGACTTTGTATTACTACGAATATTTTAATGAAGGGGTTGAATGTATAATAAACTCTTGGGATATAATTTATAGATAAGGTCTAGAGTGCAATTATATTCTTATAGTGGTATTGAATATAATTAATGGTAACTTTGAACTTGTCAAGAGTTGACGGAAAAGCCCAAGGCCCATTGGAGCTAGTGTCTTATTGGTCCCTTTGGTCCCATCTCAAGCCATAAACAAAAACCCAATTTGGTAGGCCCAAAAGGCTAACCCAATTAGAAATCAGTCATTATTTAATAAGTGTTATTAAATAAAGAAACTATGAGAATAGTTTTGAACGTACGTAAGATGAAAAGAAAAAGAAATTAGTTTTTCTCTACAAGGAGAAAAAGAAGGATTTTTCTTTGAGAGTTTATGTACAAAAGGACTGATTGAGAGACCACACATCTTGGGCACCATGTGGAATTGAGATGAAGATTAAAGGTATTCTCAAGTCAAGGTTTTGAAATTCACTGCATCAAGGTACGCTTTCTATTCTTTGATTCTAGAATTCATGGTTACATGTTTATCTTTCATGATTGAAGTAGATCCGTTCGTTTTTTGTTGCTTCCGCTACGTGTGTTTTGTATGAGATACAAAACCAAAATTTTCCAACAAATGGTATTAGAGCGGTCTTCAATATCATGCTTGTATAACATGCGATTGAATTTTAGAATCAAAGAAAAAAAAATTTCTTCGTGATTTAATTTTCTGCAGTAAAATTTTCTGCATAATTTTGTTTTGGAACTACTGTGATTATTATATGAGACATATACTGGTTCTTGTTAATCATCGTGTGGCTCATGATAATGTTGTTTAGAGATACATGGCATTGGTTCTAAAATAAAACTGAAATAAAAGTCAAGCGTGAATTTTTGTTATGCACCGCTTAGATATCATTGGCAGTTGGGAATAGTTATTGAATTTCATTCAATAACTATCAGTTGATGCTTTCAATGCATATATTGGCATGATATATTTAATATATGCCATTTTTTGCTAGTCTTTGTGATTAGAATGAATGCATTAACCTATATTGCTAACATTGATTTCTTTGAATGCGTTGATATATTATTATTTATATTAGTTCATATGCATTCGAATTACTGATATAAGGCAGTGATACGGCCCAATTTAATTTAGTTCCTTTTAATGTTTTCATTCTTGAAATCTTGATATATTAATTTTGGCCGTGGGCATGTTATTTCTTTGGAAAAATATCTGTGTAAACTTTAAGGAATTTTCTTTTTCAGTTTATTGATATACATGCTATTATGTTAATGCTAGGATTATGAAATTTATTCCTAATGAGATTAGGATTATGTTTTCAAGGTTTCTAGCATTATTAGGGTTCTTGATAATGATCTTGAAAACCTTAATGTTTGATCTGTAAATCTTCGTTGATAAAATCAATAGTGTTTTTGATGGAAGAACAATGAAGATGTCAAAAGCGGTTAGTTGTTTATTCAAGAAAAATCCTAGAAAACTGCCTTAGAAAATTTCTGGAAATTCGAGTTTCACGAGTTTCGATCGATCGAAAATCACTTTTGATCGATCGAGTGAAACAGTGATCAGACCTTTTAATTAGATTGATTTTCGATTGATAGTCGATCGATCGAAGATCGATCGAGTGGCAATCGAGTACCGATCGAACAAGTCAGGTGGTCAAGTTCGAATTTTTTTTAATTTTTTCGATCGATCAAGAGTCACATTCAATCGATCGAAAGAAAGAAAATCAGAATTTTTTCTAAGTGTTTTCAAGTTTTTTAAGAGCAAGGTTATGTGTGATTAGATTACACATGGTTCTAACTAATAGACCTAATGAGATCAAAGATGTTAGTTAAATAGAACTCTTGGTACTAAATCATTTTATGATTAATAGTCCTTAATTTATTCTAATTAGAGGTTTTTAATGATGAACGGTTTTAGACCCCTTAAAACACAACCAGATTGGTTAGCCTAAATTAATTAGCCAAGTTGTTACTTAGTCAAATTATGCAATTCTAGGTTAAAGCAATCAAATAATCATATCAAAATAATAAAGCAGCGGAATAATAAAAGACACAATGATATGATCACCCAGGAAACCACACGGTAAAAACCTGG
>NW_027069510.1:614063-639147 GCF_002906115.3 Quercus suber
AGAAAAGAGTAAAACAACAGGTATAACATTCTTGTAAGATTCACACAACACAAAATAAAGACATATATGAATGAACAACTCATAAATATAAATCAATAAGCAGTGAATCACAAAGCAACAAGAATCAATGAATATAACATGAATATCAATCAATGTTACTCCCCCTAACGTGAATATCCCCAAAAATGATATACAAAGTGAAGCACCTAGATACAATCTAAAATCTCCACAAGCTCCTCAAAAAAAAAAAAAAAAAAAAAATCTCCCTCTAACTACAAACTCCTCTACAAGTCAAAACTCCACTCCCCCTTTTTGTGACGGAATGCCAAAGGACAATCACAAGTCGCCATCAAAGGAGGTGGAAGGGTGAATGAAGACGCGCAAAGTCGGCTCGGAGAGCACGAATCTCATCTAGTAAGTCCACCAAATCTGACCATGAGCCGCCTAGAACGGTCATGACAGTCTCCAGAGAACGACGAACATCAAAGTCGGCCGAAGGAGGTGGAGGAACATCAGCAGCAGTAGCATCATCACCACTGGATCAGGAACATCCTCACCAGCAAAACCTGTAGAAGAAGGAGGAGGTGCGCTACTAGACGGCTCAGACCTAGGATGTTTAGAACAGCTCGAAGATGAGCGGCCCTCTGTCTAAGAAAAGGCGCACCTATGGGAGCTATCACATGAACGGGCTCAGAGGAAGGGAAGCCACTAAGATCAAGATAAAGCAAATCCTATGAATGAAAATAGGATGAACAAGAGCATGAGAAGTAGATGAACTCCTATAAACATCGTTCAAAGAACGAGAAAGAGATGGGGAAAACTAATAGGAGCATCAGTAACCAGGGCGTACAAAAACACCCACCTCTCAAAAGGAATGGTGTGAACATGAGCAATGGGCCAGATAGAATGACAAGCTATCCTAAAGAACAGATAGTGCAACCCAGAGAGCTCAGCAGAAGTGATCCTAGGATCAGAACCCCACTGGACAGAAGTCCCAGTGATGTAAGACAAAACGTCGCTCAACTCGGGAGACTCGTCATATGGATAGACTGGATTCCGGACCAAAGGTACCCCTAGAGCATCAGCCACTACCTGAGGAGTAATGGTGTACTCTACGCCTCATATCCAACTCTTTACTAAAGTGTTGGAATCATAGATGTGGATAGAGATGTTCGAAAAGAACTCTCTAATCAAGGCAGAAGGTGGAGGAGGATCAGAAACATCCAACAAGGGTAATCAGCCCTGACACTCAAAGTTTGCCCTAATGGCAGGATCAAGTTCATCTACAGAACAGAACGCTTAGCCCAAATCTTTCTCCTAAGGTTTAGCTTCTCAAAAATCTCTTGGTTTTTCTCACTCGGAAACTTCTCACGGTCAAAGGAAGGAGGGGATGGAGAAGAGGAGGGAATAGTCCTACGGGCTCTAGTCTTCCTAGGCATGATGCTAAGGAAAGGACAGAGACACAAAGAGAAAACCAAAAGAACACAAGCAAACAAAACCAAGGGCAGACTGCAAGTTAGCACAAAAAACAATAGAATGAAAATCTATATGATGCATGAACAATTACAATGCCATGATGTATGTACTAATGCAGTAAGCAATTAAGTTCAATTGAGATTAAATTGACAAAATTGGCTTGAGCAGGGAAATTTCTTATCAGAAACCCCAAAAATTGAAAACCACTTGTTGAAATTTTTTAAACAAATTGATGAATTGAGCATTACAAACACAGGACATAGATTATAATGCTTAATTACATCAACACAACAAGCCAATTTCATCAAATTCTACCCAATTTAACAAAAGCCCCAATTCGGATCAAGAACAAACCCTAGATTTTTCAATTTTTCACCAACTCAAAATGATCAAATTAACAAGCAAGGTTCATGTGTATGATGTGTCCCACAAAAACCCAATGATCAATTGCACAAAATAGGGCTTGAATCAACAGAAAATCCCAAAAATGCTAAGTCCGAAAATCTCCCTCAAATGCATGGATTTATGCAAGAAATCATGAAAATAAATTCAAAAGGAAGGGTAAAGAGTCTTACCGGCTTGAGGAAAGAGATTCTTTGCAAAAAAATCCGGAGGAAAACGACAAAAATTGGAATAGTTGAGCTTGCCAAGTGGAGAGAGAGAAAAGACTTTAGAAAAGTTTTGAAAAAGTCAAGAACAGTGTTTTAAAAACCTGATTCGCGACTTTCGGTGATCGAAAAACACATTCGATCGATCGAATGAGACAGTCATTTTTCAATAAAATAAAGCACTTTTTCGATTGATTGAAAATCAGACTGGATCGATCGAAATGGGCAGAGGCTCACAAAATTTTTGAGAAAAATCACAGATTTGAAAAGCACAAACCATATTTTGAAAATAACTCCTCAAAGCATTAAATTACAGAAACAAAATGCATGAGTATGAGATGGAATGCTTTTTTCACAAACCCAAATTTTAATCCCAGTTTCTTCAAAGATAATTTCAGCCATTCTTCCTTTCAAGTTCTCAAGCAAAAAAATGTTTTGCATAATTCTCAAAGTATCTTTAAACTTGGTTGGTCAGACCAAAAACACACACAATAACATGTACAAAGTTTAACAAAGAGTAACTTGTGTAGTGTGTGCAACTAGTATAAACTTGAGATACATGTGAGGTGATATGTGAATAGCAATCAATCACAAAGTCTACAAAATTCATCACATAGAATTTAAAAGAGACTATCACCTAAAGAGTTACATCCTATAACTCCCACATCTCCTAGAACAAAAGCTTGCAATCATGTAAGTTTCTTGTATTTTTGCCTCTTTTTTTTTTGTTTTTTTGTGAGATGGCATCATGCCTAATAGTACACACCAATTTTATTTATGTGAGATGGCATCAAGCCTAATAGTACACACCAATTAAAGAGGCTACACCTTATGTTCTTTTGTGCATGTGCAACACTTTCTCGAGCACAGAATCTTATGATATGCACTAAGGTGTTCATGATTGGCTAGTGAACAGTGGTGAGATGGTTATTTATGCCTTTCTCAAAAGGATCAAGTCCAACAGTCAAATAACATGTGACTTCAAGATCAAGACAAACTGATTAAAACCATACACATCTTTCCCACACAACATGTACTATAAAGCTTCAACTAGTCAAGTGCAATAAATAAGCTCATCAAAGCTAAACAAGGTACATAGGACATAATATGTGTAAATAAATTGACCAACCTTGTTTTCAAAAACCAAGAAAACAATGTCAAACACATTTTTGCTTTCTCCTTTTCTTTTTTTATTTTCTTTTTTTATTTATTTAAGTGAAAACAAATAAATCCTAGAATGAAATGCATGAATGTAATGCAATGCAAATCCTAGAAACAAAACAAAAGAAACAAAAAAACCAAAGAACAATGGTTACAGAGGAATGAGCAATGAAGTACAAGGACCACGTCAGAAAGACTCAATTAGGTCGAGTCTTTTGCATCCAAAACTTTTTAGATGCATCACGAGTATTGGAGTTCTTATTCACATTCGAGTGATTTCCAACTCCTGGATTGGAATAAAGGTTCAACACCTTTACCAATTCACCAATAAGTGCCATAGGATCTTGTGTTTGAGACACAGACACTTTTGGTTTGTTTGCTCTCTTAGCAGCTTGAAGCTTGTAACAGTTAGGACGAATGTGTCCAGACTTACCACAAAAATGACAAACCCAAGCAGGTTTACCATGCATCTTGTCCTTAGAAAGGGTAGGTTTAGTTTCTCTCAAATCAACCCTAATCTTCTTAGGAGGTGAAACTTCTACAGGTTTGACTACCTCACTCACAGGTGGTTTGATAGTTTCACTCACAACCTCACTCACAGAAGGTTTAGAAGAAGATGAAGGAACAAAATTCGTGGAATGAGGTGCAGAATCGAAGATGCTTTCAACATATCCTAACCCAGATTTATTAGAATGATACTTTTGAACATTTAGCATGTGATCAAGTTTAAACTAGCAGATCTAGCAATAGATAAATCATGTTCCAAAGTTTTAACTTTATCAAGCAACAACATATTCTCAGATTTAACATTGTTCAAAAGATCATTAGCATCAAACAGTTTAACAAGCAAATTTTTCTTTTCAAGCTCAAGAGATTCAATTTTCTTCAGACCAAGTTCTACATTCATAGCATTCCTTGCAGCAATTTTGCAAAGTTTATTGTAGGCCTCTTGAAGATCTGCATCCTCAAAGAGTTCCCCATCACAAGGGTTCTCTTCAACAGATATGCTTTCATTGACTACAGCAGTAGCAGTGAAAGCAATGAAGTTTCCATCCTTATCACATCCGGACTCATCATCAGAAACCTCATTATCGCTAAGGGTTACAACCATGGTTTTAAAAACCGGTACGGTGAAAGAACCGGAAAAGGAACTAAATACCGGTTTTATGGTCGGACCGAGGTCCGACCGATGGTCGAACCGGTGACGTCATAAATAATTTAATTATTATTTATTTAAATTATATAAATAATTAATAATTTTTTAATATACTAAAAGTCTAAAACTAACAAACCTATAATAACAAATATGTTTCCTACTTTCCTTTTAAAAGAATACAAGTATGTAAGTATATAATATAACATCTTTTTAAATAATTTGACGTAATAACTCTTGAAGTTTGATAACTGATTTCTGCATCAAATTGCAAAGAAACACCTTTTTTTTTTTTCTTTTTTTTGCAGTAATAATTTATTGACAAAAGCCAATGGACTGGTCACAAGACTCATAACATAGCACTCAGCAATAGAGGGTCCAAAGACTTTGAACCTGCTTTAGAAACATCAACTGTAATAAAAAAAAAAAAAACAGAACAGAGAAAATGATCAAAATCAAAATCAAGTAATCAAATTCATAAAATATATTAATTATTAGTTTATTACCTGATGAAGGATGAAGCCGAAAAAAGAAAAAAAGAAAAAGAGAACCCAGAAAATGAAAAAGAAAAGAACATTACATTACCTGCTTAGAACATTGCCGAGAAGCAGAGAGCAGAGCACAAAGGGCGAAGGCAGAGAGCGCAGAGAAGGAAAAAAGAAACACACAAAAAAATCAGGTAATCAAGAAAAAAAGATGAAGCCGGAAAAAAAAAAAAAAAAAAAAAAAAAAAAAAAAAAAAAAAGAGAACATAGAAAATGAAAAAGAAAGAACATTACCTGCCGAGAAGAACACAGCAGATCAGCACAAAGGGCGAAGGCAGAGAGCGCAGCGAAGGAAAAGAAAAAGAAAAATTAAAAAAAAAACTCAGCTTGAGCTTCGCCCTTCAGTGCGATGAGAGCTTCGGAGAGCACAGTGAGAGCTTCGGACAGCGTGAGGCAGTGCGAGCGCTGAGCACAGCGTGAGCCTTCAGTTCAGTGCGATGAGAGCTTGAGATTTGAGCTTGAGTGAGTTGAGATTTGAGCTTGAGGTGAGTGAGGGAGTTCGGCTGAGGCAGAGTGAGGGGCGTGAGCAGAGTGAGTCAGTGAGATGAGATGAGAGAGTCTGAGATTGAATAGTTTAGGTTAGGGTTAGTTTTTTATTTTTAGGATTTTATTAGTATTAGTTTTGAGGACCAAACGGCACAGTTTTGCCGAAAAAGTCAAAAAAAAATTCAACCGGTCATAACCGGTTCAACCTCCGGTTTTTCCGGTTTTCAGGTTGAACCGGACGGTTTTTACTGTTCATCGGATTTTAGATGATTTCCGGTTTTTTATCATAACCGGACCGGATTTGAGACCGGTTCCCGGTCGGACCGGCCGGTCCGGTCCGGTTTTTAAAACTATGGTTACAACCATAGCTTTACCCTTAGTCCTCAAGAATGTAGGACATTCAGATTTCACATGACCATACCCTTGACAGCCAAAACATTAAGGACCTAAAGAATTATTTGAAGATTGACCTTAGTGGGATCATTCTTCCTACAATTTCTAGGTTCAGCAGTGTATGTACCTCTTGCCTTTCTGTTGGTATTTCTAAGAAAGTTTTTGAAGTTTTTGGCAAGATAGGCAATCTCTATAGCAGAGAGCTCATCATCAAATCCACCACCATCAACATCATCAACTGACTTAAGAGCCATTGATTTGGATTTGTTTACTTTAGGTAGGTCAGACTCATAGGACTGAAGAGATCCTACAAGCTCATCAATAGGGATGGAGTCCACATCCTTGCTTTCAGTAATGGTAGTCATTTTGGGTCTAAAGTCTTCAATTAAGGATATAAGTATCTTCCTAACAATTTTAGGTTGATCATAGATTTCACCCAAATTAAAAGCAGAATTAACAATATTATTTAGTTTGGCATAAAATTCATCAAAGGATTCATCATCAGACATCCTAATGCTCTCAAACCTAGAAGTTAATTGCTGCAGTTTGTTTATCTTAACTGCCTTTGTGCCTTCATGCACAGTTTGGAGGATTTTCCAAGCAATATGAGCAATCTCAACATTAGAGATCCTCTTAAATTCCTCCATAGAAACAGCATTGAAGATGGCATTCATAGCTTTACTATTGAAGCCAACTGCTTCTTTTTCAGAAGTTTGCCACTCACTCACAGGAGTAGTGGGCTTCTCCCATCCGTACTCAACGGAATTCCAAACTCTCTCATCAATGGATTTCAGGAATGCTTTCATCCTTACTTTCCAATAAGCATAGTTATTCCCATCAAAGTGAGGAGGAACAACAAGAGAGTGTCCATGCTCCATGACAACAGGGGTCAAGGATCAGCTCAGAGATCAAAAAATCTCAACTAAAAGAGCAACCTGCTCTGATACCACTTGAACGGTTTTAGACCCCTTAAAACACAACTAGATTGGTTAGCCTAGATTAATTAGCCAAGTTGTTACTTAGTCAAATTATGTAATTCTAGGTTAAAGCAATCAAATAATCATATCAAAATAATAAAGCAGCGGAATAATAAAAGACACAATGATATGATCACCCAGGAAACCACACGGTAAAACCTAGGGAGGATTTGACCTAGCTATCCTCAAGATAAACCTGAATCCACTATGCGAAAGAATCGAAGTTCATACAGAAGGACTACAAGCTCCCCGCTTGACTTCCTAATGCTACCCACCAGTAGAACTTACTGACACGACCATGTGCAAGCTCCGAATCCACGGACTCCTTCTTTCTTGAATTCTTCAATCAGCTACAAGCACCCACGCTTGATATTCTTTAAGCTTCAATGGTAGCAACCAAGTTGATCATCAAGATGTTGATACTATCTCTAACTTGAAAACCCTAAGCTTTGTGTAAAGGAAAGCTCCTCTAGATCTCACAAGAGATTTACACAAAACAGCAATGTATGAGCAACAATACAACTAGAGCAACTCTAAAAACGTGGCTAGGGTTTTGCCTTATATACCTAGGGCAAAAACATAAAACCCTAAACGTTTAATGAATTAGGGCTGAGTTGGAAATTCTGCAAAAAACGCAATCTGGTCGACTTTCGATCGATCGAATCTATTCTTCGATCGATCGAGCCAGACCAAAATGCCCCAATGCATCTACAGTCTCTCGATTCCAACTTTACAATAATTAAACAACTTTGAGCACACTATAACAAAACTAAACATATCGTTTTGATCATGGTTTGCCAATATTATAAATTAGAGTTCTAAATACATAAATTCCTAAACCTTTAGAACCTAACAATTAGGATGCTACCTTTGGTATTTATAAGTTGAGTGGTGACTATGTTAATGAGACATAGAGCTTAAATTGTGTTTTGTACAAAAAAAAAATTTATAAATACCATGCTTGCGTATCTCAAGCTTATAAGTTTATTGGTGTGCCAATTCCAAGCAAGGAAAGAACCCAATGGGCTTTTGCTAAAGCTTCTAGCAGCCCAACATGGCACTATGTTTTGAACCCAACTGGACCATTATTTTCCTTTAAACCAATATTTTGTTAAAGTGTTGTTTAGACTTTAAATTGATGATACTTGGATTTGATAATAGGAATATTTCTCCTTAGATAAGTAATTTAAATTGTTCATAAAAATGCCTAATAGTCATCTAATTGAGAATATTCAATTAACTTTGTCAGTTCAATTTGAATATAGTTCAATTCATCCAATTTCACATAGAGGCAGAGATTGTTGTTCTTAATTGATAGTATTTTTTACTTGTCCCTATTTTTAAAAAAAAAAAAAAAAAATTTTGGCTACTAAACTTGGTTGTAGTCTAACTCTATCCTTCTTTTATTATAATATTTTTTTTTTTTTTTATGGAAAGAGTGAACCTTTTTGTTGATAAAATGAAAATTGTTCTACATCAAGAGCTAATTCAGAAATAATAAAACTTTGTTGATAAACTGGATTAACTATGCACGAGTGATTAGTACTATCACTATGCCATAAAAATGAACCTTATCTATTAAAAAGAAATACAAGAATAAATAAATATTGACAAGAAATAAACACGTTGTTGCTTACATGACTAACGTGACACAAGGGGTCTGGCTATGACTAGGAGATAGGTTAGCAACTCCCGTGTCGTGGCCAAATCTGGTCATTTGAGAAAAAAAAAGTGACATACATGTGTAGCCAATCGCACACATGTCCTGTGTCCAGAATATGTTGAACACAAGCGACAATCAAAATGTTGTGTCCATGCTTTCCATTAAGAACCCACAAGAAATTATGGTCTTTTTTTTTTTCTTTTTTTTTTTTATAAGAAGAAAAATATGGTCTTTGTTGAATCCTTAGCAGTTTATTATTAATTTGAAGTTTATTAGTACAAATGAATAATTTCTGATTAATACATTTCATAAACATCAAGTAAATATAAAATAACCATAACACTTTGAGAGAGAAAGTCTACAAGCTAATATTTGTTGGCACTAATCAAAGTGCAAGTAATCTAATAATCTAAACTATTTATTCCATAACTTAGCACCCAAAAAAAAAAAAAAAAAATTATTTGCTCCATAATCAAAATACACACTGTAAGGATCAGATTTAGGCTCCTAGCCCACTACGTGGATGGGCTTAGGCCCAAAAAGCCCAAAACAATAAATTTATAGAGAATGAGTTGGAAAGCTGGGTTTTAGTTAATCAAACGAACACAAGAATGGGTTCAAATGATAAAGGAATGAAAAGAAAATGGTTCGTATTGAAGAGAAATCATCCACGGCAAGACCTGAGGAGGTCTGTTCTTATATATTATTCTCAAGTTTGGTTACACATTTGGTTAATGGATGCTACAGGGTTTTGTTCTTTTTTTCCTATCCCCCCTTCTTGTAGCCTCCTTCTTCTTTTATATCATCTTTCATTTTCATTCCCACCTTACACGTGCATGCTAGAGGTTTAGCGTTGATACTTGTCCCATCAGCCCCTCCCCTAATTCACCATATAGTAGTTGTAAGGCTGAAATCCACTGTTCAGGCATCACCTCCACATTAATGCAGCCAGGGAGTTAGCTGTAGTACATTTAATGCGGAGGTAGTAGCTTTCTCCTTAGATATTTTAGGATCCCTCCAGGTCTTAAGCTTTCATAGTGCTTATTCATATCCACTAAGTGTTTCTGTGACGTGTCTTCAGATAACAAACCACTTCTCCGGACCTTGGCATCGATCATCCAAGATGGCTCTTATTCTCAGCACAACCCCACGGGTCGATATGATCTAAGTTGACTTCTCCGTTTGTCAATATGGTCCCTTTTAACAGCGTTTACCCCTTCTTGGACGCTTTCAGTCCTCGGCTTAGGCCTTAGGTCTATTATATATCCAAATAATGGGATCTAGGGCTCAGGGCCCCTACAATAGCCCCTCGAGATTCTTCTTTTTGGATCCTCGAGAAGAAAGGAGGATTTTGATGCCACTGTTAGTTATTCCTTACTCCCTTCCTCTCTCTACTGCTAGCGAAGAAGCCTTTTTAACTGCCCAAGGCACGTTTCTATCACTACGATACTCGAGACGCACTCTTCATTAAATTTCTATGGCCTCTTGCGCCCCACGTTCCATGGTGTGATGCAAATCCAACAGCTGATGTTTTTATTGGGTACCGAGCGGAATTTTCCCGCTTCTGGCTTCTCCCTTCATATAAATACCTCTCAAATCAACTTTTCCTCTCACTTTAAGCATTCATTTCATTCTAGCGCACATACCTTGAACCTGTACAACCTTTCACCTCACCTGAGCCCTTACAAATACCAAAGACCAGTCCGAGGACACCTTTACTCTTTCTGTTAGTCTTCTTGAAATTTTACTTTTTAAATTTCATACACTCTCCTTCTCTTCTTACTTTCTCTTTTTATCCTCGGCTCCACTTTCCTTCATCCATTCCCTTATCTTTCTCAACCCTTCCTAGAAATGGGTAGATTTAAGTGCTTGGTAGACTCTAAGGAGGGGATGGCAAATTTTAGGGCAATGTATAGGATACCTCCAGGGGTAGCCACTAGGTATTGTGAAGAGGGATAATGGCACTTAGATAGGAAAGAGGGAGAGGTAGTCATCCCCATGATTGCCTTCATAGAAGGTGGGATGAGAATCCCCATGGGTGTTGTCACCAGGGTTTACCTTAGGGCCAATAGGTTAGCTCCTACCCAATGTGCCCCTAATATGTTCAGAATACTAGGGTGTATAAATGCCCTTAATGAAAAAATGGGTTTAGGTTTGACTCACCACGATGTCAACTGGATTTACAACCTCCATCACCTCACCGGGCAGTGGTATTACCTTAAGTCTAGGTACCCTAAGGTTAGGCTTATTCAATGTTTCCCTGAATCCAATAAAGGTTTAAATAAAGACTTCCTAATTATATCAGGGGATTGGCACGATGGCCTCCCTTGCCTGATGAGGGAGGGCAAACCAGGTGAGGCTTTAGGCTTAGATTCATAATTCCAAAATTATTCTATTTTTCTCCTTCTTTTATTTTTACTTGTATTTAAGGTTTTCTTTGACCTGTACTTCGCTAATGTCATCTTTTTGGCTTTTTTGATGATCTTGCAGACCCAAATTCTATGGTTCCTAACTTTAGCCTTGTAAACTAGGAAAGCTTAGACAAGATCTTGAAGGCCAAAGTCTTCATTCATTCCAACAGTCAACTCAAGGCAGCCCACCTAATACTGGGTTACCAGCCCATATCCAAGATTTTTCTTGCACCGAAATGCGCCATTAAGGTGAATGATCCTTGGCTGCATCGCATCAGTGTAACGGCCCCAGGTTTTCTCCTTCCTGGCCCTGTTCTAGAGGGTACGCTCTCCATATAGCCCATTCTTCTTCCTGGTCCAAAACTGGAGGGTGTCCAAAGTGCAACTCCTATACCTGAAGGCATACCAAAAGTAAGGGCCTCGTTATCGCAACAAGTTACCAAAGTTGCCACTTCGTCTTGTACCGCTAATTCAGAAGAGGGAGAGGTGGTAGAAGTAAACGATTCTGAGGACGAGTTTGAAGTTTTCAACCAAGTCTTGTCCCCGGAAACTTCAGTCTCTGATCTCAGCCCACTATTCTCACCAATAATCGACGAGATGGGCATCCAGCGCAAACCAAAGTCTAGTTTGCTGGATTTGATAGACTCCTAACTTAGGAGGGATGTACCTGGAAAGGTAGCCCGAACTAAGCCTCCCACTCCTTCACCTGTTCTGCCCCTCCCCAACTGGCTAACTTGAAAAGGAAAAGAGAGCAAAAAGGGAAGGATGTGATGGAAGCTGGACAAACTCTTCCCCCTCGCAAGGACGAGATTCAAAGAGCATCCAAACAAGCTAAAACTGGGCAGAGGGGCGTCGAGAATAGAAGCGATCCCCAAATAAGGCCTCAAGCCTGGCTCCCTACCCCAATGCTGAATGGGGAACCTCTCCTTGCCAGCGCCTCCATTTGTGATTTCCAAGGAGGAATAGCTGGCTCCATTGCCGATGTGATGGAGCAAGCCTTGCTGCTCCCCGAGGATATGGCTGAGTTGTGAGGCATAAGGAGACATGAGGTCTTCCTCTGTCTCAAAAGATACCTTGCAATGGTATGTCCTCTTCCTATTTCCCTAAACTGTTTGTTTGTTTGTTTTTTTTTCCTTTCTCTAATCCTTGTTTCTTTCCTTGGTAGGCTGTTCAGGCCTCCTTCCGTGCAGAGGAGATGACTAATTACTACCATAGGCAAGTGAAGGAGGAGGAAGGAAGGCGTATCTCCCCCATGGAGACCTTTAACGTGGCCAATAAGAGCATCCAAGAGCTGAAGAAGAAACTGCGGGAAGAGGAGAAGGAAAGAAAGTATGCAGCATCTGCCCTGGAAAATGTTGAGAAGCTGCGCGGTGTTAAGGACCAGCTGGCCACCTCTAAGACCCAAGTTGGGACACTGAAATAGAGACTAGAGTTTGAGAAAGCTAAGGCTTTAGCCGAGAAGGCCCGAGATGAAGTAAAGAAGGCCAAAGATGCAGCTGAGCAATATGGGTAAGACGTTGGGGTGGCTGAGACCGAAGACACCCTCAGGGCCGAGGTCCCAGCCTTGTGTAGGACTTACTACAGCTTGGTATAGGACAAAGCCCTTAACTAAGCCAGGGTTGAGGCTTCTTCTGTGTTGAAGAAGGCAAAAAGCATCTACTACCCCCCAGTTATTCGTCCATCAAGCTCTTCGAACTTAAAGGCCGACCCATTGTCCTCGGAGGCAGGTGAAATCCCAGGCAGTCTTCCCAAAGCTCCTCCTTCAGCCAAGACTTCTCCAGAGGAGGCAAAGTAGGTTGAGGATGCCTCAAAGGTAAGAGAGGTCAATAAAGAAAGAGTCCAAGGCTCTAACCTACCTCCTCCTACTCTTAGGGATCCCTCCAAGGAACAGGAAACTCCTCAAAGTATGGAGTTGGTACTAGCAACCCTCACCATACCCCCAAAGGAGGATCCCAATGACAAGGCCAAAGCGTCCACCACAACAGCAAGTACACGACCTCCCAAGGATCCAAAAGAAAAAGTTGTAATAAAAATGAAGCAATAGATTGTTTCCTTCCTTCCTTTTTTTTATTTTTAGTTTCCTAGTTTTGTATTTGCATTAAGCTTTTGTAATCCATTTGCCTTTGTCAGAAGCTCTATATGAATGAGACTTTGTAAATTTTTCCTTTGAGACTTTGGAGTGAATGTTGCTTTTAATTTAACCATTGCTTGCTCCAACACTTTGAGAAAAACTGTGATACATGGATACATCTTGAATAATTGATTTTTCTAAGTGATGACATGAATCATACGTATAACATGATCGGTACCAAATCAAATGAAAACTACTAAGTTTATTACCTCGACAAAGTATAATTCTAGTTCTAAGAACTTATACAATATTGTGAGGTGCACATTGGTTTTAAAGTTACTTCTGGCTTTACTTAAAAAGATTTTTATAAGAACAAAAACACATTCCATTTTCACACAGATATGGGTATGCCTATAAATGCTTTAAGTGACGCTTATGAGCATTTAATTAGAACTCTTGTTGTAATAAAAATCATTGTTTTTTGGAGCGATTATACTTGGCACCAAAGTAGTTAATAAAGGATACTAATTTACCTTGAACATGTATCTCACAAAGTCTATAATAACCAAGGTTTTGCATTGACACTTAGCAATTTGAGAGAAAGTGTTAATTTGCCTTAACTATGTGGTCTGAGGAGTCAGGCATAGCCAAGGGTCTGTTTAACATGTAGATAAATGTCATACTGTGTTAATTTTCCCAAAGCAGATGGTCCGAGTAGCCAGGCATAACTAAGGTTCTGTTTAACATTTAGAAAAATAATTAGGAGATATCAATTTTCCCAAGATATGTGACCCGAGGAGCCAAGCATGACCAAGGTTCTATTTGATACTTAGATAAATGTCATACTGTGTTAATTTTCCCAAAGTAGATGATCCGAGGAACCAAACATAGCTAAGGTTCTGTGCACTTACAAAATAATTGAGAGATATCAATTTTCCCAAGGTATGTGGTCCAAGGAGCCAGACATGACCAAGGTTCTGTTTGATACTTAGAGAAATGTCATACTATGTTAATTTTCCCAAGGCAGATGGTCTGAGGAACCAAGCATAGCTAAGGTTCTGTTTAACACTTAGAAAAATAATTGAGAGATATCAATTTTCCCATGATATGTGGTCCAAAGAGCCAGGTATGACCAAGGTTCTGTTTGATACTTAGATAAATGGCGCAAAAACGTATGATACATAATATAACAAACCCAAATTGGGTGAAGGAAGCCTTTATTAATAATAATACATCTTAAGGTTATTTACATTCCAAGGACGTGATACAGCCTTTTCCTTTATATTTTCTAGATAATACGCACCTATTCCGGCCACCGATGTGATACGATATGACCCTTCCTAATTAGGTCCCAACTTTCCCCATGCTGTGTTCTTTGCAATCCCTAAAACGTTTCTTAAGACCAAGTCTCCAACTGTCAAGAGTCTTAGCTTTACGTTAGCAACGTATCCCTGCTTGAGCTTGTGTTGACAGTAAGCTGATTGGACCATGGCATTTTCCCTTCGCTCTTCAACTAAGTCTAAGCTCCTCCCCAACAGTTCATCGTTACTGCTCAGAGTGAAGGAACTTATTCTTAGCGTAGGGAATCCGGTCTCTAGAGGAATAACAGCCTCGGCCCGATAAGTCATGGAAAAAGGGCGTTTCTCCTGTGGACTTACGAGGTGTAGTCCGGTAAGTCCATAAGACATGTGACAGCTCTTCTACCTATCTCCCCTTTGCACCATCTAGCCTTTTTTTAAGTCCACTCACGATGACCTTATTAATGGCTTCAGCTTGTCCATTCCCCCGTGGATATGCTGAAGTGGAATACCTATTCTTTATTCCCAGGTCGCAGCAGTATCTCTTAAAGGCTTTACTGTCAAATTGGAGTCTATTGTCCGAGATGAGGGTATGAGGGACTCCAAACCTAGTGACAATGTTTTTCCAAATGAATCGTTTGGCATTCACGTCCCTAATGTTTGCCAGTGGTTCAGCTTCAACCCACTTGGTGAAGTAGTCTGTGCTGACCAACAAATACCTCTTATTCCCTACTGCCTTAGGGAAAATTCCCCCGTGGATATGCTGAAGTGGAATACCTATTCTTTATTCCCAGGTCGCAGCAGTATCTCTTAAAGGCTTTACTGTCAAATTGGAGTCTATTGTCCGAGATGAGGGTATGAGGGACTCCAAACCTAGTGACAATGTTTTTCCAAATGAATCGTTTGGCATTCACGTCCCTAATGTTTGCCAGTGGTTCAGCTTCAACCCACTTGGTGAAGTAGTCTGTGCTGACCAACAAATACCTCTTATTCCCTACTGCCTTAGGGAAAGGGCCTACAATATCCAAGCCTCATTAAGCAAAAGGCCAAGGACTGAACAAAGGATTAAGGACTCTACCAGGTTGGTGAATGTTTGGGACAAACCTCTGGCATTGGTCACACCTCTTTGCATAGTCCTGTGCTTCTTTCTACATCTTCGGCCACTAGTAGCCTTGCGTATAGGCCCTATATGATAAAGATCTGCCCCCGTATGGCCTCTGCAAATTCCTTCATGCAATTCTTCTAGAATTAGCTCAACTGCTTCAGGGTGTACACATAGTAGATACAGGCCGAAAAAAGATCTCTTATACAACTTCTAGTCCTTGGACATCCAGAACCGAGGAGTCTTTCTCCGAAATTTTTCAGCCTCAAACTTATTCTCTGGTAGAATGTCTTCCTTGAGGAACAATACAATAGGATCCATCCAGCTAGGACCCACCCTTATCTGATGAATATGAACCACAGCTCCCTTTGCCTCGGTAGGCTTGTACAAGTCCTCTATGAGGATTACTCGAGGTAGACTCTGTGCTGAGGATGTTGCCAATGTAGCCATAGAGTCTGCATGTGTATTTTTGTTTCTAGGAACTTGTGAAAAAATAAAAGACTTAAATCCAGATCTAACCTGGTTCAGGTATTCTTTCATTCTAGGATCCCTGGCTTCTAACTCCCCTTGGACTTGACCCACTACCAGCCTTAAGTCTAAGACCATTTCCACTACTTTTCCCCCCATTTTCTGTACCATGGCCATCCCTACCAGCAGGGCTTCATATTCAGCCTCGTTGTTTGTAGCCGAGAAGTCCAACCTTAAGGATTTCTCGATTGTAATCCTCTCCGAAAATATCAAGACTTGTCCCACTCTAGATCCCCTATGGTTCGCTGCACCATCAACGTAAACTTTCCAGGATACAGGTTCCTGTGCGGAGATTATTCCAACCAATTTTTCATCCATGTTTTGTTCTTCTATCTTCTCTTCTTCCGAGGATTCAGCAAACTCAGCCACCAGGTTGGCAAGAACCTAACACTTGACAGAGGTGCGATGCATATATTTGATGTCAAAGGCCCTTAAAATCGTGCCCCACTTTGCAATTCGCCATGTGTAATCCATACTCCATAGTAGAGATATAAGTGGGAGTTCAGTTAGGATGACAACTATATGTGACTGAAAATAATGGGGAAGCTTACGTGTAGCATGCACCACTGCCAAAATGGCCATTTTCTAGTGGTAAGTAACAAACCTCGGCCTCATGTAGTGATTTACTCACGTAGTAAACTGGCTTCTGTATGCCATCATTGACACATATTAGCACTAAGCTCACCGTGTGGGAGGCCACCGTGATGTAGGCAAACAAAACCTCATCCACCTCGAGTCTGGACATAATGGGTGGCCGAGACAAATATTCTTTCAATTGCTAGAAAGCCAGGACGCACTCTCAGTCCATTCAAACCCCTTCCAGTTGTTTAATAATTGAAAGAAAGGTCTACACCTGTCTGCTGACCGAGAGATGAATTGGTTTAGAGCAGCAGCCATTCCTGTAAGCTTCTAGACTTCTTTGGGATTCCGAGGTGGTTGCAGATTGTTAATTGCTTTAATTTGGTCAGGGTTGACTTCAATTCCACAGTGCGTGACCATGTAGCCCAAGAACTTCCTTGATCTGACACCAAAAGAACGCTTGGAGGCATTAAGCAGTAGATTGTATCTCCTTAAGATATCAAAAATATTTCCGAGGTCATTAACATGATCGGACTCTACCTTGCTCTTTACTACCATGTCATCGATGTAAATTTCAATGTTTTTTCCTAACTGAGGCTCAAACATCCTGGTCATCATCCTCTAATAAGTAGCCCCTGCATTCTTTAAACCAAAGGGCATCACCTTATAATGATAGTTCCCAGTATGAGTGACAAAAGCTGTCTTCTCTTAGTCGTCCCAAGCTAGAGGTATTTGTTGGTACCTTTGAAAAGCATCCAAAAAGCTCATCCGCGAATGGCCTATCGTCGCATCCACCATTTGGTCAATCTGAGGCATAAGGAAAGGGTCTTTTGGGCAGGCTTTGTTCAAATCTATAAAATCTACACATACGCCCCACTTCCCTGTCTTCTTTTTTACTACTACTGTGTTCGCCAACCATTCGGGGTAAAAAACCTCTTTAATAGCCCTGGCCTGCTTAAGCTTCATCACCTCGTCCTAAACAGCATTAGAGTGTTCTTTAGATGAACGTCGATGAGGTTGCTTTCAAGGGGTGACAGATGGATTGACATTCAGATGATGGCAAATGAAATTTGGATCCACCCCCGGAGCCTCGTAAGCATTCCAAGCAAAAACATCAATGTTTCTCTTGAGAAATTCCACCAACTCGTTTTTTTCTTGCGGTGATAGCTGAGCTCCAACCTGAAAGAATCTTTCCAAATGATGACCTTCGGTGAATTTCTCTAAAGCTTCACATTTGGCCTCCTCAGTTGGCCCCTTTGCAGGTAACTTCGGAGGCTTTGACTGCTATCCAACCTGAAAGAATCTTTCCAAATCATCACCTACGGTGAATTTCTCTAAAGCTTCACATTTGGCCTCCTCAGTTGGCCCCTTTGCAGGTAACTTCGGAGGCTTTGACTGCTATCCAACCTGAAAGAATCTTTCCAAATCATCACCTACGGTGAATTTCTCTAAAGCTTCACATTTGGCCTCCTCAGTTGGCCCCTTTGCAGGTAACTTCGGAGGCTTTGACTGCTATAAGCCTTCTACAACTAAGGCCGAGGACCCAACTGCCAGCTGATGTAAAATTGCAAACACAAGGCACTGCCTAGTGATGAATTGGTCTCCTACCAGCTCCTCAATCCAACCTTCTGACAAATATTTCACTTTTGAAGTAGAGTTGAAGAAACAGCGCCTAAGGTGTGAAG
This sequence comes from Quercus suber, assembly GCF_002906115.3. Lineage (NCBI taxonomy): Eukaryota > Viridiplantae > Streptophyta > Magnoliopsida > Fagales > Fagaceae > Quercus > Quercus suber. Next base: position 632,200 of record NW_027069510.1, read on the forward strand.
CTAGGGCCTAGCCATAATGGTTGTGTAGAGGGAGTATGCATCCACCACTATGAAGTTCACTTCCACTACTTCTGAGCTTGCCTGTATAGGCAACCTGATTTGGCCCTTTAGGATAACAACTTTTCAATCAAAACTTACTAGGGGCGAATCATAGGCGGTGAGATCCTTAGGTTTTAAGTTTAACCCCCTGTATAAATCAGGGTACATAATCTTTACACAACTGCCTTGGTCCACCATTACCCTCTTCACACCATACCCTCCCTATTCTGAGGGTAACTACTAAAGCCTCATAATGTGGCTAGATAATTCCCACTTTGTCTTCTCTTTAGCTGAAAATTAGAGCCCCCGATTGATGGCCCAGTTACAAACATCACCCTGGAAGGATGGGAACTAGTTCTCCTAGGTGCAGCAAAGATTACATTGATTGTACCTAACGAGGGCCTTGAAGGAGCATTCCCCTAGGCCCCTGACCTTGATTGGTCTCCCTGCCCATTGTGGTGGTATAAGAGAAGTTATAACTTCCCCTCTTTGACCAGTTGTTCTAGATGATTCCACAATGTTTAGCAGTCCTTTGTGGTATGTCCCCGCTCCTGATGGTACTGGCAATGAAGGCTCTGATTGCGCCTCAAAGGATCTCTACTCATCTTATTCGGCCATTCTTGATCTTCTCTAAAACTTGATGCACCAGCTCTCTAAACATAGTGTTTACCATTTGAGGAGCTGCAGGTGAAGATTTTCCAATAAAATCCCTTTGTGGTCTGTTATTGTTGTAGTAGTCCAACCTAAAATCCCTCCTTTCTTGAGGGATAACCTTGCCCTTTCCCTTGTCTTGCTGTTGGTCCTCCTCAACCCACTTGTACTTGTCAATCTGATCCATGAGTTGGTGTATACTAGTAACAAGTTTCCCAGTTAAAGACTTCCTTACGCCATGCTCGGCAGGTAGGCCGAGCTTGAAAGTGCTAATGGCTACATCGTCAAAATCACCATCTATGTCGTTGAACATCTCCCAATATCTATCCGAATACATTTTCAAGGTTTCTTTTTCTCTCATGGACAAAGACAACAAAGAAGCTAAAGGCCGAGAAACCCTGCTACACATGATAAAGCAGGATCCAAATGCTTAAGTAAGTTCTTTGATAGAATCAATAAAACCTACCCTCAAACTCTCAAACCACCTCATCGCCACCAACCCTAAACTGGACGGGAATACCTTGCACATCAAATGCTCATTTTTGGAGTGTACGACCATCCTTTGATTGAAGTGGCTAATGTGCTCCATAGGGTCCGTTCTTCCGTTGTACATGGTGAATGTGGGTTGGGAGAACCGCTGAGGAAGTCTCCCTCCCTCAATCCAATGCGTGAAAGGTGACTTGGAAATCTGGTTAAGTGCTCTACTTATAGCGTCGTTTCCCAGGCTGACCAAGGACGAATTTTTATTTCTACGTTCATGATGATTGTCTTCATCATACGAGAAAGACTCGCTAGGGGGAGTTCTCGATCTACGCCTATAGCTACTATTCTCCTCCCCGTCAAAAGAGAAGTCAGGATTGGATGGAGATCGCCTTCACCGTTCATGACGAAAGCTTCTCCTCAGGTGATCAATCTCCTTCTGCATGTTTTTGGCATTCTCGTCCTAAGAGACGTGGCTTTTACCCCCAAGACTTGCTCTTACTAGTATAGGTAGTATGTACACTTCCCTCCCGGTCCCTCTGTCATTCAAGGTTGCAGAAGTGATCTTGGCGATGGGAACCCATAGATTCTGCTTGGTGCGGACCTAAACCTACCACTATTGGAAGTCATATTTACTATAACACTAGTAATTCCCATAGACGGCGCCAATTGTAAGGACCAAATTTAGGCTCTTAGCCCACTACATGGATGACTTAGGCCAAAAAAGCCCAAAACAACAAATTTTTAGAGAATGGGTTGGAAAACTGGGTTTTAGTTAATCAAACGAACACAAGAATGGGTTCAGATGATAAAGGAATGAAAAGAAAATGGTTCGTATTGAAGAAAAATCGTCCTTGGCAAGATCCGAGGAGGTCTGTTCTTATATATTATTCTCAAGTTCGGTTACACATTTGGTTAATGGATGCTGCAGGTTTTTGTTCTTTTTTTCCGATCCCCCCTTCTTGTAGCCTCCTTCTTTTATATCATCTTTCATTTTCATTCCCACCTTACACGTGCATAGAAAGTTAAAAAAAGATAGGATTGACTTACGTATCAGTGATAGAAAGTTAAAAATTTGTCCAACTAAAGCCAACTAATCAATTATGTTATGTATACTAATTTTGGAATAAAATTGAAGTTTGGAAAGATAATCCAAAAGGAGAAAAAAAAGAAGTGCAAGAAAAAGTTTTCGAATAATAATTACATGGATATGTGTAAATATACAAGCCTATGTACATGTAAATTCTAAATAGTGTTGCAAGGCTACTATATATGGTCCAATTGTATGGCATGAGATGCTTTCACATTTCACCCACTCCATCTTTCTTTTTATTTTGCATCGTTCAAAAAAAAAGGCTTACAGTCGTTTTCTAGCTAAGGCACCTGAAAGCTTGAAAAAGTGTTGAAAACACAAGAGCTATTTAGACCCTCAAATTAAAGTTACTGCTCAATTGATTTTACACTAGCTTAATATTAAATGCGGAATAGTGTAAAAGTGAGCAGATAAACAAACACACTACTCTAATCTATAATCAAAGCAACATAGGAGTAAAATGGAATGTAAAATAGTAGGGAAGAAAGATGCAAACACAAGATAATACGCCGATATGTTATCAAAAAGGAAACTAAAGAACTCGGCGAAAAACCTCTCTGCCGCCCTCCAAGCAGAAATTGATCCACTAAACAATCAATTGGGATACGTGGGTTAGCAAGAGACCCTCCAAGCCTAATCTACCCTATGTACCTAAGCCCTCCAAGCTCCTACTCTAATAAGGCTTCTCGAAACCGTGTCTTGTCAAGTTCTCCAGATCTCACACAAGCTTCATGTTGCATCTGCCATCCTTGGCTTCTTCCAATGCTTCCCAGTAGTACCAAAACTTCACTTGACACTCTAAAAGGGTGTGGTAAGTGTTTAGGCTATTAACCTCTCAATGATATGAAAATGGAGAGATAGGAGTTGAGGAAATTCCACAAGCAAATGTGTAGAGGATTGTGGGTATAACAATCTCTAACTTCAAGGTGTTTGGCTAAGGTTTTCTCTCAGAAGCACTCCTCAACATTTGTGAGTAATGTGGGTATATATAGTGTAGGCGCAGAAAGTGTGTATCAGAATGGAAAGGCTGGCAAAACAGAATGTCTTGCGGGTGTCTCGCGAGAAGGCCTTACCCGCGAGATAGTCGCAAGACACAGCTGTCTCCATCCTGGCCTGACTCTTCGCATTCTAGCATGTGCAAGGCACATGAGTCACTTCGCAGGATGCTTAGTCGCGAGCTACCCGCAAAAACTCTTCAGTCTTCAATTGCTTGAGTCTTCACACTCTCTCTCTCTCTCTCTCTCTCTCTCTCTATCACAACCCTTACAATCAAATCCTACAATAAATACAGGGTACAAAAGATTGAATAAAATTACAATCAAATTTGGCATGGAATAAAAGCCAACAAAAACACATAATTGTAAATAACAACTTTACAGCACCTATTACAAGCAATGGAGGAACTCAAAATTTATTTAAATGAGTCAAACTAAGTGTTTTTTTAAAAAAAAAAATTAGATAAAAAAAAAAAAAGAATTCATATCCAAAACAAATATTTTATTTTACAGAATAGCTTTTAACTTAGTAAAGTTACATCTTATGTTGTTTTATTATATTAAAATTATTTATAATTGATTGTAAACTAAATTATTTAACCACCTCACTTTCACATTTTTGAGCCTTTTTAGAGGGTTCAACATAAAAGATTGTTCAATAGTTAATATTGTTTTTATAAATTAGTTATATAGCAAATATATTAGAGAGAAAAATATGTGAAAGTGTAAACTACAGTTTAGGATTAAACAATTGTTTGTTAATATCTCAAAAAACTCTTACATTTATCCCCCCCCCCCTCTCTCTCTCTCTCTAAGAAAGTGTGTATCAGAATGGAAAGGCTGGCAAAACAGAATGTCTTGCGGGTGTCTCGCGAGAAGGCCTTACTCGTGAGATAGTCGCGAGACACAGCTGTCTCCATCCTGGCCTGACTCTTCGCATTCTAGCATGTGCAAGGCACATGAGTCACTTCGCAGGATGCTTAGTCGCGAGCTACCCGCAAAAACTCTTCAGTCTTCAATTGCTTGAGTCTTCACACACTCTCTCTCTCTCTCTCTCTCTCTCTCTATCACAACCCTTACAATCAAATCCTACAATAAATACAGGGTACAAAAGATTGAATAAAATTACAATCAAATTTGGCATGGAATAAATGCCAACAAAAACACATAATTGTAAATAACAACTTTACAACACCTATTACAAGCAATGGAGGAACTCAAAATTTATTTAAATGAGTCAAACTAAGTGTTTTTTTTAAAAAAAAAAATTAGATAAAAAAAAAAAAGAATTCATATCCAAAACAAATATTTTATTTTACAGAATAGCTTTTAACTTAATAAAGTTACATCTTATGTTGTTTTATTATATTAAAATTATTTATAATTGATTCTAAACTAAATTATTTAACCACCTCACTCTCACATTTTTGAGCCTTTTTAGAGGGTTCAACATAAAAGATTGTGCAATAGTTAATATTGTTTTTATAAATTAGTTATATAGCAAATATATTAGAGAGAAAAATATGTGAAAGTGTAAATTACAGTTTAGGATTAAACAATTGTTTGTTAATATCTCAAAAAACTCTTACATTTATCCCCCCTCCCTCTCTCTCTCTCTCTCTCTCTCTCTCACACACACACACAGATATATATATATATATGTATATAAAATATGCAAGATAATAATTCTACAACTCAAACCATTACTACCCAGTATGCAATATCTATATTTACTAAATACTAGTTTGAACTGCCTCATTCCTCGTCGCTAGAGAATCCTTTAAAGAATGTTGATTAGATAACAAATGAGGACTCATGCCATACTATAACCATGAATTGAAAATCTGGATATACATTCTGCTAATTCACTAATTTGATTACATTAATATTTATTATTAGCTTAATAAGTATTTATTTCTTGTTGTTCTTCTTTTCCTCCTCATCGTCCTTTACTAACTGTAATTGTGTTTCTCATCTACAAAATCATTAAAGGCATAACAATACAGGTAGTCAAAGCCTCTTCAAGTGCACATGATGTAAAGAAACTTGAAGATGAGAATATGCAATTTCATGCTTAGTTTGCAATAACATGCAATCACATATTGAGAAGCTAACCATAGGTAAAATCACATGTTCAACCTGAAGTTGAAGATTCCACTCACATGTTCCCCTTAAGCAGGAATCCACCAAGAGAGCATCCAATTTTACACAAATGATGGCCTGTTTAGAACACCGTGATTTTTTGTGGTGTGAAGAGTTCTGAGAAATCAAAACTAAGATTTTTCCAATGTGTACGAACTGCTTTTTTCTTACCCAAGATTTTCCTTACATTGGATAAGAAATGAAAATACATGTTACAACAATACAAGGAAAATTTGAAATTAGGAAGCAGAAATATATCCCCATCTTTGGACAGCCCTGCTATCTTTGAGCACATTTTCTTCTGTAAACAACTCTATGATCCTGAAAATGGAGCTATCAAAGAGGTGGATAAGTTTCCTCTCGTTTATTCGAACCTATTTATTAATTCCACAGGTTAATGTCTAGAAGAGTTATAGCTACTAACAATTTTACAACATGTTTACAAACTATGACAAGGAATTAATGAGAGTCACATCAATAACATGGTAAGTAAATTAAAAAGCAGAAATTACATTTTATCACCTTAAATTATGCACTAAGCTACACTTTGGACCTTAAACTATTCAAAAGCACACTTTTCACCCTAAACTATAATTCTTTGCACCTGATGTTACTTTTGCTATTATGTTTAACAGAATGTTACTACACATGCACCTTGCTTAGGTGGAAAAATTTTAAAATACTAAAACAACCTACTTCAAAATCAATTAAAACAAAACACAATTTTTTCTCAAATCCTTCTTAGATTTTCTAAATATTTGGGCAAAAAAGTGCTTGTTTCCACTCATTAAATAAACAACTCTAGTAAGCAATTCATCTAGAGTAGAGTCAAGATTACCTCTAGAAGATCTTGATAGCCTTTTATAGACTTCCACACAAGCATGGGCCTTTTCAAGGAAATGATCATAAAATTTCTTGTAGCTGCTGGCAGGTCTAAGGCAATGATAATCAGCAATATCAGTAGAAAGCCATATCACTGGAGAACCATCTTCAAAGCCAGAGATGTCCCATGATTAATCTAACCGTCCAAAGCCCTCACATTTGATTACATTTTCATTTTCTTTGTCTGAACCTTCTTCAAGAGGCAATATAAGACCAGAGATAAACATGTCATCAAATTCCAACATCTCAAGGAGTTGAGGGACACCATTTTCATCATGCAAAACAAAATCAGTTAGAAACTCTTCATCAACTAACTTATCCTTCTTTGTTTCAACAAGACAAGACTTCTCAGATATGCGAACAGATTGCTGCATGAAATCTGTTGGAAGCAAAAGCAATTTTCGATTAGGCGATTTAGGGTTTATAAAAATCTAGATTTGAGGAAGAGGCTACACACATGAGAGAAGGGGAGAGAGATGTGAAACAAATTGGATTTTGTTTTAATTGATTTTGAAGTAGGGTGTTTTAGTCTTTTAAGCTTGTTACATTTAAGCAAGATGCATGTGCTTGTTATGTGCAATAGCATTCTATTATATATAACAGCAAAAGTAACACCGGGATGCAGAATGTTATAAGTATGATAGTTTAGGGTGTAAATTGCAATGT